>NW_015542361.1:86249-90967 GCF_001515605.1 Sinocyclocheilus anshuiensis | reverse complement strand
GTCTTGTCAAGCGTGTGAGAGCCACTTCACTATGCTGGTGTTTATCTTACGCTGACATTCTCTGTTCCCTCTATTTTTCAGTCCTCCTAAGCAGAAGCATCACCTCGAAACACTCTAGGAGAGTTTAATAACAGAGGGAGAGAAATGAAGTGAAGGGGATAAGAATAAATATTCTTACAATTAGGACTGCTCTAATATTATTGATATAGAAAGAAAACAGTTCCTGCTTAATATTTATATGGAAAGCATGCTTATATTCCCATTCAAAAGTCTTGGATAAGTACAAAAATATAAATTATTCTGCAAGAATGCATTCAATTGTTTTATTCAGCAAGAATGCATCAAAATGTTCACAAGTGATCAAATCATTTATGTTGCAATATGTTATCAAAACACAATGTTATAAAAAAACAACAATTAATTCATCAAATAAATGCTGTTTCGTTCATTTTCTCTTTAAAAAAATCCTGAAAAAAAATAAATGTAGCATGATTTCCTCAAAAATATGAAGCAGCAAAATGTTTATAAATGTTTACATTTATAATAATAAGAGTGCACTGTAAATAGGTTGCTGTAAATTTTACAGTAACTTACTGGCAGCTGGATGCCAGTAATTTACTGTAAAAATGTTTACAGTATTAGTACTGTAATTGCATTTACAGTACAATAATGTCTTTACTGTATTTTATTTACAGTATTATTGCCGTATTTTCTTTTACAGTATCAGCACTGTAGAATTATTTCTTAAGATTGGAGTAATGGCTTTAAAGCTATAGTTTTCATATGTATTCCTGTATATGGAAAATTTTAAATAGAAAAGAACAAGATGCCACTCAGCAGAACCAATAATCACATTACAGCTGAACTAATGTGATACATTGCTTTTGAATATAAATCTGATCAGAGGACAAATTCAAATACCCATATCAGTGCACACACACATTATCAGATGTCTTCATGTTGACCCCTGGCTGACTGGTCGCCTTTACAGCCCGATGATTAGCATTCCCGTGGCTAAACCCAGACGCTAGAAGATGTGACACTTGAGAGCTGGCTACTGTATGTGTCCTGCCTGTGTAAATCAGAACTTCCACATATTCGAGTTACCCAGGGCATGTTCAAAATACACAGGCACAGAATGAATCTGAAAGGAGTTTAATTAAACATGCAAATATGATAAAAGCACGATGTGATTCCAGCACTTTGTATTTAATTAAAATCAAATATGCTCAAAATTAAACATTTCATTCACAGTAGCTATTTTTGCTGGTATTGCCAGTGATATGAGTCCAAATGCAAACACGTGTAAGTTCTCTGAGTGGGTTTTCCCTTTTGAAATGGGATCTGGATATGGAAGATATGGACATGATATGGAGGAACTGTCCTCTCTGTAGCAGGAAGTGATGCGTCTCTCACCTGATCATAGATGACCACTCTGCTCTAGCCATTGTAGATTCAAACAGGATCAGTTTGTATAAGAGCCCGTAGCAGGACCAGGAGGAAGGGTGCACAAGAATTCTGAAAAGTTCACATGTCAAAGGTTAAATGTGTGTACACATTTGTGCACAAGTCAGCAGGGCTAAATATATATAAAAAAATAAATGGCAAATACCAGAAATATTTTCTTCAGTTCTACTGTAGGAGATGGTGTGTGTCTGTGCTTGTGTGTACGTGTGCACAGGAAGGTGACTAATTAAATGAGTACATTAATTACACGTTACACACAAGACATGGTGCATGATCTCAATGTGTGCGCATACGCTTTCAACAATTCAAACCATGAATACAATAGCAATAATACAAAATAGGCTCACACTGTGTGTAAAGACTAAATGAAATGAAGCCTGCTGGTGTTCCTGGGCTCATTGTGGCCTGTGTTCAGCTGTATTTTAGTGCTGTGTTTCCCAGCCAAATGTCATGCAAAGTGTCTGCAAAATGGTTTGATCTGAGCAAATTAATGTTGGACATAAAAGTCTAGCTTTTTCTTGGGCAGAGGCCAGGCTTTTCCGAGAGAAAGGGGAAAAGCACTTAGTTGTAAAAGCGAGTTGCACTTTACATTTTGATTAGGTAATTTTTCATGACTGAAAAAGATAAATGTATACAAAATAGAAAAGCTTGTGATTTCAGGGGTTAACCTGTGGTATTTATTCCTTGTAGTGCAGATACGTTTCACATTTTATTTATTCTCTCCAGAAAGTGTACTTTTTCTGTTCAATCATCATATATATTAATATCTACACTGAATAACACAGAAATCGTTTTGCAACTCAATCGTGTTGAACGTGAAAAACTACATTTGTATGCATTTAAACCTAACCTTGCTTAAACTAACTGTATAATCGTACTAACATATATCTATAAAAACAGGCAGAAAGAATCAGCCCTTGAATGGTTTGTAATAGTCATATCCATAATTACAATCCTTCAGTCTGTGAGTAAAAATAAAGGCCTCCATCATATAATGTCAGTCTCAGATGCTCAGAATTGAATCATGATCCACAAGTGGTCAGCTCCATGGTAACCAGTATTAAGTGCACACTATAATCATATCATTAATTCAGCTTTGTGACCTCTTTGTCTCTATTTTTAAAAGCAGGTGAGAAGGTAACAGAGCTCTACACTCTTCTGCAAAACAGCTCTCCGCTCTAACACAGCAGAGCAATTTTACACTACCGCAGATCATTGGAGAACCAGTGGGAGGTCACTTAATGCCTTTACTGAGAAAATAGACAGAGAGATTATTTTTGTTTCTTATGATATGATTAGTAGGTGTGCAGCCTGCTGTGACTTGACATTTCATATTGTAATAGGGACATTTATTTTCCTCTGTTGCTTTGTTTCTTTAATTTTGTTCTTTATTCTATATAAATACAACCGGTCAAAAGTTTGGAATTTTAAATTGTTTTTTGAAAGAAGCTTGTTATGTTCACCAAGGCTGCATTAATACAGTAAAAAAACCAAAAAAAAAACAGTAAACGTTAAATGTAATTCCAATTAAACTACAATTTAAAATAACTGTTTTCTCTTTGAATATGTTTGTAAAATTTCATTTATTCCTTTTTTAGCAAAGCTAATGTTTAGCAGCCATCATTTCAGTCTTCAGTGTCACATGATCCTTCAGAAACCATTTTAATTTGCGTATTTAGTGCTCGAGAAACATTTAATCTTATTATCAATTGTGAAAACAGTTTTGCTGTGCGATATTTTTGTGGAAACTGTGAAACACTACCGTTCAAAAATGTGTGATAAGAACAAAATTAATTAATTAATACTTGTATTAATAAAGGACGCATTAAATTGCTCAAAAGTGACATAAAGACATTAATAATGTTACAAAAGATTTATATTTCAAATAAATCATGGTTACCACAAACTGTTAAGCACCAAAAACTGTCAACATTATTTTTTTAATAATAATACAGTAATAATAATAATAATTACCATTATTTGTAATTTAACACAAATAATAATTGATAATAATTGAGTACCAGTTAAATCAGCATATTGAAATGATTTTTTCATGTGATCTGAAGATTGGAGTAATGGCTGCTGAAAATTCAGCCATCACAGGAAAAAAAAAAAAAGATATATAAACAGAAATCAGTTATTTAGTAATAATACTTTACAATATTACTGTTTTATTGTATTTTTAATCAAACAAATGCAGCCTTGGTGAGCATTACAGACTTCTTTCAAAAACATAAAAAAAACCTTAATTATTCCAAACTTTTGACCATGTTTTTATTCTTTCTTTTTTGCTTGATAGCACTGTGAATAAAAACACAAACTGACTTCTTTTTCACAAACTGTTCTCTGCTTTTTTTCTCTCTCTCTCTAAGAGAAGTGGGCATCCCGAGGAATGAAATGGATTATACTTGTGATGTGATGTCTTGAATTCAGGTCAGTGCGAAATCACATCACGTCCGCAGTCATACTGTTCACATTCATGCATCATCCACATTCATCCACCTGTGCCAAACCAAAGACAAAAATCAGTCTAGTCAGACATTCACCCAGTAACTTGTGCATAAATAACAAGCTCATCAAATACATTAAGAGAAACTACACATGAGAAGGACCATATGCACAGAAACACCGACACACGCATGCTTGCATGTGCCAATGATACGCAGAGAAAGGTGTCTGTCGCTGTTAATATCATTCTATCTGCTAAGTGAACGTCGCAGTCACCTCTCATTTCCTTCCCCTCATCATCATCGTTCTCGCTCTCTTTTTTTACTATTTCACACACAAGTAGACACATCATCATCATCATCATCTTCATCATCTCACACATATCACCATCACTGGACATGCACACTCATGCATATCCAGAAATGGAGAGATGTTCTTTCTGAGTGAAAGACGGAGAGATGACAAGTAAGAGGGTAGAACACAAGAAGCACATTAGTTATCGGTCTCTCCCTTTCACATCCCATTAGTTACACTCTTCCATCTGCTCCCTCACTCTTCTTCACCTCTAACAGTCTGTCCTGCTGCACTTTACTACAGCGGCCTACCTGACTAAATGACACTTCACACCACACACACAGATGACCTGCTGAAATATTTACAAAGCTGCAGGATGGAAAAAAGCAAAGATTGATGGAATAAAAGTGATATAAAGAATATCTATCTATCTATATCTTTCTCTCTCTCTCTCTCTCTATATATATATATATATATATATATATATACTGTATATATTATGTTTTTAT
>NW_015542361.1:82820-85775 GCF_001515605.1 Sinocyclocheilus anshuiensis | reverse complement strand
CTATCTATCTATCTATCTATCTATCTTTGTCTGTCTGTCTGTCTGTCTGTCTATCTATCTATATCTCTCTCTCTCTCTCTCTCTCTCTATATATATATATATATATATATATATACTGTATATATTAAGTTTTTAAATAAAACAAAGATTATTGGAGTATGTTTTACAAGAAAATAATCAAAATACTTTAACTAATTGTGTTACTTGCCATTCTTTTAATTGTTTATGAAATTTCTGAAATTCATTCAATTTCTGAGTGAAAATAGTTTCTACCCCAAATTTTCTTGTAATTCTTTGTCTTAGTACAATACGATTCTATTTATTTATTTTCTTTTTTACCTAAATATAGTGTCTGAATTTTCAGCAGCCGCTATTTAGTCTTCAGTGTCACAGAAGTGATCTTTCAGAAATCATTCTAATATCCTGTACAATTTTGTAGAAACCATTACAATATTTTCCCCCAGGATTCTGTGATGTATATAAAGCTTTTATTTGAAATAGAAATGTTAGATTTTTGTTTTTGTAATAATGTAAAAGCCTTTACTTTTTATATACTGTATATATATAAATTTCATTCACCTTTGCTGAAAAAGTATACCCCCAGAACAACAAGAACAAAAAAAATCATGATATTCTAGTTTGTTTTGTTTTGTTATTCGTTGCTTTTCACTCATTGAACCCTGTTCATCCACAGATATTGATGATCTGATTATTTCACTTACTGTGTCCATAATCTTGAATAGACATTAATACATTTCTCTCCTTTAAGCAAATGCAAAGCTATAAAACACAATTATCATGAGGTCGTCACATATTTAGCTCATTTACAAAACAATTTCTTCTATTATCGCTAAAAGTAAACGTTGCAGCTAGGGGAGAAAGAGCATTGTTGAAAAGCCAGAGTTGTGTTTGTCCCTCTAGACTCTCCATACACACAGACCTTGAGGGGGACTCGCACAGAAGCTCTTCAGGGGGTTGTTAGCTGTGAGCTTAGCTACCACAAGGGCTCCAGCTCACGCACTAATTATTTTCATAGTCAGCCGGGTGTGCAGAGCTGGCCTGCGAGTTGTGCAAATGCTTATTTAAGCTGTGTAACTGACATCCATATGGTTTTTATCACCATGAAGAAACGTTTGAACTGGTTATGTTTCCATGCGGCCAAGGCTCTGACCTGTCTGTCAGAAACACTCATATGTGTTGCGTCGCTGGGAAATTCTATTCCATAATGTTCTGGATCAGCATGTTTTTCCTTCACTGAGTCACTGTTGTACTTTAAAAGTGTTAATAAAAACTAAAACACATTTGGCATTTTAGTGCTGTCTTTTTTCTTTTTTTTTTCTTATTTCTCTCTTTTGGGGAATGATTGAACGTTTTTATGAATTAATGTTTTTCATAACATGATACTTTGGTATTAGTTATAGTAATTGTATAAGCAAGATTTTGTCATGGGGATGCAGTATGTTGGATCAAATATCTTATAACAAATATTTGGAAGTCTGTTACAAGAGACACTTTTCAAAAGTTGTCTACCTCAACAAAGTACATGCAAATAAAAGCAACAAAGCCAGTGAAAAGTCACACACTGAAGTACTGGGTAATATGTGTTTTTCAATCCTCCATAAACGTTCTTGTATCTTCTGAGTTAAATGATAAAGAGCATTTCTTTGGGAGCCTCTGATGCATGCCGTCTCTAATACACTTGCTGCAGAACGACGAAAGTTCAGCCCAATTACAATTCTGTTCATGCAAAACATTAAAGCCACAACTCTACAATGTAGCATAACCACAGGCATTGTCAGAGACAATTGTTTAGGAAATGTAATTCTGTGTAAAAAAAAAAAAAAAGTCCAAATGTGTCTCTGTACAGTAGTTGTACGGGCAGTATTACTTTAAATAAACATTGCAATTCCAGCATGGGTTTGTGAATAAATAGAACAAAAGGCAAAGAAGCGGATTTCCTCTGCTGATTGCAGCCAGATGTTAGCCAGGGTCTGTTGCCGCTTAACCGGCTATTAAGAGGGAAATTCGGAGTAATTCAATAAATAAAGCCGCCATAGGAACTATATTCTAATGTGTTATAATGCAGTCTGAGTGCTTCCACGCTCTTCTTTTTCGCTTAAAAAATATAAATAAAGGTACACACACATAGTGTAAAATTGTAAGTGGACTTAGAAAAGAAAGAAAGAAAAAAACATTTGTGACACATTTGAATTAGATGAAATAATGGAGATTCATAACAAATAAAGTGTTCACGTGTTTTCAAAATATGATACATAAATGACAATAAATGTAAATAAAAATTAAATACATGAAAATACAGCACTAGTGGAGCAATTTCTAAATTGTTCTCTTTTTAAATTTTGGGTGACACTTTATTTTACAATGTCCTTGTTACACTTTACATGTAGGCTACTTATTATAGTAAGAGCCCGGCCTCATGAAAATACGTATAAATAGTACGCAAAATAAAAACGAAAACGCGAGGTATTGATACGCAAAAATGGACTTTGGCATTGTCACGCTCCCTATTGTGAGGAGCGAGGAACGAGGAGACGGAGGGGAATTCACGATGATACATACTTTTATTCTTTCACACGGAACCAGGAAAACACACATAGGTAACGACGTTCAGACTCGACAATGAAACATCCGGCAGACTACACTTTAAATACAAGACATAACATGGGAGTAAATTAAACGCACCTGATTCAAATAAACAAACACAGGTGTAGACTAATGAACTAAATGAAAAAATCAGGACAGGGACATAACCAAAAAAGGGCTAAACACTGGGACACAGGGAGCGCATGGGGAACAAAACACAACACAAGCCTGACAAGATGCCCCCCTCCGGAAGGTGCGTCCTCGCGCCATAAAACACCAAAGGGGTGGGAGGGTGGGCGCCTTGGAGATCCCTCAGGACAGGCTTGGACGGGATGGGATGCCCCAAGGTGG
>NW_015542361.1:80819-82778 GCF_001515605.1 Sinocyclocheilus anshuiensis | reverse complement strand
AACTCAGGGGCTGGAGCCGACACTGGAGCGAGCTCTGGGGCTGGAGCCGACACTGGAGCAAGCTCTGGGGCTGGGATGAGGGCTGAGAATAGTCCCTTTCTCCTCATCCTCTTTTGGTTAGAGGTGAATTGGGCAACCGGCGGGCTTTCCACATGAACGATCGGCGGGCTTGCCACAGGAACGGCCGGTGGGCTTGACATCGGCACGGCCGGCAGGCTTGACTTCGTAGCGGCCGGTGGGTTTGAGTGAGCCGTGGCCGGCGGGCTTGACTTCGTAGCGGCCGGCAGGCTTGACATCGGAACGGCCGGCCGTACTAAGCTGACGACTAGGGTGGAGCTTCGGAGGACAGCGGGGAATTTGCGGTTGGGCAGGCGGTAGGAGCCGTTGGAGGGGTATGTGGAGGTTCTCGGCGTGGGGTGAGCTGGGGAGACGCGACGCGCTCCAGCGGGAGTTGGATGACGAGGCTTGGGAAGTTTCTTTACTTCTTCCACTTCGAAATCTGAACCATTTAAGAAAATCACAAGATTAATCAGCTCGATCAGGGGAAAATCACACGTCAGAAGATCGCAGCGGATTATCTCGTCATCCAACCCCAGCAGAAAGCATGCACCTAGAGAGGTGTCGTGCCAGCTCACACGGTTAGAGAGCTCGAGAAAACCCTCCACATATCGCTCCAACCTCAGACCGCCCTGCCGCAAAAACCACAGCGCGTCCTCAGCTGCAGTCATCTTTTTAAGGTTGAGTCTTCTGTCACGCTCCCTATTGTGAGGAGCGAGGAACGAGGAGACGGAGGGGAATTCACGATGAGAGGGAGCACATGGGGAACAAAACAC
Source organism: Sinocyclocheilus anshuiensis (assembly GCF_001515605.1). Lineage (NCBI taxonomy): Eukaryota > Metazoa > Chordata > Actinopteri > Cypriniformes > Cyprinidae > Sinocyclocheilus > Sinocyclocheilus anshuiensis. The sequence goes on along the minus strand of NW_015542361.1, from coordinate 81,945 downwards.
AACACAAGCCTGACAGGCGTGTATATGCTACGCATGTGTTTGGCGTGCATATAATACGCAGTTTTCGCGTGCATATGATACGGAATTAGTTGGTGTGCATATGATACGCATCTACCACACAACCCTAATCTTACCCTTCGCGTAGCATATACATGCCAAAGTCCATTTTTGCATATCAGTACCACGAGTTTTCGTTTTTATTTGGCATACTATTTATCTACGCACTTTCATGAGATCGGGTTAATAGTAATGACAGTCAACTATGCATAATTGCATGCAACTAGCTCTAAACAAAACCATACCCTACATGTTGTTACTAAATGTTAATTGTATAATCAAACTGTAACAAGGACATCATAAAATAACATTTAAAGTTTTGCACTTATTTAGGATTTGAAAATAATTTTTATGTAAAGTTATATAACTGTAACTATTTGAGTGAAAAGTTGAATTTAACAAATATGCATTTTCCTTTCACTGACAGCACTACTCAACCTGCATGCACTCCACAAGTTTGTGTAAAACGTGATAATCATGTTCTCCAGCATGATTTGACCAATAAATAGCTCCGCCAAATAGCCATTTTATGTCATAATGTGTCTTTCTTTCTCTCTTTCTTAAAAAAAGAAAAGAAAGAAAAGAAAAAAATCATTATATTTATGTATAGGTTTAAATTAGATTTTACATTTAAATTAGAATTCCATTACATTTTATAGTTTCCTTCTCTCTGTATCTTTCACACACACACATGTACACAAACACTGGATACAAAGAAGATGTTATAGTGTCCCCAGTGGATTTATTATGAATCTGTTTGCTTTGGTGAGTACATGTCAAATGCTTTCACGAATACAAGTCTTTCTCTCCCTCATTCAGACCCTAGTGTAATTAAGTAAACAATGCTTGTGTTAGAATTGCAAGAATTAAATCAATAAAAATAACAGATTGGACTCCATACAGTATCAGTGGAAGAAACAGTGAGAGAGAGAGAAGAGAGAGCGCGGGAGAGAGAATCTAAATAACCAAACATATCCCACAGACAGTAAAACACTTGTAATTTCCTCCTCTCCCACCCTCTTATTCTCTCACTACTCCTCATTCTCTCTAACCCATATTTTTTTGTGTG
>NW_015542361.1:76542-80489 GCF_001515605.1 Sinocyclocheilus anshuiensis | reverse complement strand
TGTGTGTGTGTGTGTGTGTGTGACACGGATGATCATATAGTCAACCATATAACTCCAGTACGAAGGGAGAAGGAGAGGCAGAAAGGTCAGAGACACTTGAGTGAAATGGATAAAGGCTAATGATTATCTCAACCTTTATCTAATCAATAATCATTTATCCAACAATATTACCGCCAGCTACTGGCCATTCTCTATTATCCCAGCAGAGACACCAGTAGCTGTATTGTCTCAGTCTGTCAGCTTTATGGGCTGGGTGAATGGTAGGCGAACATCAGGGCTGTGATTCTCTCTGTGTGGTGGATGGCTTTATTACATGCAGAGTTTCTATACTGGACTCGTTCCATTGCAGCTAAAATTTACACTGTGTGTGTGTATGTATATATATATATATATATATATATATATAAAATCTGCCTTTCAATATCTGATTTAAACCTGGAAATCTCAAGTATTGATGTCATTAAAGGAAATGGGTTTATTAATTAATGAATTTTTAAATAAACTTCTATTTTGTATTCATACTTAACTACTTAACATATAATTAAAGAAATTGTTCTAAATATGATAAATAAATATTATAATACATATTATAATAAATGTAACACACACACACACACACTAAACCAAGATGGAAGCAACTGACCAGACATGGATAGAAAGATCAGTTTAAATTATGACACACCATTAAAAAATATACTATATTTTGATCATAAATGTGTGTATATCAGCATATTGCGCATCAATATGATTATTATAGTATTTTGATATTTGTTGAAAATATATCAGAGAGATAATTTGCATTGATGACACACCAGGACATTAACACATAATAATACATTTGGATCAAATAAAATAAATTCAAATATGAATAAAATACACTTTAATATAGCACTGGCTGAACAGTATACAAATTGTTCAAATTTTTATTTAAAGTAGCTAAAAAAAAGCACCCCCGCCCCTTTTTCCACCTCTCTGCCACTGATGCCATCATAACCTCCCTCTTTATTGCTTTTAATGACTCTCTCTTTCCTTTCATTAATTCTTTATCGATTTCTCTGGATGGTCGAATTAATTTCCAATTACTAAGGATTAGAAGAATAGACAAATACGCATGTTTGCATCTGGTTTGCGAGAGCGCATTCTGGCGTGTAAGCACATATGTTTGGGAAGAGCAGGAAACATGTTTATGTGGTTTAATGTGGTTGAGGATTTTTTTTTTTTTTTCATAGGCTGGAGAATTCAAATAAAATAAAAATCTCACGTGCAATCATGGAAAACACGAGCATGCTCACTCACTCTCACACACACACACACACACACGCACACACGCACACACACACACACACAGACACACACACACAGAAGGACATTGCAGGTAAGGTCAGTGTGAGCTAATGGCTAGGGTACCTTACATGAAATAAGTCCAGAGCCTTTTGACAGCTCCCTCAGTGTCACAGTACAGCCTTTAACTACCGCTACTGACGTGATCGGAAAACCATCTTATGCTTTCAGTTTGTGTGTATTTTTCAGTGTACGAGAGATAAAGAGTGTCATCAAGCACTGACCTGGATAGCCATCTCATTTACACACACTTCAACATCCAACACATGTTGCTGCAAGCCCACAAAACAAGCACCATCCAGACAATTCACAGCACTCAAGACCAGACTATCAATATGAAATGGGCATTAATTAGGGCAATTATTCACTTTGAAATCTGTGACAGATATTGATTGTCATTTTCAAAAGAGCTTTGAGAGAGTCATTTTAAAGAATATGGACAAAAAGAATATGGACAAATCTATGAAATTAAACAGATGAAGGCAGTTGACCAGACACAGATCCAGAGCAGAGTCTAGTATTGATATGTTCTGCACCACACAGATTTGTCTGTAATATACCCACCTTCTTCCTGAAGGTCCCTTGGTAATCACTATACTTCAGTGTGTGTGTGTGTATTTCTGTATGTACTCTTAGTTATTGTGTATGTGTGTGTTTGTGTTGACCCAGGTCTCACTCAGCTCATCCCCATGTGTGTGTCTGTCTGTGAAATACTGCACACTAATAGGCAGAGCCGACCTCGTACATTCTGAGCCTCACGGAGGGCCACTGCGCGCTGTCACTTTAACAACCGGGAATTATCACCAATATCCAGATTTGGGGTTAAGAGTGTCTCAAACAGTATATAGATACATTTTCCATCAATAAATTCACCCTGAATCCAGCCTCCTCAGCCCAAAGCATCCTGCCGCCTGATTGACATTTTTACCACAAAATTATACCATGTCTGTCGGTGGAAGAGAAGAAACATGTCGCCATTCCAAAATTAGCTAGCCATCAACATAAAACAGGATAAGACCACTGTGGTGTCATCTCACAAGAGTATTGATTTGGGCAGACGTTCGGGATAGAGAGCGGATTTCCCATAAAGCCAGTAGCTGGCGTGTCTTCTTGGGGAGACAGCGAAGGAGAACGCATAAATGATACAATATACAGGTCTGGAGATTTAAAATCCTTGACACAGCTTGTTCATATTAATTTAACATTTCATTTCATTTTTGGAAACTGGTTTTATATGTCATAGCATCACATGCTAAAATATATATATAGCTTTATATAGCTTATACAGCTGTGTAAGTCCAGGGCTAGTTGGTGTACTTTTTCACTCCAGTGAATATTTCTGAGGAGTTTTGCAATAATATTTCCACTGGTATTGCCCATGACAAAACACACAGTTTGGTGAACATTTTCTGGTCTAATGGAACCTGCCAGTTTTTATTTATGGAATTTTAATTGTGACAATAACATTCAGAAAAAAATGAATCCATGTTTAAGACAGTTGTTGATCAATATGCTCAAAACCAGCATACCTGACTGCTAGAGAAAATACTAATTTGTCTTAAGTGGACTTCCTCAAAACCTGAGATATAGCCTTTATGAAAATTTCCCTGTTGTGAGAACTAGGACAACTGGTCTCCACTATATGCAACACATATAAACTCTGGGAACCATTTACAGGTTTTTAGCTCATGACAACAATATGCTTCATTATAAGTGACAGTCGGACCATCCAATTGGATTCATGCCAAAATATTTCTGCAATCCAATCAGATTACATCTAAGTGCTCTGACAGTGGTGAATAAAAACATTGTTTGAGCAGCCAATCAGATGCCACGTAACAGCTCCAGCGTGTCTGCGAAGCAAAACCCTGCTTAACCAGTCACAGTCACAGCACTATAATGAAATCCAGACCGAGACAGCGTTTGGATTGATTTCCAACATCTTGATTTAATATCCTGAATTAATTATTTTAACTTGAATAATATATAAAGGAAAATAAATGTAGAACACTCAAGGGAACAAGAGAGGGCTTCTTTCTTGCAGACTTATCTCATGGTCAATCTCACCCTGAGACTACTTTCAGCTGTGTGCGTGCCTGCCTGCGAGCATGTGTGCGACCGAGCCAGCGTGTGTGTGTGTGTGTGTGTGTGAATGCCTGCACTGAACGATTTCCTGTAAATTACTATGTGGGTATGGGCTCTTGTGTGTGTGTTCATGATATCACAGGGAGAGAATGCATGTTTGATTGAAGTTTATTTATGTATCCTTACCAAAAGGCTTTGCTTTCAATTGCACTGATATACTCAGGTCACCCTACATGAAGAACAGATGGTGTTTCTGCAGGTGGGAGAGAGAGCTCAAGTATGACTCCAAATTTCTGCAAGGATATACACATCTAGACTGAGACAAACTGGTGTGATGCATTTCAATTCATTCTGAATTACAACAGACTGAAGTGGCACGGGAACACCGTGTGCATACTGGGGAAGAAACCGTAGGTAACAACAATAGTAACAGTAATAATAATAATAATAATAATAATAAAAAGAAAAAAAAAAAAAATTTCCGGGTTACAAAATATGTAATGATCATAAAAGTTTTTTTT
>NW_015542361.1:75067-76355 GCF_001515605.1 Sinocyclocheilus anshuiensis | reverse complement strand
TTTCCGGGTTACAAAAAATGTAATGATCATAAAAGTTTTTTTTTTTTTATTGACTATTATTGGAGCAACACAATTAGTGTAAAAAGAAAGGTTTAAAGATGTTTGTTTTGATTAAAAAGCATACACATATGAGGGCAGCTAGAGCCTGGGGCAAAAGGCCCTCAGGGGAACTAAAGTGATACAGTGTAAAATAAAAGCCAAAATGATAGGGCTAAATTTGTCAACATATGTAATTACTTTTGATATGGTAATAGATAAATTTAAGGAATATAAATTGGAGTAAAATATAAGTAAACACTTAATCAGAATAACCACTTTAACAAATGGTGCATCAATTCTCTATTTATTTAATAATTTTTTACCCAAATAGTCGGCTTTCACTTATACAACTATTTAATTAAAAAAAAATAATAATAATCAAAAAAAATAAATAATAATAATAAATAACCTTTTCGATTTATAGAGGTATGAGTTTGAAAAGATACATGACAGAAAAATGTAACTCATAGATGTAATTCTAATTATGTTAAATAAAACAATAAAACATGAATGTGACTATCTACTCACAATGCTGTGGTCTCTATGGTAATGCATTATATCAAACTTGATCGCATGTATGCATTCAGTCTCATGCAATGCTTTTGAGAAGTCAGGATATTTCCCATTTTTCTCACTTAAAACCACCTTTTACCTCCATGTTTTCAAATTTGGTGGTTATACACCTATATTCCGCTGTTGATAAAAAGCTTTCTTTCAGTGTCCAATTTCACTAGCATCGTTAAAGCAGACAGAAAAGAAAGCCTTATAATAATAACAGCTAAGATCTGAACACAAAGAAAATAATTAGAAAAAAAATACAACACAATGCGGAAATATTGAACAAATCAAGAAAAATTAGTACATCCATGGGTTTTAAGCCGAGAAACGTAGCAGGTACAGTTTGACTAGTCATGACCTAGACATGTTTCCACCTGTATTCAATGGTCTTGCTTTGCATTCAAGTAGTATCGGTACAGTGAAAAATACAGAAACATAAGCACGCATGTATTCATTTTTACATGTAATTCACACTAACCCCGGCTGAGTGAATTTGCATTGAGAAAATACATTTTCAGTAAATATTATAAGGAAAAAAATATATATTTAGTTGTGTATACTCTATCTAACCAGTACCCAAATGCAAGAGACTTGTGTTGCCTGCAGGTTTCGGGTTTTCAAGGTTCAATGAACATGTTTTACTAGGTTTGAGAAGTACTAATGCAGTGGACGTTGGTTCAGACCGACCTTA
>NW_015542361.1:57263-63378 GCF_001515605.1 Sinocyclocheilus anshuiensis | reverse complement strand
AATAATTTTATAAAATAAAAATAAACACAGTAATAATAAATAAATAAAAATGTTAGATCAAATAAAAAAATGCTATAGTTGTATTTGTTTAACATTGTTTTATTTGTTTTTTTTGTTGCTGTTGTGGGGAAAAACAAAATCAAAATACCTTTTACACCAAGTACAGTAACACAGTAACATTTATCTCCAGTGTAGCTGATATTGTTATATTAAAACATAATGCAGTAATGCAAATATAATAATCAAAAAAAAAATGAACGATCAAAATGTCATGTTTGTTAAATACAATTTTAAGGGTGCAGACATTTACTCTCCATATTCTCTGTGTTTGTTAAATTGTCATCTGCACCCAACTTGTGTAGGATGTGCTCTCTTCTCTGTAGAAAAAAGTACCTGAGAAACGTCTAATATTAAACACCTCTGTGATGTCTAGGCAGCCGCTATTGGCACACCACCATCCCATTCGATTACGGTTATTGATAAGTTAGTCTGCTTTTTCCTCTCTGAATATCTGAAACAATCATCGGCTCATGAGCCTTTTTTCTCATCTCATTCTGAAGTGAAATGAGAAGGCACATAAAAAACGCATATTGAGGCAGGTGCTGCTGTGTCGGAGTGTCTCAGCTCGATTGGTAGCTAGCTGAGGTGCCTCTCTCCTCGTCATCGTCTCCATAACCTGCGCAATTCTGACACATGGATTATAATAAAAGAAGACTACTGTCGGAGCACGGTTGATTTAAAGACCGCCCCAGTCAATCAATCACAAAGTTCAGATTAAACGTACAAGTATTGTTCTCCTCTCTTTGTCTCACTTACTCTCATTCTATTTTGCCTTCTAGCAATTTTTAGGGATTCAAGTGCGAAATGCTGAAACTCGATTCTATTTGTAAGGATTATTATTATTATGCCCTAAAGCTGACCATGCAGACCAAACCATAAGACCTAGAGAGCTCAATTTAGGGAGACCCTGGCAAAGACTCACCTCAATTTGCCAATAGGGGGCGCTACAGTGATCAAAAACACGAAATCACTCAACTCCTAGACCGTTTGTCGTAGACACAAGTGACTTATACCAAACAAACAAAATGGCTATCTCCGATTTCATTCCATCACGAAAATTTAGAATTTTTCCCAAAACGTACTTTTGTGAACTAGTCCAAACCAGTGCAGAAAAGTTCTCTAGATAGCAGAAGATATCAAAATCAAGTTGAAGTTCCATTGTCGGTCGCAACAGGATGCAAAAATGTTCGAAGTGGGTGGGGCCACTTTTACTAAAATGGCGTTAACTCTTGAATGGAATTAGATATTTTCACCAAACACATATGAATAAGTGTCATGTGTGTTCATATGGAAAATTAATATGAACACATATAAAACACATATGGAACACATATGATTGAGCTCCAAAAAAAAAAAAACGTAATTGCTGCTTGCAGCTATATACTGTATATATATTTATTTTTTTTATTATTTTTTTTTCATTTTAATCTAAGCAAAAATTAAGAAAGGCCTTTAAATTTCAATCGCTTTCACAAAACTCTGGCAAGTATTCATTGTGTTGTACTTTCCCTTTCAACCTCTCCGCAGGAGGCTGCATTCATGACAACTTTATATACGATGTTCTCCTTTCAAAATGCCATCGATGGCTCAGATGAGCTGTGCACTGTGATCTTGCAACACAAAAACACCAGAGTCAGATTCTTCTTACTGACACACGCTCGCTGGAATAGCTCGCCTGAGCGAACCAAAGGGCACCGTTCCTCGCTTTTAAAACACTGCTTTACATTTCCTCCCACAGAAAACGAGCTAATTATAATGAGGGTGTTTTTAGATGATAAAACGATATTGAATCTGATTCCATTCCCTTCTTTTTTCCTCACCAACCTATTTTATGGTGAAGTTCAATAGTGTCACCGGGACAGAGATAGCACTTAATCACCCAGACAAACACGCTATTACCCCACAAAACCTGTGAATGCAGAGTTGAATTAAATATGGTAAACTATCTCATTACACAAACACATGCATAAAATCTCCATCTCGGAGTGATCAAAGGTCAGGGAAGCGAATATCTAAAAATCCTTCTTTGAATTCATTTAGCGTTAAAAGCTAGCGCTCTCCAGAGACTGCAGTCACCTGCTGCTAGCCGGACTCAGGTAATGACTATCATCTTAAAGGCCTGTCTGCCATCACGACGTGCGTTGGAATATATCGGAGAGGTCCTTCTGAGAGCTTCCAGGAGGAGATCACAAAGTCATTAACTATTTTCTGTCTTTCTCAGCAGTTAGTGTTGATGCAGCCTGCTTGCAATAATGTATTGTGTTGCAAACAAGAAGGATGGCCACTTCCCTGCCTCCTGGTGCAGAGGGGGCCCGCAGTGACACGGCGGCTCAGGTATATGGATGGCCTGAGGAGGTCTCCATCATTCATAAAACATGCTGCTGCCGCACGCCACCGAATTGATCTTGCAAAAGAAGCAGGGTGGCATGCCGACCACTTCATTAGTCTTCCACAACCACAAATCACAGTCGTCGTATCCTCACAGGGACCCGCTGTTACCGCCGACATCACCGTAACGCACTTACGCCGAGCGCTCCGAAAGCATTCCCAAAATGCTCCGACAATGTTGCCGGTGATTAGCATGCAAGCTACGTTATTTATGGCAAAATGGCCATGGTCTGGCTAAAATATGTGTGAAACGAATGACAACAACAGCCAACCCCCCCAAAAATAAGAAATGCACACAATTTTTGAGCTCTGTAATTGATTGCTCGTGGTCATTTCGGGCGTCATGGGATGAAATCAAGTGGCTTCTCCATAAAACACTGTCAAATATTGATGATATTTCTCTTCCCTGGCCTCTGAATGAATTGCCCCACTCACTGAGGCTTTTTGATGAATGCTTTTTATTGCCTTTTCTGTTGTTGCTAGAGCAGCTGGAAAGAACTCGGCCTGGTCCTCTCAGAGTCAGCTAACCAAATTGCCGTTAGAGGACCACCACTTCACGGTTCACAAATCAGAGATGTGCATTTTATTATGCTCCTGTTCTTTTGATAGTTTAATGACATTATTCACTTTGTAGCATTCGATGATTAATTCTGTTGTGAAAAAATCCCATGATAAAGCATGATGAAGTTATAATTTCCACAGGAAACACATAGAGGTTGTCCTAAACACATGCTACTTTTGTATAATGAACAGATATGAATAAAAAAGTCAGAAGTAATTGTTGTTTAATGCTGTAATCTTGGGCAGCCTATAAGTATCGGTGGTCACTTATCCTACATTGGTTACAATTCATTCATTATTCATTCAACCCACCATATTCAATAAGCTGGGAAAATGCTCTTGCTGTGGCATTCCTTTACTGGCGATGAAACAGAAACACAGCGGCTTCACAAGCAAATGGAATGTTCATTATGACAGCCACTAGGTGGCAAATCCGGATGTTGTAGAAAGTGAAAAGGCAGCTTTCCCAACTAACATTTTTTGGGGGGTTTCCAGAATGTTCTGGAAATGTTAGTTAAAGGTTTACAAAAGTGTTCCTAAAAAGAACATTCCTAGAATATTCCTGTAATTCCTGTATAAAAATAAAAATAACCAAATGACAACCATACACTAACATTAAGAAAACGTTCTGTGTTTCCTGGGCTTATGCTTAATATTCACTTATATTTGATTGCACTTGAGATTCAACTGCACAACAGATTTAATTCATCCCACTGAAACTGATCTTCTATGTTGCCACAGTATCTTAAAATGTAAAGAGCATGAAAAAAAAGAAGGTTGTAATGAAAAGATACAGATCGCGGTTGGAGAATGTCAAAGTGGCCTCATCGCTTGGCTTGTAAATGTGAAAAGAAAATGGAATGTCTTTCTCGCTCACTTTCTTTTGTCTCGCTGTTTCTCTGTGTCTCTCAGAAAACAAACTGTTCTTACATTGTGTTGTCTCTTTAAAGTTGCATGGTTACCCCTCAACCCCCCTCATTCCTGCACAGCCTATTCCCTCAACTGTCATGGTGCCAGGCCTAAAAGCCTGTCTTGTGAAATGTTCAACATCAGAATTGGTTTGTGTGCATGTCAGTTTGGCCTACCAAAACTCCTAACAGTTAAGCCAAAGGCACCATAGGCACGTTCTGTTGTGAAGCTTTGTTTTTGTTTTAAAAGTCTTCGGTTCAAGCTAAGCCACTATCGCTGTCCAAGGTTTATTTATGATCACACTGCTATATTAAGATCTTATCAGGTTAGAGATACACTTTTAGCACAGATATTGTGATCTAGCATATCTAGATGCCTCTGAAGCTCATCGTTGACATTACTTCCTGTTAGACCACTCAATCAAATAAGCATTTGGCTGAAAAAATAAATAAATAAAAAAATAAAATAAAAATTCAGTTTAGTCTCTTTACATTTCCATAAACATACATCCCTTGCTCTCTCTCCTCCTGCCTCTCTCACAAAACTCCCCATTTGACTTGTGAAACATGATGAACACATTTGAAGATCAGCATGAATAATTCAGTCCACTCGGGCTGAAGCGGGTGATCATGTAAGCATGTGAGTGGGGGCTGGGGGCTGGAAAGCAAGACAGCAAACAAGTCCCTCCTGGTTAGGCTTTTTTGAAGGACGGCCCAAAGTGCGTAGCAGCAGTGTTACAAGTGTTGGAGGTCCGAGGGGAATTGGGAGAATCTCTATTACCAGTCTGGAGCGATTTGTTTGGAATTATGCCATGCTGCAAATATCTGGACCTTTGGGGACAGACCCCATCTGATCCCACAGCAAAGCAATCTCTACAAGTTTACTTCTTATCTCTCCTCATGCCACAGACCCGTCTACCCTCAGGGGTATTTAAGATGAAACCATCTTTTGCGCTTTGCATACATATTTTTAGCATTAATATTGCAAAACAAAATTACAGACAAACATGTTTGCTAATTAAGTCATTTTTTTTCCCCCAACAATAACAAGATGAATGAGATTTGATGAAAATATGCGTTATGACAATAATCATGAAAACACTACAACATTATGGATTAACAATGTTCTTCTTAAAAAAAATGTAGAATGAATACATGTATTTCAAATAATCCAGTCGTAGTCAATAATGTCAGAGACGGACCTGCTTAATTTGCGTAAACTAAAGCTGAACAGTGAATGAACACTGGCAAACAGAGCTCAATCAAACAAACTATATGAGATTAATCAGATTATCACAGAGATTAATCACAATTTACATCCACACAAAATGGTGCGAATACACATATGAACTTGATATGGTAAAGTTACATGCTTGTAAGTTTCATTGTGAATATGCACTAAAACACAGAAAATCAATAACTAAAGCACAACACTATATTATGATGCACATTTGATAGTGATAGTTTTCTTATGTTGTTTTTGTTAAATGTTGATAATATATAAAATATTTTAATGCCTTTTAACTTTTTTTAAAAATGCATAAATTTAAAATTAACACAACAAACTATTGAATTTCAACAATATTTTCATTATGTTTTTAATATTTATTTGTCTTGTTTATTTATCTTTTTTAATATTTATTTGTGTGTGTGTGTATATATATATATATATTGTGTATATATGAGCAATATCACACGAGTAGCAGTGCGATATGGCTGTATATCAGCATGGCTGTGATTCGGCCAAAGGTAATCACAGTGTGCTGATATACAGCCATATCGCACAGCTACAAGTGTGATATTGCATTTATACAACAGTTCGATGGCACAAGTGTGTAAATAAAAAAAGAGACAACAACAGAGTGTCTTTAAAAACTCTCTTTTGTGCAAACTACTTCCTTCCACCATGGTTTCAAATCTCAGTTTGACAGTATAACAGCTGAGCCAAAGCCTCTGTTACTAATTCAAAAACGTTAGTAGTAACGAAGGAACGTTGAGTTGCTTCATTAAAAGCTTATTGTATCACTGTATTACTGTATTATGCAAGTAGCGTTTTGCAATAAAATAAAAATAACTAAACTTGATCATTTATGTTACAATTTTAACATAAATGCACATTGTTCTAGAAGGATGGCAAATTCATGCCATACCTTTTACACATTTACTCGAATTGTTATGCTGATAATACAATTTGTAAG
>NW_015542361.1:43435-56778 GCF_001515605.1 Sinocyclocheilus anshuiensis | reverse complement strand
AAGTTAGAGGAAGATGCGACTGAATTGATGCTTGAAGAATGCACTTCCAGCAGCCATGATAAACAGTTGGCAGTTAAAGTTTTCTATGCACAACTTGATTTGACGAAAGTCATGAGACCTATTACTATCTCTCTATCTTAGTTAATTACTTAGTCTCTATCTCTATCTAGTTAATTACTGTAACGTGAGTATTTGTAATTCGTTACTTCACACCCCTGAAATCTACAAATGATTTTAACAGATGTTATAAAATGATTAAAAGCTTGTGTTAATGCACAACTCTTTTGCTGCTATTGAGGTGTGATACGGGTAAGGTTAGGGACAGGTTTGGTGGTATGGGTAGGTTTAAGGGTTGGTTAAGGGGTCAACAGTGTACAGGGGTCAATTTATAAGGGAACACAGTTAAATCTGTTTATATTATATTGTTTTGAAAAATGAACAAGTATTTTCTTGTAAAAAATTGTTTTGTTTTCTCCTGTTTGTTTATGATTCAAGGAATATCTTGTTTAATGATATACTGCAGAGTAGTAAACTAATGTGAGTGTTGAGGTAATAAAAAATTGCACCAAAATTACAATCTGTTATGTCTTTAGGAAGCATTTAGCTAAATTAACCAGCCACCCTTTACACAAATCTTGTTACATTAGCTAAAAGTCCAATGCCCATAACGATACTAAATGATTAGTAATCGTTTATAAACATTTACAAATGATGAATAGTTTCAACTTTAGATTGGCTACTGCAAAAACATGAACAAATGATTAATAAATTATTAGTAAAGACGGGTGAATAGGGTGAATTCAGATATTTTGGGACACTTTTTGCCATTGAGATGATTGCTCATAAAGGTATTAATGAATAGTACTTATTTATAAACATTTTAAAATAATGAATAGTTTCCATTTAGATTGGGTACTGCAAAAACATGAACAAATATTTAATAGATTATTTGTTATGATATGTAAATAGATGTCTACACAACAAGCAAAGACCAACAAATGAAGATCATAAACTGAAAGTTTAATGACATTTGTAAGCATTTCAATTTACTTTAAATAATCATATTAATCATTAGGTATAGTAAGTGCATTAGTAAACATTAACAAGAACATTATTTCATATATCTAGCCATTTGAATATATATTAACTAATGATCTGTTAAGCATTACATAATGTTTGTTGGTACATCTGACCCGAATATAAGACAATGTTTTTTTCTTGGAAATACATCTGAAAAAACGCAGTCGTCTTATATTCAAGGTCTAGACTTTGACATGTCAATAATACACCCTCAACAATAGGTGATACCAAATACGCATAAAACGAGTGTCCCATGAAATACGTAATGTAACTCCAAAAGGTACATCTGGAAAAAGGGGGGTCGTCTTATAATCAGGATCATCTTATATTCGGGCCAATACGGTATATCAAAGTTTAATGGTATTCACCACATAATTTCAGTACAACACGAATCAGTGATGTGGCACAGACACGACTGGCTTGTTTAAACTGAGTCAAAGCTGAACTATTAAGAAATTCTATTACACTCTGATGCAAGTTACATCAGAGAGTAATATATGAAAATTAATGGTGTAATTACTATTCATCTTCAATTTATACTTGTGTGGAAAAGGCCAAGATGTACTAAGACATGTTGCTAGGACACAAGCGCAAAGAAAGAGCACCAGTGATATATGTACACATAACTCTCTCTTTTTCTATCTGATAAAGTGCTGTTACAGCAGAAATGCTTGTGTTACAATAATTTGGGGGCTTTAGTCCATTTACAGCCTCTTTTGAGTCTCCTTGGTGGGTTATTGGGCCAGTGAGTCAAAACCTTGCAGAACTTTCCTTCCATTTATAGTGACATATCATGTGAGACTGGAAGGGGAAGTGAGGACAACAAAGAAAGAGGGACAAAGAGAGATAAGCTGCCATGTTTTCACTGCCGTTTAAACAAATGTAATGTGACAAATTAAAAAAGGGTGCATGGAAGTGCATGTGTGTTTACGTGTACGCATGCATGTCTGATGAAGACAGGATGCAGCAATCAGCTTTGGTGTCTTCAGATAAACAGGCATACGTCCATAATTAATGTCCAGTGACTAGACGCACTTCTCACAAGGCACCCAGAAAAGCCGGCTCTAGCTGTCACTCAAAACGACACATGGCCATAAAACACAACCAGCATAAAACAACAGGGAACACAGGTGTGGTGTGATTGTGATGTAAAATTCACATATCTCTCTTAACAAAATATAGCATTACAACATACAGCTTGTGGTTGCCAGAATACTGTAAAAATACAGTAAATATATGGGCATATTTACCAAACAACATGTACAATTTAAAATTTAAAACTGTAATTTTACTGTATTTAAAAAATAAATAAATAAATAAAAACTCCACCCTGCCACAAAATCTGTTTTGTACATTTAACATGTACTGACAACCACCATAATAACACAGGTGGAAAAGGGTAAGACATGACAAATCAAAGTTCATCGCAAGTAGCCTTTCCACACACATGACACTAAATTAATGCAATATACTTTGCAGAAACGCAATCATGTAAATGAAATGCCATCAAATGTGAAGTGTCACCCAGGGAATTCTGGGAATATCAGTTTACAGTTTTCACTGTAAATTATTAGATTACTTGTTCTTTCTTACTTCCAAAAATAGTAAATATAATAGTATTTTACTGTAAACTTACATGAAATGTAAGGATGGATCTTTTACAGTTTTCCCACATAAGGGTTTTTACTGTAGTATTTTTACAGTCTTTTTTCTTTGTTTGTTTGTTTTATTTAGTTATTTATTTTTAACTAAAAATGATGTAGTTTCCCAAACTGAGGTCACATCTGAACTCAGCTTTATGCAGCAGAGAGATGAAGATGGCTTTGCCGCACATTATGGACGTATGTTCAGATTGATTGTCACTGTACATCATGGGATGTACTGTCATGCATGACAGTTTTTTTTTCTTGTTATATCTGGTTGTTGTCACTATATGCATACAGTAAAGAGTTATAAACAGTCAAACATAAGCTAAAGCTCATGTCAGGACAAAGATCCTTCATCTTTGTCATGAAATATTCAGCATGAGGATGCTACTGGACACAGCTGTCTCTCCTGAGGTCTGGCTCCTCATGGAATAGGCCATGTCTGGTGTTGGCTATTTCTGCATGACTTGGCCAAGCATCTTGTCCTAATAAAGAGCAGCGGATGTTGACAGAAAATGCCGTACCATTTTCATTATGCTCACCATGCTAATTTGATTTCATGTTCTCTTGTTTTATGTAATCACATGCCACCATACAGCATGTTCCATAAGTGGGGCCATGGCAGATGTATTACATGTATAATATGTAATACGGCACACATGTTTTCACTTTTTTTCACTTTTTATGTTATAAGACAATCATAATTTCAGCCAAAACCGGCAAGATACATGTATTTGCCCTGCCCCTAAAAGAATAAATAATAACGGAATAGGTTTAAAGCTATTTTGAGCGGTTTTCTTTAAAAAAGAAATCAGAAATTGGCATCTACAGTTTGTCTGTGTGCGTGTGTGTTGATGTATTTCTTACAACATATAGGCACAAACTATGACTTTGTACTTGCAAGTCGGTTGCCGGTGGTATTAAGAGAAAGGGCATTTTCAGTGACACTTTACATTAAGGTTCCCTTTGTAAAGGGTTAACAAAGGTGTTTATAAATGACTAATAACTCATTTACAACTGCATTATAAATCATTGTTAAGCAGTTATACATGCATGAGTAAAAAGGATGATTTTAATGCAATACCTGCCAAATAGTGAGCCATTTTTAACTTACATGTTATAAATGCTTAATAAATATCTATATACTATATCTATATAAATATCTATATCTATAAATATACTATCCACATCAATGATTAAAAATGTATATCTTATAACTTTATTTTCTTTAGAAAACTCTCACCTGAACTAGCCCAACAATGTCGAGATGTTTCTGCAACACAGTGTCCAGGACCTCCCATGCCACAAAAAGTAAATCAGGCCTTCTGGCGGAAAATGGCTTAGTGTAGTGGCCTGTAATTATGATGCTCCTGGAAGTTACAGCCAACACTGGGCAGAAGATTAGTACCCTGATTGACCTAGCTTCAGTCACCAATTATATCAGCCATAAAGCAGCTGATCGACTTAACCTCAGAAGTGAAGACATCATTCACGTGGTCCATGGTGTCGGAGGCATTACAGTCCTTGTCAAAACAAAGCATTACCTACTGAAGATCCGAGTCAACACTCCAAGAGGCACCCTCCAGTCCCACCACTTGGTCTGCTATTGTCTGGACAGCACTGCAGATGTCCACAGACATGTGACAGCCAAATAATTGCAAAAGTTCTTCCCAGATGTATCTCTCAGTGAACTGGTGAGGCCAAAAGAGATCCATCTCCTAATAAGTCACAAGGAAGGTCAGCTGGCTCCCCAGAAAATCTGCATTGTGATAGAAGATCCAGCCACATTGCTGAACAACAGAAAGGCATTCGAGATCACCTTCCTGAGGACCGAGACAGCTGGCCAAAGAGCTGGAATGGAAAGCCGCTTATGCCGCTCAAGTCCATGACATGGTCAATCGACGGGCTGCAATGAAGTTGGCCAAAAAAGCTCTACTTACTTGGTCCAGACCAGTTTGGTACATCAGATATCTCATCGCTCCAAATTCACACTCCGTCACGACTCCAGTAAGACTCGTCTGGAACAGCAGTCAGAAGTTCAGAGGCCTGAGTCTCAGTGACCTCCTGCTAAAAGGTCCAGATGACCTCAACCCAATCCGTGCTGTGCTTCTCAAGTTCCAGAGGGGAGTCTTCACTCCCCTTGGTAGACATCATGTATAACTCAGTTTGGCTCGAAGACCGAGAAGTACATTTGCACAGGTTCCTGTGGCGTGACTCTGAAGAGGAAGGGCTGGGCGATTATGCAATCACGAGATTCAACATAGGATACAAGCCAGCAGGTTGTATTGCTCAGTTCGCTATGAGAGAGACAGCTAATCCTCACTAGTTTAGCCACTTTAAAGAAGAGCGTTGAGTGCTACAAGAAGACAGCTATTTCACAACAGCTTGGACCAGCTCAAAATCATCACAGCAAATGTGGAGCAGATCCTGAAACAAGAGGGGTTCGAGTTGAAGCCATGGGTCTTCACTGGCCAAAGTAGGATGAAAAAATTTGCTGGGTAACTCAAACTCAAAGATGAGGAAAAGAAAGCTCTCTGCCTTGGCTTTATTTTAGAAGGTGACAAGTTTTTATGTCATAGGCAGAATAAACTTCTCAAAACGGAAGAAAAAGACGAGACTTGGCCAATACCTTTTCCTGGGGCAAGTTTGATCTCAGACGCCAGACCCACTTGCACGATGAGAGTTACTCAGTCAAGTTTCTGGACTGTATGACCCGATCGGCCTTACAACACCTACAAAGCAGAGAGGGGCCATCTTGGTCCGAAGAGCATTCCAAGAGGATAAACCCAGATGTAGCACCATTAAGGACACATGAAACCTTGCGCTGTCAGACAAAGAGAAGATGCTATTGACCTCTTTGAAGAACATGTTCAGCTGGGCAAAGATACGTTTGCCAGGGCCTTGACTCCAGCAGTGGAACCTGAACCTGCTGAACCTGATGCAATCACCTTCTCTAATGGCAGTGAACATGCTTATGGTGCTCTCCTGTATCTGTAATGGGCCTGCGACCAAGGTTCAACAGTGAGACTAGTGGAATCTAAAGCCAAATTGACTCCCCTAGACCCCAAGGGAGAAATAGTCAAGGCAGAGCTGTGTGTGGCAGTCTTTGCCGCCCGTCTAAAGAAGTACTTCGAGCAACATGCCGAATCCAAGACAAGCAGTGGTACCACTTTGTTGACAACCAGACAGTCCTTGCTGCAATCCAGCGTGAGGGCTATGGCTTCCAGACTTTCTTCGCCAACAGGATTGGAGAGTTCCAAAGCAGCACACAAATTAAGGACTGGTGGTGGGTCTCTGGACCACTGAATATCACCGATATTATCACTTGAGGGGCTGATCCAAAAGACTTGGAGGAAGATTCAGAGTGGCAGCAGGGGCTAAGTTTCCAAAGTGGGAGGCAGTCTCATCAGTTATCAGTCACTACGTTTACATGGACATCAGTAATATAATTATTTACCTTATTCTGAATAAGACAATATTATGATTAATGCGTTTACATGAGTTGCTTTTATAATATTCCTTTCATGTTCCCGTTTTACATGTTATAGTACATAGATCGATTAATGGCACACGTCATTACGTCACCACGCGACACCATCCGACGTCCCCTCCAGAATTTCAAGTGTAAACATATAGATCGTCTTCAGCTGATTACAGAACCGGCTTTCTGACAAGATGCGCATTAAATATCACATGCGATTTACCATGCAGCCCTAATTTGTATTTACTTCGTGTATGACTTTAGTCAGATTAAGGTAATCAAAAATTCCTGTTTACATGGTAGATTCTTAATCAGAGTATTGTCTTAATCATGTTTCTGCAACACTATTTCCAGGACCTCCCATGCCACAAAAAGTAAATCAGGCCTTCTGGCGGAAAATGGCTTAGTGTAGTGGCCTGTAATTATGATGCTCCTGGAAGTTACAGCCAACACTGGGCAGAAGATTAGTACCCTGATTGACCTAGCTTCAGTCACCAATTATATCAGCCATAAAGCAGCTGATCGACTTAACCTCAGAAGTGAAGACATCATTCACGTGGTCCATGGTGTCGGAGGCATTACAGTCCTTGTCAAAACAAAGCATTACCTACTGAAGATCCGAGTCAACACTCCAAGAGGCACCCTCCAGTCCCACCACTTGGTCTGCTATTGTCTGGACAGCACTGCAGATGTCCACAGACATGTGACAGCCAAATAATTGCAAAAGTTCTTCCCAGATGTATCTCTCAGTGAACTGGTGAGGCCAAAAGAGATCCATCTCCTAATAAGTCACAAGGAAGGTCAGCTGGCTCCCCAGAAAATCTGCATTGTGATAGAAGATCCAGCCACATTGCTGAACAACAGAAAGGCATTCGAGATCACCTTCCTGAGGACCGAGACAGCTGGCCAAAGAGCTGGAATGGAAAGCCGCTTATGCCGCTCAAGTCCATGACATGGTCAATCGCCGGGCTGCAATGAAGTTGGCCAAAAAAGCTCTACTTACTTGGTCCAGACCAGTTTGGTACATCAGATATCTCATCGCTCCAAATTCACACTCCGTCACGACTCCAGTAAGACTCGTCTGGAACAGCAGTCAGAAGTTCAGAGGCCTGAGTCTCAGTGACCTCCTGCTAAAAGGTCCAGATGACCTCAACCCAATCCGTGCTGTGCTTCTCAAGTTCCAGAGGGGAGTCTTCACTCCCCTTGGTAGACATCATGTATAACTCAGTTTGGCTCGAAGACCGAGAAGTACATTTGCACAGGTTCCTGTGGCGTGACTCTGAAGAGGAAGGGCTGGGCGATTATGCAATCACGAGATTCAACATAGGATACAAGCCAGCAGGTTGTATTGCTCAGCTCGCTATGAGAGAGACAGCTAATCCTCACTAGTTTAGCCACTTTAAAGAAGAGCGTCGAGTGCTACAAGAAGACAGCTATGTCACAACAGCTTGGACCAGCTCAAAATCATCACAGCAAATGTGGAGCAGATCCTGAAACAAGAGGGGTTCGAGTTGAAGCCATGGGTCTTCACTGGCCAAAGTAGGATGAAAAAATTTGCTGGGTAACTCAAACTCAAAGATGAGGAAAAGAAAGCTCTCTGCCTTGGCTTTATTTTAGAAGGTGACAAGTTTTTATGTCATAGGCAGAATAAACTTCTCAAAACGGAAGAAAAAGACGAGACTTGGCCAATACCTTTTCCTGGGGCAAGTTTGATCTCAGACGCCAGACCCACTTGCACGATGAGAGTTACTCAGTCAAGTTTCTGGACTGTATGACCCGATCGGCCTGACAACACTTCAAGTTACCAGAATTTCAAGTGTAAACATATAGTTCGTCTTCGTTATGATGCCATATACAGTTTTTGGTGTTGCATTTTTATTGAGCAGCATTAACTACACAGAGCCGTTGTTCACTAACGAGCTGCGCAAAACCACATTCATATTCGCGCGATTTTTTGCACAACTCGTCAGTGAACAACGGCTCTGTGTAGTTAATGCTGCTCAATGTGAAAGCCTGCAGGTGATGGAGATTTACCGCTGATTACTGAACCGGCTTTCTGACAAAATGCGCATTAAATATCGCATGCGATTTATCATGCAGCCCTAATTTGTATTTACTTCGTGTATGACTTTAGTCAGATTAAGGTAATCAAAAATTTCTGTTTACATGGTAGATTCTTAATCAGAGTATTGTCTTAATCATGTTAAAATCAGAATATTGTTGTCCATGTAAACGCACTCACTGTGACAGAATGCCAAGATGCCCTAAGAGACCTCTTCTTTGCTGCACAAGAAGTTGTAGCCTTCCCAACCATCACTACAGACCGACTTGTAGTTTATAGAGAGCAAGAGTCTGGGCTACTGGTTTGTGGTGGAAGAGTCCAGAGCTTCAGAGAGGACAAAGTTGGTGTTCCCCTCCTACCTTACAGCACGTGGGTTTCAACATTTTCGGCTCGTGAGGCTCACGATGAGGGTCATGAGGGAGTGGCTGCAACTCTACTGAAGATGAAGAAGAAAGTGTGGGTCATCAAAGGAAGAAGAATTGCTCAAAAAGTCGTTGACAATGGTATAATCTGCAAGAAAGCCAGAGCCAGAGCCAGAGCCAGAAGATGTCAATAAGTAAAGGGCAACCTACCTCAAGAGAGAACCAGACCTGCTGCACCGTTCAAGTTCATAGCTGTTGACCTGTTAGGACCCTATCAAGTCAAAGACGATGTGAAGAAGTGGGTCACAATGAAGGTGTGGGGAGTCATATTCTGCTGCATGGCCAGTGGTGGAAAGAGTACTGAAAAAATATACTCAAGTAAAAGTACCATTACCTTCCAAAAAATGTAGTGTGAGTAGAGTAAAAGTACTTGTCCAAAAAACTACTTGAGTAAGAGTAAAAGAGTCGCCTATTTAAAAGTACTCATGAGTATTGAGTAGTGAGTACTGAGCTGTGGATTCTACCCCCTCATAATAAACACTGTACACTGCAATTTATACATTTTAAAAATGTTGTACATTCTGTAATTGACATTATCTTATTTGTCATAAAGAATGAAGAGTATCTATCATCCAGCATTTTGACTGCCAACTCTTTAAAATACATCAAAACAGCATGGAAACAGTATTCAGTTGAAGAAAATACATTATTAACTGTTAGCAACAAAATCTATAAGCTAAATCATATTTACAAAAAGGAAAAAGATCATTTTCAGTGCGAATGATACCTGGTGATGCACTTCCAGCAGCCATGATAAACAGTTGGCAGTTAAAGTTTTCTATGCACAATTTGATTTGACGAAAGTCACGAGACCTATTACTCTCTATCCAATCACATTGATGGATAACAATAAAATTAAAATAAGCATGTAACGACCACAAACGGAGGAAAATAGCGGAGTAAAAGTACCGATACATCACTTAAAATGTACTCAAGTAAAAGTAAAAGTACACAATTTTTAAACTACTCAAAAAAGTACAATTACTGATAAAAACTACTTAATTACTGTAACGTGAGTATTTGTAATTGGTTACTTCACACCCCTGTGCATGGTCAATAGAGCTATCCACACAGAGCTGGCCAACACCATGTCAACTGAGATTTTTTTGATGGCGTACCAGAGATTCACTGCAATTCGAGGGCATCCTAAGAAGATCTGGTCTGACCCAGGCACCAACTTCATCGGTGCCAAATCTGTCCTGGAAGAGCTATACAAGTGCCTGAATGGCCTGGACAGGTCTGTTGTGGAGGAAGCTTTGGCTCAAAATGGAACCAACTGGCAGTGGAAAACCCAACCAGCCGATTTGCCACATTATAATGGTGCTGCGGAAACTGCTGTTCACATAGTGAATAAGGCATTCCAGAGTCTGGGGAAAGACTCAGGCCTCAGCTACAGTGAGCTCCAGACAACCCTTCAGATCGCCACCAACCTTGCCAATGAACATCCAATAGGTACCAGGGTGCAGAGTTGTGAAGACAGCGCGCAGTACATCACGCCCAATACGCTTCTACTGGGACGAGCATCTTCAAGTGGCGACTTTAAGACATTTGACTTCACAAGTTACCCCTACAAGAGACTCCGGACAATGCAGTATTAGGTCAACAGGTTCTGGATGTCCTGGCGCCAGCTCGCCGGTCCCAACCTGTTTGTGAGAAGCAAATGGCATACCTCACAATGGAACATCACTGTTGGGGCTATTGTTTGGCTGTGTGACCAGAACACATTGAGGGGCCAGTTAAAGCTTGGAAGAGTCATTAGTGTCAACCCTGACTCTAGAGGTGTTGTGCGGGATGTGAATGTTAGGATCGTTCCAAGCTGCTGTGTCCCTGAGATGAGACCTGCAAAATCAGCATTCAAGAATCCTGCCTCCAGATTCGAGAAGAACTTTCAGTCCATAGTTATACACAGGGATGTCCAACGCCTGGTTGTTCTGATGCCAGTTGAGGAGCAGGCAGGAGGCCCAGAAGAGAGGCTCTGAACACAGGTTTGCCATTGAGTTTTGCGATCTTTCCAGCTGTTTCCGTGGGAAGATCGAGTGGGAGGTGTTGCAGCAAACTGCTGGCTGTGTCCCTCCCAGCCAAAATGCACCAGCCAGCATGCACCAGGTGAAGTTGATCTGTTAATTAGCAGGGCAGACACAGACTCAGTAGTACAGCAGGTGAAAGAAGCACTGGAAAGTGAACACTACAAACTTGCCATTACTTGGACTGAAGAAAAAACTCTTTTGTGCAGAATTAAGCCACCTACTACAATCAATGAGACAGTAGACGGTGAGCTTTCATACTTTTCTCTTACATGAAATTGGATTTTTGTTTATTGCACATTATATCATTCTAAGGGTGTATATTGTTTTATTTTATTTTTCATTATTTGAAAATTTAATGGGCTGAATTTTTGGTAGTGATTGTATTATTTAGTCACGCAGTTAATTTATGAGAAATATGATATTTGCTGTAGGTCTTAATTTTAGCACTTTATGTATTAATTTTCATAAAAAAAACAGTGTATTTTAAAACGTTTAATAAATGTTTAAACGTTTAATAAATATATGCTGCCTACTTACATGGTCTTCTTTATGGTAATTTAAAATCAAGCATCCAAATCCTGTGTGCGCTAAATCCTGTTTTGTATTTGACTACATCTACTTGAGCTCTTAAAGTGGTGTTTGCATTTGTGTTTAAAGGTTTTTCACCTTTTTCAGTGTGGGCAATGAGTGAAATCCAGTTGAATTCTTCTTGTAGTGGGCCGTCTTTTTCAAGTGGGAGAGTTCTGCACACAGAGAACCTTGCAAAACGGTGAGGATTCACTTGACAGCAGTAGTATTAGTACTACTACTACTACTAATAATAAATAATAATACATTGCATATTATACATATTTGTCATGGCTTGTTGTGAAGGGCAGTGAGAAGGCAGGATTCAGATGCAGAACTACCTACTATTTTTTATTAAGATGATAACGGAACTCAGGGAAATGTAATAAAACAAACTATCCACATAAAAACAAAATCAGACAACCAAAGACTAAAAATCAGGGCTATAATATACAAGAACCAAAGGAAAAGGGAACTAAACACAACATATATGCAGAATACAAATACAAAATAATGCAATAATATTAAAATAAGAATCCTTAAGCAGACAAACACAAACCTAAACGTGACAATATTAAATGAATATATTACATATAATAATATGGAGATAATCAATGTTAGAAACCCGTGAAAGTTAATGTAAATTATATTGTTATATAATTTATGATCATTTCTGATGTGCAAATGTGTCTTTTTTTGGCTTATTTGTTATACACTGTAACATTTTAGAAATAAAAAAGGTTCACATAACCAAAGCCTGTGTGTCTGTAGTTTCCTGCATGTCCCCAAAGCATGTAGTTGGCATTAGTGGTCATCTGATATAAAGTGTCATCCGACACTTTTCAAGAGAAGAAGTCAAGCTGTTAAGACTGTTCCAACATGCTCTGTAGCAAAACTTTAATCTCACCAGTGTTGGGAAGGTTACTTTGGAAATGTAATAGGTTACAGATTACAATTTACCCTATTTAAAATGTAATAAGTAGTGTAACTATTTCAAGTACTTTATTAAAGTAATGTAACTGATTTGATTACGTTTTGATTACTTTTCTACATTTCTAAGGAATATTTTTAACTGTTAATCATTTTGAAACATTTAAATCAGGCAGGGTTAACCTTACAGTAGTACTCAACACTGATTACTGTCAGACTTTCAAAATCCTCCTACACTTGCATTAAGATTATAATAATTTAATTTTAAAGTGCAGCCACCACAAAATTATACTTTAGCACCTCTTTTTACTTTGAGATCTCTGAGGTTAAATACAGATTTAAAATCATAAAATATATTTGAGTAATTATGATACTGTTTTGAAATCAAATCCTTGCATACAACAGTGTAATGTCTTTGATTACTTAATTTTAGGGAATTAATTATTATTAATTCATTCAGGTTTTGAAAGGACTCGAATCTGAATATTCGAAGTCCACCTGATTAGAACTGATTTCAAATTTTAATAGTTTACACCTTATCAACGGTCGTCCAGCGAGACGTTAATGTCCATGTATCTTAATCTGACTGTATGTATTTTCCTTGGGCTCCTAGCGAGGTAACATGATCTTGGCAAGGTTTGACTTTAAAATTATACGACACCAGACAATGATTCTTTATAAATGAAACACGAATTTTATTTGCTATTCTAGATTACATTAAAGCTAAGCTAAAATACACACACACACACACATATACAGTTCAGCAGTGAGTTAACGGAGTTGCATGAAGTTTCAAAGTTCTAACTCGTTTTCACGAGTGGTTTTAAATTCAGCCTGAGAGAATTCACAAAGCAGATATTTTCTTATGTTTACTGCTTAACTCAATTCACCAGCGTCAGTTCAGCAGATAGAAGATTTTGTTTGTACTTGCGTTTGCTGAAAGCTGAGTTGTTCCTCGTGGCTACTGGAGGGGATTCTGTGGCTGATTGGCTGTTGATCTCGCGCCGGAATGACGTTTGGATGACGTCCTTTTGGGGAAGCCCTCGTTGGATTGGTTGCTTTCTTGATGACGTAGAGACTTGAGCAGTTCTGCTGAAAAGTCTCTGTTTGCAAGGCTTTAAGTTCTTT
>NW_015542361.1:42782-43329 GCF_001515605.1 Sinocyclocheilus anshuiensis | reverse complement strand
ATAATAGCACCTATAATTAAATTCATCAGTAAATATTGTTGCCATGTGGAAGCACAAACTGAAATAAATGTATGAAATTAAATTAAAATTTCAAATCTGTAATTAATTATAAAATTAACTTAATTTCAAATCCCTACGGTAGTAAATTAATAACATCTACTGATTTCCTACATTTATAAGAGCAGTTATAGCTGAATTAAATCACAACGTAGCATTAAAGTAATGGGGCTGAGGACCAGGATTAACAAGCTGTGTCTCATTTACAATTTACGCCCTTCATGTGGGAATGGCGGCGCATTCCACACTGAACAACCAAAAAGCACTCTTTAGATTCTTATCTTACAGCGATGAACAATCTCAACTCGTTCCGAGTGAGATGAATTAATCTACAGATTCACTGCAAATAATACAATAACTGTCAATGATATCTTCGGCGGATATCAGCACATATTTATACAGCCCACAACATGTGGATTTAACCCTTTGGGGTCGACAAACGCGGATACGCGTTTTGTGGCATCTTCTCCTGATAACACC
Source organism: Sinocyclocheilus anshuiensis (assembly GCF_001515605.1). Lineage (NCBI taxonomy): Eukaryota > Metazoa > Chordata > Actinopteri > Cypriniformes > Cyprinidae > Sinocyclocheilus > Sinocyclocheilus anshuiensis. The sequence continues at coordinate 42,792 of NW_015542361.1, read as the reverse complement.
GAAAATAACT
>NW_015542361.1:36972-42449 GCF_001515605.1 Sinocyclocheilus anshuiensis | reverse complement strand
TGATCTGCCAATCGGCTTCTTGCAAGGCGGAGCGTACATACATTTAACAAGAGGCTTCAATTCATCACGAGGACACCTATAAAAGTTGTTAATACCTCTATAAAGTCTCTTAAATGCAAATATTGTACCTACTATTAAAGTTTACTTTATTTCAACATTCTGCATTTGTCGTGCCCATTCGTTCAAGATTAAACTTCACATATTACACACATTTTAATAACCTTATTTCCTAAAAAGGGTAATAAACACTGATTAAAGTTGCACCGCTTACATGAAACACATCAATCATATATATAAGACATACAACATATTATTTGTGAATCTGGTTCACCTGTTATTTTAAATGATTTTAAATGTAGTCTTTTAAACTTGGTCCATGCAATTTCTGCATTTCCTGGTGCTGATAACGCCAAGGACGCGGGTCCGTTGGGGTTTCAGGAAGCAGATGTTCAAAAAGTCATGTGGCGTCACGCTGTATAGATTGAATCACGTTATCACTGTTCTTTAGGTTTGTTGTTCTGCAAGCCTGAGGGTGTGATTAAATTACTCCTTTTCCCTGTTTGGATATAATAGTTACATTCATTGGTGGTCACAAGACCTCACGAGGTATCTAGAAGTCGTGGTCCTGATACAAAAGATCTCTGTGTTATCTCTTGATTGGATTAATCTTTAATCACTCCTCTGAGTAGATGACGACAAGACTGGCAGGAAGTCGACCCAGCATATTGGAATCATGTGCTGTGGTGATTAGTTTAGATCTCATGCTGGTTGATTCCATGGCATATCAGTGTCTGTTATGGATAGAAATCCCTACAACAGCTACAACAGGAAACACTGGCATCTAACAATCTTTTTGTTTTAAGTTTAAAGTTGTGCTTACTGATATACTGCATCAACACTAAAATACATTTCACCAGAAAAATACCATCTCTTCTGTGTGTCCAATAATAATCAATAAATAAATTATTAGTGTGTCCACTTTACATTAAGGTTCACTTTCACAGATTATTAACGTTTATAACTCATTAATAAATGGTTCACAAGTGTTCACTTTACATTAAGGTTCACTTTCACAGGTTACTAACACTTATAACTTATGAATAAATGGTTTACAGGTGTGGGCGTTATCATGCATCTCAACCAATGAGAGCATTTGGGGTGGGCCTAACACCGTGTCACCAGAGGCGAGTGGCGCGACGCGACAAAATAGCCTACTATAGAACTCATTAAAATGAGTGGCGCCGCAACAACTGTTGCATCCGATGTAGACACGGTGCAACCACGTATTTACACTGCACGCATCTTCCCTGAGTTCAGTTATCATTTACACTGACAAGGATATAGTGATGTGAAATACGATCGGGAGTCTGCGCAGGGTGTTTATTTTGAAATTGACAGGATTTTTTTACTTTTATTTTGTATCTACTGTGCGGCTTGGACTCGGCGTCCGTCAAAAATAGGTGAACGTTCTTCAGATCGCAATGAATGACGGCAAGTATGAGCCTCCCTCAAGACGCACCATCACAAGAAGAATGCACGAGCTGTATGAAAAGGAGATTTTAATTTGATTACATTAATGTTAAAGTTGAGATTTACAATAAATATTTTAACTGCTACTATGTAAAGGGAATAGTGCTGTAAAAAAGCACCTTATTTGTTTAATATCATGTTGCTAAAAATAACAATATTTTGTGTATTTGGTTTAATGAAATGTGTTTATGCGGTTTAAGGTTAAAAAACACATTATTTTCCACATACTGTACATTATTGTTTCTCCTCTATGCCCCGCCTTTCTGAAACGCATCGATTTTTGCAAAGCTCATCGGTCTGAAAAGCGAGGTGTGCTCTGATTGGCCAGCTATCCAGTGCATTGTGATTGGCCGAATAACTCAAGCGTGTGACGGAAATGTTACTCCCCTACCATACTGTGATGCCCTGTCCGGCCGGAGCGACGAGACAAAAACGATCTCAGGTGTCTGAGATCGAGGATGGGTCGGAGGCCACCATCTCTCCTGGGGACGAGGAAGTAATGGCTATAAAAGCCTGACTCGCTCTGGGCTGGAGGAACCTTTTCCACGGCTCCTTTTGCCAGCAATTTCATCACCTCTGAGCGCAGGACGTGAGCGTCCTTGCTCTGCACTGAGGTGGGGCCCACGCCGCTGAAGAGCGGGGACTTCGAGCGAATTGGAGTGAATATCCTCGCTTTATTATCCCCATAACCCATCTCGACAAGGCCTTGCCAGGCCTCGGCCCGCGTGACGAGGGGTTGAATTAACTCGGGTGACTGGCCGCACGGGGGCAGAACACTTATGAGTGATGGAAGAGGAAGTTTGCTCTCTTTTTGAAAATGTTTGTGTTTTATCATTTTTTCCGCTATCACAGCAGTTAAATGCTTGGGCGCATGAACGGACCCATTGTTCGCACAAAACACATTTCCCTCTGCACCCGGAGCTGAACGGGGTGTCAAGAAGTGTAAGAAAGGCTGCTTGAGGGGCGGTTCGGCCGTGGCGAAATCTGACCCCATCCTCTTCCTGTCTCGCGGATCAGGAGGAAGCCTGAGGCGCCGGGTCCAACGCAATCTTGGGTCGGGGTCCCTGGCGCTTAGGAGGAGGGTAGCATTTGTCCGAGCGAGAGCGTCCCCGCGTCTGCTGTGCATTAGCAGGCTGAACAGCGGGGGTGGCAGGTGTTGGTTTCGCGGGCTGCTGAGTCGGCGCAGATTTAGGGCGAGCTGGAGCACTTAGGCAGGAAATGTCGCATAGCCTGTAGCGCCGAAGCCGCCTGTCCAGCTGAGGTGTAGGCGCGTCCAGCGAGAGCTGAAATGGTCCTACACGGTTTAGACGGGTGAGAGGCCTTCACTCTCCAGCCGATGGCCGTGGGCGGGCAGAGATGCGCGGCCACTGACCGGAGTAGGGAGCATGCCACGATCTGGTGAGCTCGCATGGACCTCCGGAAAGAACAGAGAGGAATGCTGACGAGGGGGCCTGGCGGCGCCCCGACAGGAACCACTCCTCCAGGCGGCTGCGGGAGGGCTCCTCTGGCGGAGACCACTCTAAACCCAGCTCTTCAACCGCTTTGGAGAGGATACAGAGAAGCTCGGCATCCATTCCGTCTTTAGTGGCGCTGGGCACGGATGATGGCGAAGGGGTGGGGTCATTCACCGAGCCCAACAGCTCCTCTGCATCCGACGCTGCTAATGACATGCTGTCATCCAGCAACTCGTCCTCACTTCCCCCGAATGAGATCAGGTCGCTCGCACCAGCAGAGGGACGCTGATCAGACCGGGAGAAAAGGAAGGGGAATACTCTCTCTGCGGCAAGAGCGAGGCACGCGGGATCTGGGCTGGCCTGAGCTCGCTCGTAGCCGATCGCTCGACCCCTTTGCCCCGCTGTTTTTTCCTCACAGGTCCCTGGGAGGAAGAAAATGGGAGGGCGCAGGGGGCGGACTCACTCTCTGAAAAGAAAGCGATCTGTGAGCGGAGAGAGGCGAGACTGAAGCTCTCGCAATGGGAACAAATAGCTCCCGTGAGCGCAGCTTCCGCATGGGATTTCCCCAAGCAGGAAACGCACTCCGTGTGGCCGTCATCGGCGTGCAGGGGGGACCCACACGAACCGCAGTAACGGCGTGGCATTTGCAACAACACCAATTTGCTCTTTTAGAAGCTCTTTTAGAAATAGCCGTGCTGAGAGGTCCCGATTCCAGCTGCGAAGGCGTGTCAATGGCAAGCGGCTTCCGATCAGCTTGAGGACATAGAGTCGTCGCTGAAGGAGAAGAAATCTGAGAATCCTGTGGCGAGCGCCCGCTGCTGAGCCATTGGTTCGTTTTTTAAGCACTGCACGAACCAATGGCCGTGCAGTTTCACTGCGTGAATGAAAAGGCTTCAGTTCAGGAGAAAAACGGCTTTTTGATGAGCAAGACGCAGTACGAGTGAAGTATCAAAAGGGAACTGTAGTTCTTAAGTCATCCATATTTTAGGTTAAGGAAGAAAAAATACTGTGTATATAAAGTGAATTGTGTCAACATTTTGGAGTACACTAGCATTTAGACTCACAACACTAACACACAGCAAAACTCTCATTTTAATTTCATGGGGGAAAGTTCAAACATGCAACCACCAAAAGCTACTGTATCAAATTAGAATATAATGCATGTTGTCTGGATTATACGTAGACACTATTTTTAGGCTTGAATGCCACATTCATTGTAATGGCATGGCAAAAAAGCAGGCAGGCAGTTTTTTTTTGTTTTTTTTTAAAGGTGCCATAGAATGCAAAAATCACTTTTATAAGGTGGTTGAACACAGTTGTGTGGCCGCAGTGTGTGAAAACAACCAGCCTATAATGGTAAAAATCCACCCACTCTTTGTTTTATAATCCCAATAAATCATAAACAGTCTCTCCAAACGAGCGGTTCCAGGTTTCTCACTACTATGACATCATACTCTGGAAAGTCCCGTCTATTTGTGACAATCTCTGCCCTATTAGCTTAGACACAGCCCTGAGTGAGAAGCAGCAGTCTGCCATTACTATCTGCGCCGCACCACTTCTAGTCGAACACACCGGCTAGTGCTGCAGGCTTATTGGCTCACTGACGCTGACGAGATTAACCCCTTAGGTATCGAAATTTGGTACTGAACGACGAGACGTTTTTCGATACTCGATGGTATCGAGGCAATTCGGTCGGTGCCTAAAAAGTATCGAACTCGATACCCAGCCCTACTCAAGAATGCAAGTACAGAGAATGCATACAATTTCCTGGAGGTGTTCTTATAATTGTAAAAATTCACCCACTCATTGTTTTATAATCCCAATAAATCATAAACAGTCTCTCCAAACCAGCGGTTCCAGATTTCTCCCTACATTGACGTCATACTAGGGAAAATTCCCTCCCATTTGTGAGGATCTCTGCCCTATTAGCATAGCCCTGAGTGAGAAGCAGCAGTCCGCCATTACTGTTTTCTTGCTGTAGCTGCTGGAGATACAATGTCAGCACCAAAGAGCCATTACAAGCAGAGCCGATCCTCCCTATACGCAAAATACGCAAGCTGCGTAGGGCCCCCGAAACACCAGGTGGCCCCCTTGCTCTCAAAGATTATTTAATTTTAGTTTCATTTTTGAATTTGGCCAGCGGTTATGAAAACATGAATGATAATTTCTTTTAATGTGGTGCGCTGTCGCCCTTTCTACGTAAAAATCAGTCAAATCATGTAATGTGAATGTCGTACAGTCTTGCATACCGAGCCGCGGAAGAGACACTGTTTCTCAAGTGCTTTCCGTGAGCGCGATTCGAGACAGAGTGAAACACGGACAAATGTGTTTCATTAATTCATTCATAACCACTCATATCCCCCCCCCCCCACCCATCCTGCTGACACAGTTTTGCGTAGGACCCCCAGAAGTCTAGGATCGGCACTGATTACAAGTGTCGTGTGTTGGGATGCACCAATGAACATAGGAGTCTCCATAGCCCGCTGAGGACAT
>NW_015542361.1:36016-36474 GCF_001515605.1 Sinocyclocheilus anshuiensis | reverse complement strand
CGGTCCGCCATTACTGTTTTCTTGCTGTAGCTGCTGGAGATACAATGTCAGCGCCAAAGAGCCATTAAAAGTGTTGTGTGTTGGGATGCACCAATGAACATAGGAGTCTCCATAGACCGCTGAGGACATGGTGGTTAAATTTCATTTTCGAAGGAAATGTCCCATAAAAAACGGAAAAGTCCTGTATGTTTGTGCTAATCATTTTACGCCAGACTGCCTGACAAATGAGGGTCAGCTCAGCGCTGGAGTTGTGCAAAGATTGCTTCTGAAAAAGAGATCGATACCAACGCTTCGTGCGCAAAACGTCCAGACTCCAGACAAAGTAAGCATCACACGTCATATTTTGTTTTCCAAAAGAGCTTCTTGGCTCTCTGTAAGGCTAATGTTGCTAAAGCTACCATCGTCTCTGCCTGTTTTCACTGATGCTGCCTTCATGTGCTACCAGAATGATCGTAAAT
>NW_015542361.1:28975-35437 GCF_001515605.1 Sinocyclocheilus anshuiensis | reverse complement strand
ATAAAGAATTGTGCTATAATAACCCCTACAAATATAACTCATTATATACACTATAAACACTTTAAAAGAGACAGGATCATTTTTAAATCATACCCTATATAAATCCCACAGCTCGGATTCAGCGCGAACTAACATGGCAGCCCCATCACACGCTATAGATCAACTAACACGGTCATTATAAAAGTGTTTAAACTACCAAATACATTTTACTTGCACATATTTCAGAATCGGAATATCAGATATTTCATAATATAGTGAGCATGTTTGTGAATATTTTGAATAAAAAAGGAAAAACGAAATAAAAGCGTTCCATGTGTCATACAGTGCTATTGTGGCTGCGTTGTGTCACATGACAAGCATGACGCGTCGCCATGGAAACAATAAGGCGATACGTTCTAAAATAACGGTCGCCTACACTGGGGGCTCAGCTAGAATATTTTAAACTCACGTGCGAAAGGGTTAAAGGGACAAACACAAAAACGGCACGTTTTGGCTCATACCCTAAAAGTGACAATTTCAACAAGCTATAAAAGAATATCTGTGGGGTATTTTGAGATAAAACTTCACATACACACTCTGGGGACATCAGAGAACAATTTAAAATATTGTATCAATGCATTCTGTGGCACCTTTAATAACTACTTTAGAGATGGTAATCCCATGCAGTACCAGAGGGACTGATGCAGGATATTTAAAGTATATACAAACTCTGCTACGTTTCCATCATTTTTTTTTATCAGTCCCACATTTATTTTCCACCATTGTCCTTATCAGTCTGCTCACTCACCCTCTCTCATTCCTTCTCCCTCCCTCTCTCTCTCTTTCTCTCTCTCTCTCTGCTTGGCTGGGCTAATTGAGTGTCTAAACAAACTAATTAATCACTGGCATTGGTGGAAGATGGACAGGTCTGGAGAGGTGATGTTCATCAAATTCCCCCCAATTTGTTTTTTTTTTTTATCCCTGTAGTTGGTTATTTGCTAAATATGCACATTTTCTTTCCTTCCCTGAGATCACTTTGCCATGGCCAAGGTTAACCGCACACATGCTCATTCACTATTTATGATTTTGCATAGAGACTTTTTTTTCTGCTCTTATATTCACAGTATCCAGGCGCATTAATCAAAAATAATGAATAAAATGATAAGTCTGACAATGCTCAGACCTTCCCAGGTTTCAAGAGAATATCCAACCAACTTTATTAATCAACATCCAGATTAATTGTAACAAAGTGTCATCCATAAATTTCCCTTTCATTTTAATAGTACTTTGCCCAACACTAACAATATCCCTTGTGACTTCAAATTTATTGAGGGTTGTTGCTATGACAGAGAGGATGAGGGGGTGACACGGCACTAAGGAAACGGTGCAGATACCGTGTTCCTCTCCACACACTGACATCCAAGCCGAAGAGACCAAAACATCTCCACTCTGGACCAATTGAAGGCATTTAAAGATCCTCTTGGATCGAACACTTCCCCTTCTTTAGCAAACACTTTGGCGTTGCTGTAATGGCCATTTGTTGCCCTTCGCCGACTCTCCTCTACCCCCACCCCATTTTTGGCCCTGTTCAACTCTCTGTAGGAGAAGGTGAGGCGCAGGAGTAAACCATTAAGGGTGACAGTTTCACTTTTCTCCCCCTAATTACTTGTTCCTGCCTATGTGGCATTTCTTAGAAAAATTTGTTGAATAATGACCGGCATTAAAATGGAGACTCTTAAGAATTTATACGCGCCACTTAATTTATCATGTACTTTCTTTATCTCCTCCGTGGATTTATGTCCAAAGTGTCGTAGGCGCCCTCTGCCTGCTGACAGAGCCGTCATTTTCTTAAGGGCACAGCATGTGTATCAGTGACAAATTTCCCTGACGCCACACACTCCGTCCCAGAAAACTGCATGCAATCACACCAGATTCACATCCTGTTTGTTTGTGCTTCAAACACGCTAGTTACACCATTACTGATGGCTGTCTTGGAAGACAATAAGTTTTATGAGCATGCCAGATTTTTCTATAAAAACTGAACTGCATAAAAAAAGGAACATTTTAATGTCTGTTAATGATTTACTTAATTGTTTAACTGGATAATTGTTCTTTGTGGTTGGCCAGATACTAACATGGTGATACATATATTTGCAGACTTTTGTCAATTAGAGTTTCTGTTGTAGATCAACTCTAAATATTTGAAAATGCACTCTTAAAATATGGGCAAATGCATTTGTGGTAAGTGTGAATGATTAAGTAATAATTTTTAAATGTGTCACTCTACCCCTTTCACTGTAAAAAAAAAAATGCATGTACTGTAATTAAAACAAAGATTACTGGAGCACATTTTAGAAGAAAATATTATTTCAGTCTTTCCACTTTAAAAGTTATTTTAAGTTTAATTCAATGCATTCATTGCCATTTCTTTGTAATTATTTGTGAAATTTACTAGCAATTTCTGAGTGAAAATTGTTTCAAAGCCATTTTTTCAGGTATGACCACCCGTATGTGTGACTAACTCTACAGATTTGCTGTCTTCCTCTCCCTCATTAAAATATGCACCCTTTTTATTCCTGCATTAGAATGATTTATGAAACAGATCAGGTTTGTGGTTCTAAGAGCCACCTTTTACCTTAATTTTATTGCTGTTGTTTTTTTTTTTTGTTCCCTTCTATTTTTTCCTCACAGTAATATACCGCGATCTCCCAGGAGCACATGCCCTGATGGTGGCTTTTTTTCAAGGGCATTCAAGTGGGTACTAACTAGCTCAAAGCGGTTTAATATCTGCTCTAACACATTGCGGGTACATCCAACTGTCTCAGCTAACACCATTACATGCCACATTCTTGAATGCTATGCTAGATAGCAATCTAACCTGGGATGCTAGCACAACAGTGCCACTAACTAATATACAAAAATGGAGCACCCCTGCAGCTGAATTGCATGGAACTGTTCACTTTACAGATGAGGTTACATTTGAAATGTAAAGGGGTTAAAGGTTAACATTTTTGGAGTGAACCCAATTCTATTCTACCTCAAATAAACGGTTTTCCAGTGTGAGCAAATAGATTCCAGTTATCTTGCTGGCCTATTTCCATGGCAGTACGACAACAATGAATACATGGCTCCAAGTTAAACACTTAGATATGTGACCTAATGAAATTACAGGCTTCCCCTGTCTGTAAGGCTTTGCTTTAGCCCCCAATGAGCATTTCTATGCTAATCAGATGCAAATACATGGAAACGATGGCAGATATTTAACCCTGGAGTACTGAAACGCCACAGAATTAAAGAGATTCACCCCTCCCCAACCCCTCCACATTTTTTCTCCCCATCTAGTTAATGGGGGGCCTTTGAGAGTAGGCAAATGTTTTACCTTTTTGAAAGTTAAATGCCCACTTTCGCCTTGATATTAAACCACAGATACTGGCCTGAACTATAACCTTTTTCAAATCCCCATTTCTCCTGTAAGCCATTGCCTGAACCACTTTCGGCGGCAGTCTAATGAAATGTATTTTTTGTTAGCTGTTCTCGTGGCATTATGGAGTATAGTTAATATTGGTCTGCAAGGATCTGGCAGTGGTGTTAAATACGGAATGGTTAGCACAAGCTCTATGTCACATTATTGTAATATGAAGTAATTATTTTAGCTAATATGGTTACATCTATTCCCTACTATCGCCCACTGTTGTGTGCAGTGAACTACTCCCTCTGCCATTACAACTCACGTGAACACACACATTTCATTAGTGTTTCACGCCCCTGCGATTTTCATTACTAAAGAAGGACGCACCAAACACATTCTACCCAACACACACAAATGAATATTTTCCTCTTTTTTTTACTCGTATCAAGGACAATGATGGGACTCTGACGACCCACTGACTCATTAAGTGGAGTGATAGCAGTGCCAGTGTGTTACTGCAGGCACATCAGACTAACATACATACACATGCAAATTGTAAAAAATAACTTAGGTTAGCTAGTGTGGGTTTAATGCGTTAATCTGTACAGCCTGAATGCTCGCTTTGATGTTAACAAAAGGTTAAAATGCATGTAGAGCCATCAAATGACCCTCAAGCTCTTGAATGCAGTCACTTATATAGCAGAATGGCTAGCAAACTTATATGTTAGCAATAGAAATGAACTATTAGGTTGATTAGGCTAAGCCTACACATACGTACAGCAAAATGACAACACTAACCATATTGGAATATTTTTAGCATAAACTTGGCATGACTATTACTTGGGTAAATTGCTTGGCATGAAAGAACAAACGCAAATTTCACACATTTATTAATTTAAATTCATAAAGCCATACTTGACAGCTAGAGCCATATTCTTCAAACAAAGATTTATAAAAGCATTCTAACTAATAATAATAATAATTAACTGTAGTCAGGTATCCAGCTGATGCTAATTTACCAGCCAATAATCTCTTCAACGTCTAAAAATACTGTCATTGTTGATTTTCAGCAACTGTCATGTAACGCAACTATTTGTAAAATCAGTTTAGAAAATTTAAAGTGAAAGATACAGCATACACTGAAAGGAATCCAATAGTTAGTAAAAGGTCATTATGCAATGTATTTTTAGGAAGTGTAATTTTTTTAATCTCTACCACAATTAAGTGTAGAGCTGTGAACTGATCTTTATGTTGGAAACAGAACAACATTATTATAACATGCCTGCATTAGCTAATTTGATATGAGCAGTTTTACATATATTATTGTGGCTGTTACGTCTCCCTAATTACTTGGCGTCTAGGGGTTGTGGGAGGTAACACATGAAAAATTAAATAAAGAAAATATTATTTAAGATGAGATACTTGACTCCGTTAAGGAGATGTGGTGCGTGAGATTAAGAAGCAGGCAGAAGCAAAAACTGAGCTTGAATTTGCTTTTTGTATAAACAAATCTCGCTTTCTGTCTTTTCTGCTATTGCAATGAATACAATTCTCTATTTTTTTTCCCTGGGGCAAAATTTGGGTACTATCATGCATGCTCTTCTCCCTGGACACCTCAAACAGATATTATTCTGTCTTCTCCCTCTGGGTATATCTATCTCAGCGATAGGACAGAAACATATAAAGTAGAAGAAAGAGAATCAAGGTTTACAAATAAAAATAAACAATAAGCATAGAAAATGAATGTGTTATTTTTGGTAAATGAAAATATGAAACTTGTCAATCAGACATCGTTAATAACACATCAGTTGAATACCACACATTATTACTTATCCTGCTGTTTTACAATGTGATTATATAATGTTCACCAGGTCAGCTAGGCCACTTCATTGAAGAGCTAGACTGCTGCCCTCTTTTCCTGAAGATGGCTCTCCACTTGTGGTCCTTGGTCACTGAAACAACTACTTGGACAAGCCTTTCCTGTCTACGCAAAAAAAACAGGCAACCAATTCAATTTCATTGAAATAAATAATTAAACCAATAGATAAATACAGCACTGCTTTAACATTGCTTATGGTTTAGCATTACAAGTATTGTGAATTAATTGCTTCTGCCTCTTTTATTCTCATTTGTAAGTCACTGGATAAAAGCATCTGCTAAAAGAATAAATGTAAATATTCATCCCTAATCCCACCCAATACCTAAATTTAACAACTACCTTACTAACTATTAATTAGCAGCGAATTAGGAGTTTTTTTGAGGCAAAAGTCGTAGTCAGGCACGTGCACACATAGACATCAAAGGGGGCTTAAGCACCTGTCCTTTTTCTTCCTTGAGAGAAAGTGCCCTTTTTTCTGGGGAGTGTTTATTTTATTTTAGTTTTTTATAAATGAATAGGCCTATATGTATATATGTGTGCATGTGTGTGTTTCTGTTTGTGCACAGCTTTCCTTGTCAAACTAATACAAAATCAAAATATCAGGTCGGTCGGGAAACTTTGCCTTCCCTCCGTGTCTCCGCGCAGCACAGCAGTGTAGCACACATTGATCGGCACATCACAGAGCAAAGAGCCGCAGAAGTGAAGCCCTCCCTCTCTCCCTTTCCAGTTGTGTTTGTCTTGGTGTGGAGGTGAGTGGTGTTGAACAAAAGACTAAGCTACCAGTGCCTCGAATTTACAGCTAATTATCCAAAAGACAAAAGGCAATATCCATGACTCATGAAAGCTACCATGTAAGTTAGCTAAAGTTTAGCTAAAGCAAACTAAAGCATCACTTTGCCCTGTGATGTGCCGGAAGTCTAGTAGGTTAAACCAGTGCACGTTCTTTCACTGCATGATTCAGTTTATTAAAATGCATTTAGAATGGTCACAAAATTCAAGATATGGGGGCAGAAATGTATATATTTATATCATTTCATATAGTTAATCAGTATCACACGAAGTGACGCTTTTTTCTCCAAAAATTACCATGATTACAAATGTAATATTGATTTTTTAACTACAGTTCAAAAAACAAGAAGTTAATTAAGAGACTTACGTTTTAGACACCATATTGCTTGTTTTTGCTCTATTTCGA
>NW_015542361.1:25728-26654 GCF_001515605.1 Sinocyclocheilus anshuiensis | reverse complement strand
GAAATGCTGAGACTTTAGTTTCTCCCCTCCGCGTCTCCGCGCAGCACAGCAGTGTAGCACACATCAGCACATCACAGTCACAGACAGAGAGCCTCCCTCCCTTTCCAGTTGTGCTTTTCTTGCTGTGGAGGTGAGTGGTGTTGAACAAAAGACTAAGCTACCAGTGCCTCGAATTTACAGCTAATTATCCAAAAGACAAAAGGCAATATCCATGACTCATGAAAGCTACCATGTAAGTTAGCTAAAGTTTAGCTAAAGCAAACTAAAGCATCACTTTGCCCTGTGATGTGCCGGAAGTCTAGTAGGTTAAACCAGTGCACGTTCTTTCACTGCATGATTCAGTTTATTAAAATGCATTTAGAATGGTCACAAAATTCAAGATATGGGGGCAGACATGTATATATTTATATAATTTCATATAGTTAATCAGTATCACGCAAAGACTGACTTTTTTTTCCACCAAAAGCAGCATGATTACAAAATGTGATATTGATTTTATACAGCAGTTCAATAAACAATAATTTAATATTAAGACACTTACGTTTTAGAAACAATATTGACTGTTTTTTGCTCTATTTCGCCAACAAATATAATTCCAATTTGCGTCTCTGAGCAACATGACGGTGTTTCGTTCCTGAATTAATCAAATGTTTAAATGATTCGGTTCATTCGCAATGACTCACTTATTAACAGTGACTTGCTGCCACCTGCTAGTGGTTTTAATTTCACATTTAAAGTATCTTTTCATTTAAAAAAAATAATAATTTCAAATATCAGTATTCAATGTTTTATATTTAAAATATCAAAACAGTATTAATGCATTTGTAACTGCAGGTTAAATGCATTCATGTCCTGCATTAAACAGTGTGTAAATGCATCTAAATGTCCCTTCTAATGCAGCTTCTGTGTTTTCTCTGCATTGCAAA
>NW_015542361.1:1446-15609 GCF_001515605.1 Sinocyclocheilus anshuiensis | reverse complement strand
AACTCTCTGACTTGATGGAACTGAAAATGCTAAAATGCTAAATGTGTTTCCAGATTTTGGCCTACAAAAATATGTAATGCCTGCAGCACTCTATATAGCATTCTCTCTTTTTAAGATTAATTTGTCATTCCTGGAGCTCAAGTGTTTGTCCCATTCCAAACATCTCCTTTTGTGGTCCAGAGACAAAAGATTTATCATGTTGTATCCAACCTAGGGGTGTGTGATATATATCGTCTGCGATAATATCGTAATTGTTGTTTTAACGATGTGCGATTTTACATTATCGAGTATTTTACAAAAAAACATTCAAAACACCTACAGAGCGCACGCATACATTACGTGAAGTCTAGACGAGTGCGTTATTTCACTGCATGATTCAGTCTATTAAAATACATTCAGAATGATCACAAATTCAAGACATGGGGGCAGAAAAAGTATATATTCGTATAATTTCATATAGTTATAGTCATATATAGTCACACGAAGAGTGCCGTTTTTTTTTTCTCCAAAAATCTGCATGATTACAAATGTGATATTGATTTTTTTAAATAAAAAAATAAGATCAATAAACAAAAAGTTAATTAAGAGACTTAAGTTTTAGACACCATATTGCCTGTTTTTGCTCTATTTCGACAACAAAAATAACTCCAAACAAAGCCACAGCACTGTTTTGCGTCTCTGAGCAACATGATGGTGTTTCGTTTCTGAATGAACCAACCGTTTAAATGATTCGGTTCAATCGCAATGACTAACTTATTAACAGTGACTTGCTGCCACCTGCTGGCAGTTATAAATTCACATTTAAAGTGTCTTTTCATTATTTTTTTTTCTTTATAATTTCAAACATCAATGTTCAATGTTTTATATTTAAAATATCAAAACAGTATTAATGCATTTGTAACTGCAGGTTAAATTGTCCTGTATCCTGCATTAAACAGTGTGTAAATGGTAAAAGATTAATTTATATCACTGCTGTGAACTGATCACCACACAGAATATGAAGAATATCAAAACCTTTAAGAGTCAGCTGTCCATGGTTGTCCTTAAGATATCAGCACAATAACACACGCAAAATATCATCTTATTACCGTTATCGATAAAATCCCAGAAAATATCAATATATATTTTTTGTCAATATCGCACAACCCTGATATATTTAACGTTTTGTTTAGAAAAAAAGAATTATATATGAGAAGTGCCCTTTTTTCCATTTGAGCCCCTGCCCCTCAAACTGTCTGTGCACGTCACTGGTCGTAGTTAATAGTTTGTTAATAGTGAGAATTGGACCTTAAAATAAAGTGTGACCAGAATCTCATGTAAAATTTTTAGAGCTGAATATTTGTCTTAAATTATTGTTCTCTGCATTTGGCATTCTTTGTATATTCTCTTCAATTTAGTAATGTATTGGCCATGAACTGTTTTTATCTGCATGGAGAAAGCAAATATCTTAATTAAAAAAAATAAAATAAAATAAATAAATAATAATGAATACAAATCAGTTTCCAAGCAGTCAGGCTCAAAGTTTCTAAGCAAACTAATTCTTGCTTCACAACACACACAAAAACAAAGAGATGCCCTCTCATCCACCAGCACGCGCATGTGTGTTTGATGCAAGTTACAGCACAGGCAAGAAAACAAGCAGACATTAGCCTGTTCACTTGACAGCAGTGTGTTCAGCTGACCAGAAAGTCCTGTAATTAAATGGCTGCTCACCCTGTCGAGTGAACTGAAGTTAAGCGCCAGTTTTTTTTCACGTTCAAATTATTCCGACCACCAACACTTTTACCTCCAAGATGGCACTCCCTCTATCGTTGCGACCTCGTTCTCTCCTTATTAGCCTCCTGTATTTTCTCAAAGGGTGGAACAATGTTTATCTTTAGACATTTCCCTCATGCAGCTGTAAATGCATGAGAGGGACGTCTGCTAGCATCTTTGAACTGCTCTGCTAGATGTTTATTTACTCTGCTTAACAGTCCTATCAGTCATCTCTGGCCTTGCTTTTTCATTGGCACTGTTTTTGGTCAAGCAAGCCAAGTGACAGTGGTTTTACTGCTCTAAAATGAATTACAAATGCTTGTAATTCAAAGTATATTATAGTACATTCATTACAAACAAAAGCTGAACAAGTTTTCAATATAGTGATCACTTTGCACAATGTCCAACTAATAGCCTGCATTCTGTGTGTTTATCAGAACATATGTTGACTAGTAATCCTGATCCTGCTTAGGAATCAAACAAAGCCTCCAAATGTTGCGATTAAATCAAGCTGTCGCATCAAATTGGTAGTTAATAGTTTGTTAATAGTGAGAATTGGACCTTAAAATAAAGTGTGACCAGAATCTCATGTAAAATTTTTAGAGCTGAATATTTGTCTTAAATTATTGTTCTCTGCATTTGGCATTCTTTGTATATTCTCTTCAATTTAGTAATGTATTGGCCATGAACTGTTTTTATCTGCATGGAGAAAGCAAATATCTTAATTAAAAAAAATAAAATAAAATAAATAAATAATAATGAATACAAATCAGTTTCCAAGCAGTCAGGCTCAAAGTTTCTAAGCAAACTAATTCTTGCTTCACAACACACACAAAAACAAAGAGATGCCCTCTCATCCACCAGCACGCGCATGTGTGTTTGATGCAAGTTACAGCACAGGCAAGAAAACAAGCAGACATTAGCCTGTTCACTTGACAGCAGTGTGTTCAGCTGACCAGAAAGTCCTGTAATTAAATGGCTGCTCACCCTGTCGAGTGAACTGAAGTTAACCTCTGCTTCAGCACTGACAAACACGCAACAGGGCCCACGCATCTGCTCGCCATCCAAGCAGCCCGAGGAGGCTTCAGAAGCAACAGAGAGACTAATCCAGGACTTTGAGGTCTCTTTGAGGAAGTGCGAATGGGGGGTTGAGCTAATTGTGCTGAAGGCTTCGAGCCTAATGAGATACTAGTGGACACCGCATTCATTTTTCTTTCTTATTTATGCCACATTATTTTGAAGGATCACGCACCGCTTATATATCGTGCTGTGTTCTGCTCTCCTTTCCGGGCAGGTTTTGGGAGAGGATCATTTATTAAAATTACTTTTTACTCATTTTTTTTAATGTATGCACTTTAACAATTAATAACCCAAGCGCGGGAGATTTTCACTAAAGGCCATTAATTTGACTGTCTTAATTAATGCTCGCTTTCTTTGCTGAAAACCCATGGCTTGTCAGAAGAAGAGTGGGGAAGGAGAAAAAAGGAAGGAGAAAAGAAAGAGAGGCAAAAGAAATAAGAAGGTGAGGCGTTTATATGGAGAATAGAACGTGCGACACAGCTGAAAATGATAACTGAGGAATCTATGCGAAATTCACAAATATTTTTTTTCACGAATATAACAACATTGGCCAGGTTTTAGAGGTGGAGTTGGATATCTGAGGGGGAAAAAAAGCAGATTCAGAATGTTGATTTCCCTCTTTCTTCTCTTGGTTTTTGTCTTCCAGCACAAAAAAAAACAATACGTGTTTTATCCCTCGCTATCTCTCCACTGCATTGCCTGCTTGGGAAGTGATGATCATCTTCTAATACCCAGGCCATCAGAGGAGCAGAGAGGAGGTCACAGACAGATTAGAATGCTACAAAACAATTTGTCCTCACCCCAGGGAAAGAGAAGGAACCCAAAAGATATATAAAAAAGGAGGACGATTGGGTCGAGGCAGACATTTAAGGCGAGTTGACTTCATGTTACACAGTGGGTCATAATTAAATGATCATCAAAGAGCTTTGAGTATCAGGCATAACACAGAATAAAATCAATGGCGTGTTCTTTAAAATGGGTCTCGTACTCTCTGCGGGTCTATGAATTTCTGGCACTGACACAGGTTAAATATTACTTTCTTCAGGAATTCTTTGCCGTGCCGTCCCGCTTTTTATGACCTTGTCATTGATTGCAGCTTTCAGAGCCATCTTGTGAAAGCCTCTGCCGCTGCGGGGAAGAGTGGGGGGTATTGTTTGTTTTCTGATCACCATCTCTTTGTCCCATCAGCAGGCTAAGTGTTGAGCATGTGAAAATTCAAGGTGATGTTTGCCCATATTCTGTCCCTGTCACTCATGACAAGCCCTCTGGGTTTGATCATTAAACAGCACTGGAGGGTAAGGCTAGACTGTCTGTCTAGCCTCTTTCTCTTCTCTGACACTAATTAGTGGTTGTGACTCAGAGTGCAGTTGATAGACAAATGTCAGAAAGCTCATGTGTGGGGTATTAATTGCTGAAATAAAAGCAGGGGAGGCGTGCAGAAGATCTTGTAAACCTCTCTCTGCAGATGTGACTGTTACTCAAATCTGCATTTCAAATGGTGCCAAAAAAAGTAATGTGTTAATGTATTGTTTATTTTAAGCTTTTGCTGATGCAAACCAGTTGCTTGTGTCTCAATGATTATGCTATAAATAGGTTTTGAACAGATAATTTAATTAATGAAAGGGATATTTCACATAAACATGAAAATTCTGTCATTTACTCACCCTCATGTCGTTCCAAACCTGGATCATAAAAAGGATCAATTCTGAAGATTTCTATAATTTTTGGCATGCAGTTACTATGAATTATGACTTTCTATAAGGATACAGTTACACCATAAAAGTATAATAAACTTGGTCCATAAGACTACATTTTAAGACCAATATTTTGTTGCTATTCTCCAAAAATCTTCACATCCATCTTGGCACATACATAAGAGCTCATAAGAGAAGTCTGATGAATAATTCTTTTAAGTTGGATCTTGATCCATTTGGCAAAACTGGTCTGAATGATTTGTTTACAAAGCTGACTCAATTTGACTGCAAAACTGACTTGATTCTCAAGTTCAACTCAGTGACTCAATGATCTGGTTGCAGCACTTAACAGCTTATTAGAGAGAAATATTACCAGTGAATACTGATAATATAAAAAATCAGCCTGTTTGTCTCATTAAAAAACTTCAGAAGACTTGAAAAATATATATATATATATATATATTTTTTTTTTTTGAAGCAGCAATCTTTAGACTTTACCTTTGTATTTCACTGAGGAAAGTAAGTCAGACAAAATTGAATCAATATAAATGATGACATTTATTAGTCACAATTAGTGTGTAAATAATTCAAATTATTCAGGCTTCACATCATTCTACTCTGTCAATGCATATTTCTATGAATTTCTGTTAATGTGTGTGTGTGTGTGTGTGTGTGTTTTGTGAAACTTGCTGTAATCTGCCATTTGATCAAGTCTGTTTATAAACAATAGTTTTAGTATATGACATTTAAATAATAAATTAAAAAAACTAACCTGCACCCACACTGAATTCTCAGTCATGATACATCTGGAAGACTACAAAATTATGAAAAAAGGGCTATCAATAGCAGATTTTAATCTGTATCTGCTCTGTAACTAAACAGCATGCTCCACAAGCATGAATCTAATTCACAAAGCACATCCACGCTGAGATGAGGACATGGAGAGAATCATTTCTGTGACAGTAACTGACATATTACCATCACTCCAGTGATACAATAAGGTGGGCCAATTACATCAACTAATTAAAACAATTAAAGCATGGAGGGCCTGGTATCTAAATTTCTGTCAAGCCTGCACTGTAAAAAAAAAACTGTTATTTTACGGAATTTTACCGTTTTATTTTACAGTTTTTTTCACGTATTTTTGAAATACAAACAGATGCCTTTTTAAGATAAACCCCGAGAAGGGATCGAAAGTGGAGAAGACCACATCGAGAAAGCAATCGGCAGTCAGTCCAAAGGTTCTTTCACTGATTAACAAGATTGCGGACTATGAATGGATGGAGTAAATACTTTGAGTGTCAGATCTTCCTACATTGCCTAGCAGAAATTATTGGCAGTGTCACAGACTTAAAATACTTGCTGATAATTTGCTTTCGTGGTTTAATTATTTGTTTTTTTTTTCATGCCTCATCTGTTGTCAGGATGAATTAATCTGTTCACAGGTGGTTCAGTTTTAAGGACAATTTAATTATTAATTGTTATTTGTTTACCAAACTGCTATATTGTTGTCGTTTTGAACAATTATTTTTATTGTGTATTGTTGCAGTTATGATAATTGTTTATATTTTTATACCGTTGCAGTTATGAACAAACTGAATTGGTATGTTGTTGCAGTTGTGATCGAATTTTAACTTTTGGACTAATTTTTTAATTGAAATATTGTTGCAGTTATGATCATTTTTAAAAATATTTTTATACTATTGCAGTTCTGAACAAATTATTGGAATATTGTTGCAGTTGTGATCAAAGTTTTATTGTTATACTTCAGTTATGAACAAACTGTTGCTATACTGTTGTAGTTGTGCGATAATCTTTATACTGGTATATTGTTGCAGTTTTGAACAAAAAATATTAGTAAATTGCAGTTCTGAACAAACTATATTGGTATATTCTTGCAGATAGGTGAATAAATGATTAAAACACTGTTTTGCACTTACGGCTGATTATTTGAATTAAAGCGGTGTTCAAACTTAATGATAATTCCATGGTTTTTATTTAACTTTCCACAGTATTTAAGTAAAGCTCCTTATTGAACATTAAAAGCTGAAGAAAATACAGAAAATCTAATGTAAAATGACAGCAAAACACTATTTTTGAATTCCGGAAAATTACTGTTATTTAATGTGCCCGTTATTTACCGGTAATTTTCCGGCACCCCAGCTGCCGGAATTTTACCGTTTTTTTACGGGATTTTTTTTTACAGGGTGGAGTCAGCTTATTAAAGTAGTTCTTTAATGAGCTACAGACGCTCTCTCAGTGTCTCTTCTTTTGCTGGCCTGTTTCTTCCCTAGAGAGAGAAATAGAATCTTAACAGTGTCTGTGCATGGATGAGTATCACCCATTACATCACATTTTGATGATACGATTTCATCTCACGTTTCTCAAGGCATTTTATGTTCTGATTACCTGCATAATATGACCAAAAATCTGTGGATTGCTCAAACAACAAATATGTCTTTATTAGACCAGTGTATAATTATGCTTCTGTATAATTACGTATTCACCTGAAAAAAAAAATTCTAAAATCTAGTTAACGATCACGTCATATCCATAGTTAACAAGGGATACTACTTCATGGAACATAACACTTACTTATTTTTGGTTCAGCTTCAACATGCAACAGGTACATGTAATATTTCAAGATTCCAAAACTTCAAAGTTTCACTGGGCACAAACACATCATTGCTGGTTCTGAACCTCACTCTCCTGTAGAACATGAGCTCACGGGCCTGTTCCAATGAGATGATAAACTGCCCCTGATTCCATGATTCCAATTTGTAATTTTCCGTGTGCAGAGGTAAGACTAAGACGATTGATCAAACTGAGGAGCAAGTTGAGCGACCCTTCCCTCTTTCTCCCTCTCTCTCTTGCCCAAAGACCCTCTTTAAATATTCAGCTAGATTTATGAATGGTCACTGTCTCCCACAGCTATTTATATCTCTTATATTGACAGAAACACATTCAGGAAGAGGAATTAAATTTTGGTTTCTGCGAGTGCGACGGGAAGTTTGATAGAGCGTAGTCTCACTCGGAGGTGGGGGGATGAAAGGCTCAGATTAATGTATTTTTTTGGAACAAAAGTAGACATGGATTTATTCCTATTTTCCCTCTCTTTTTATGAAAAATTCAAATGAAGGTCAATTTTCAGGATTACCTTTCTCTCTGTAAAATGTTTCAGAACATTTATCATAAAACAAATCAAAAATTAAAGACACAGGAGGCCATTTTACCAGAACTGAAGACAAAGGTTAAAAAAATAGAAGTGGCTTTGTTTGATAACATATAGACTTGTAAAGTTACAGCGTCTGAAGTGCAAAGTCATTTGATTTTATGCTTTCGGCGACTGCTGAACTGTCTTTACCTTTAACAATTCAAGTTCTATGTCTGCCTTCTCATGTTCTCCACCCTGGCCTGGTCTCAACCTCAAGCGACATCACAGACATGCCAGTCTGTTGGAACGCTGGACCCCGCCATTCGATCTGATTATTTAGGAAGGACAAAGTGCTTGTGTTGATGAAGAGCCTGCTCGAAAATCTGAGAGTACAGAAATCAATGTGGATCCAGCGGGCCCCGGAGCATTGATCATGACTCCCACTGCATTGACAATCCATGCCTTGTTTGGCTATGCGCATGAATAGGGCAAAATGAGCCTCCAGTGGACGCTTTCTGTACCATCTTCCTCGTGATCCCTGTCTCTTGCCCCCCTTCCTCTGCCTCCGTATTGACACTGTTCCTGCAATGATTTATAATTACACAGTCAAAAGTTTTGAGTGAAGAAGCAAAGTTTGCAGCACAGACCCTCAACAGTAAGCAACACTGGTGCAAACAATGGTTTTTTTTTAATTTTTTTATTAATTCCCGGTTTTCTACTTTAAGCGATGGTCTTGAGCAAAGGCAAACATCTCGCCTTATAGTTAACGGTGGAATCAATCCCTGAGAGCGAGAAGACACTCAAATGAGGGTCTCTCATTATGGACAGACATTGTTTGTCTAGAAATCCTCTCCTCCGCACCTTGTTAGAGATGTCCAGCCTGCATAATTGGAGCTGGTGCTGACAGATGCTTCACTGAAAGCTTTTGTAAATGACAAATGTTCCACCTCTCTGGGAAAGATGACCGTTTAAAAGAATGACGTCTCGTTATTGGTCCTGCGGATGATTTGGAAGGCTCTGGCAATCAAGCTGCTCCTAACAGTACCGAACCATTTCCCCTGAACAGAGTAAGAAATCACCTCTCTTCAGGATGTCTGACTCCATTTAAAAAGAAGGAGATGCTTAGTTTAGAATAGGTTTACAATAAATAAACAGTCAGTTTATGATTAATTGTAGTTAAATTACTTGAAAACCACATCGCCGTAAATTTGCAAAGATGTACTATGTGAATTGTTAAAACAAGATGAGGATATGAGACCAATGAGATAACTAGAGCATTCTGAGTAACCACAGACAGAAGTTTTTTTTTTTTTCCACCCCGCTTCAAAACAGGTTAGAGTTACACATCTGTTTTGAGATGCTCAGGTTCAACACGGACATTCCAAACACAGATGACTTCTCTTTGGGCTGTTTTTGTTTATAACATCCAAGATTCCTCTGATTAGCTTGTCACTTTGTTTGGATCCAGGGTAATCAAGTAAAAACCTTCATTATAAGAGTCAGATTTTCACTTGTGCACTGGAAAGAGTTTTGCAGTGATGAATTCCACTTTATAAAGGGCCACCTGTTGTGAACTTTTCAAGGGAAGTGTCACCCTATTGCAACAGAACCGTGTGGCTTTTTCACATATGCTCACAGATTGCATTTTCCTTATGCAATACATGCAGGGTATAAGAGAAGATTAATGCCTTTGCTGTTTATTCACAAATTAAATGTATTGGATACTTGCAGTGTGTTAAAGTGTTACTCCTGTTAAAATAATACTGTCTTTTTACAAAAATGAGTAAAAGAAAAGCTGTCATCTTTCAATGAATGACAATAAACCAAAAAGTTACTGAGTTACTGAGATACTGAGTTAAAAATGTAAATAACCTTAAATGAACACTTGTACAATTGTAGGTCCATAATTTTTGGCTGTAAAATTGATTTTAATGTATCTATTTATACATAATAGTTATAATTTGTATATGTGTTTATGCAAAAATATAGCAAGAAACTAAATAAAATCATGTTCCATTTAGAGAAAAACCTAAAGGGAAATACTGAGGTGGACAGATTCATGGCGAGTGTCCTGTGCTTGTTTGCTGCCATCATTAGCTGGTGGGGTATTTGATGGTGCAGAGGACCTGGCAACCTCACGGTCTTAGAGACACAAGTCACATTCCAGCTCAGCACAAGATGGAACCAAAATAATTAGCAACCGTATTCTGATCATAGAATTGACAAAATAAAGATTGGGAAAGTTTTCTCTCATTGTGTGCTTGTTTATTTTTTATGTATGACAAAGTGTGATATCTTATTGGGAATGAGTAGGCCCTACTAGTCCTTTTATCCGTTCATTAACTGTTTTTGAAAAGTGGGCATTACATATCTGAGACATGTGGTTGGAAAAAGTCAGATGGGTTTGTGGTATCAGCCAATAGGAGGGTAAAGCATTTTCTAAACACTTTTGACTAATATGCACTAATGAATGGTGTACATTAAGACCATGAACACTTATTAAGGGAGTAGGCTAAATAGTGTCAATTTTGTCAATTCATGTTGACCAGTCACTAATTTTCACAGATTTTTTTGCTCAATGAAACAGCGTGTATAAAACGTGCTTAGTAAAAAAAAAGAAAGTTTGGTGCTCTTTATTGTACACTCTGTAAAACTTCAGAGTGCCACATTTAGTAACTAAATTTAAAATTTACAGACTCATCTTGTGAGGTGATGAGATTTGCCCCATGGAGCAGGAGACCCGAATAAATCCCTCCTCTTCCTGCTCACAGGCTGATTTAACACCAACCAGGTCAAAATGCACGTCTTCCTTCCTGTCTGAAAGGAAGCCAGGAGGGCTTCAGGAACCACCATATGTATTAAAAGTGTGTGTGTGTGTGTGTGTGTGTGTGTGTGTGTGTGTGTGTGTCTGCTTGTTGTATTGTGTTAGTTTCAAAAGGTGAATAAAAGTAATCCACATTTGTTTAAATCTTCAGATTGTTTCATCAGACCCACAAAGAGTGACAGACCATTCATATCACACACACTTCAGCCAGTATCTGACAAGCCAAAGAATATTGACTCTTCCAAACATTCTGTATTATTTCATGTACTGTCATACATACTTTTGCTATGACGATGACACCAGCAAGTTGGGGTGTGCAGTGAAGCCAGTATTTGTATCTGTAACAATCACAAAATTATTCGTATCTGTATCTGTATTCGGATAAAACCGGAAGTAGGCGGAGCTTGAACCAGAACTTCGTAAAGTTATATTTGATAAGACCATTATGTTTATGGTTTTACAGCCTATCTTCTTTCATAGTTATCACTGAACAAATATGCCGTGTTGAACTATAATAATTATTTATTTATGAGCTTCAGTCATGATGATCCGAAATCAATATTTGAACAGGTACATAACCAGCCAGTGTTCAAAACTATCGCCTTACTTTAGCCCGATTCACAATGGTTAGCTTATAATAATGTTTTCTAATTTGAGTTGTACAGGTAGGTTTCCGCGGGAAATTCGAGCATGACACTGCGTCATTACGTCACGTCTGCAAACATAAAGAAGTTGTCCCGGCTACTAGGCTATAGCATGTGAGGATCCTGCAGGTGGCAGATCGTTTATAGCCTTTTCTCACAGCAGCTGGAATAATTAAATGTATAATTTTGATGGCGGATTGTAATCCATAAAGGAATATGTGTTTATTAAACACGTGAATGAAATGAAATTATATTCCAGTTATAAATGTGCTTCTGATTACAGATAGCCTGGGATTACACAAGATTTGTATGTCCTATGGTTTTTTTAAAGTGTCCTAATATTGTGTTGGAGTCCCCTACAACAGGTTTAAATGCATCTAAGGTCAGAAAACATTGTAATTTTCTCAGAATATACATTTAATATTAGAATAATTTGCCAATGATTTCGAAACGATTCGTTCCAAGCAAGTTCGGATCAGACCCCTCCCTTCCATAAGCCTACTCTGCTCTGATTGGTCAGCTGGCCAAGCCTGTTGTGATTGGCACAGAGAGGAATCCTTGACTTGAGCGAGTTAGCAAGCGCTACCATTGACAAAGCACCTTTAAATAAAACAATAATATATTGCTCCAATCCGTTCTTATAATAATGACATAAAATACAAAAACACTTATGCAAGCGAATGTGCCCACAGCTAAAGTTTATTAGCAAAGGTATTGCTGCTCTCCCTGCTCTCTTCCATGCTTGGCTGCATGGAGGTGCAGGGAGTTCTTGCCCAGAACAGAACCATACCGCCAATCCAAACTGTATGCTAATTGTCAATCATCTTTGACGACAGTGGTCCTGACAGAACTGCTCTTTAATATGAAATTCGAAGAATATGACAATTAGATTAGACTGTGCAGAAATTTAAACCTACATGCTATTACACACTATACTCATAGTCACCAATGCTGATGTTGTTATCATTAATCTTTTGAGAATAAAGTATAACAATAACAATAATTTGAATGGTTTGATGTGATATGAGCTAACCGATCTTTAGATTAAATCACCATTGGTAGCGAGATTTATGGTAATGCTTTTTTCCTCAGTTGGTCAGAACAAATGTGGCAGACTTGTTACTTACTTGTTCAGATGGCAATATACGGTAAAATTCTTATTTAGTCATATTCCAAGACGTAGGCTAGAATCTGTGATTGCGAAGTACAGTAAATATCCACACCGGTGGGGTGACTGACTCACAACCCACGTAAACTAGATAATTCCGCAGACAGCTGCAATTCCAGGTTTTCAAACAGAGATGGCGACAAAGAGGCAAAACTTACGGACTGCAGCTTTAAATATCTTCAAACAGTCGGAGCCGGTTTCCTTGTATATGCGGTGTTTCCAGATGTAGCCTAGTGCGGTTGTGCTTCGAGCAACATGTGATCGAGTCCCAGCTTGGGGACCTTTCGTGATCTGATAAATAAATATTTAAATATCTAAATTAAAACAGTAAGGGTTCCTACACAGTTTAGAAATATGGAAATTGATTTAAGTCATTTCCAGGAAATGCATGGGAAAAGGCAACTGCAAACTGCTATTTTATTTGCGCTTATTTCATTCATAAACTAATTTAACTACTTCACACACTTGTTACTGCATTGTAATTTTAGAGGTTTATGTAAAACAACATGATTTCCTTTGGCTCACCGGTTCCTGCACAGTTTAAAAAAGTATTTCACTTAAGTAATTTGCAGGTCTGGAAAACCTATACGGGGAAAAAAACAGAACAAAGTATGGAAAAATATTTGTGTTTCCACTATTTGCCCTATTCAGTGTTCTAAAATATAAAATTAATAATTTCTAAAAATTTATCATACAAGTAGGAATATTTCATGACAAATATTTAGTGATCATTTGAACATGACTGAATGAATTCAAGGCGCACATTTTCATTATGCAGAACTCTTTAAACAAGTCTTTTTTGAACTTCACTAAACAAATGTGCGTGTGCCGCGCAAACCAGCAAAACATAAGGAAGCAAACATGCAGGCCTGGTAGAAAATATATCTGTATGTAAGTTGATTATTAGCCTACCCTTGACAGAGAGCTGGTTACCGCAGTAAAGATAGTTTGCGGTTTGATATTCAGATTTCTTTTGGCTATAAATACGCAATACACTGACATAGACATGCAAATAATACCGAATATCATTCTCCATGATTTGTGAATTCAGGTGACGCTGTCCTTCGGGCCGAAATCAGGTTTTTTTTCGTAGCGACTCTTAATTTTATAATGCCTAAAGCTCCAAAAGTTGGATACTTAGAGGAATGAAACCGGTGTCATCTTCACCAGCTTGATCTGTGATTTTTTTCACAGCAAAGCTCTTGTCCGTAAACCCCTTGGTAAGTCCGCTAGTAAGGAATGTGAAAGAAAGGCGTTCTTCATGTTTAACGCCTGTTACCAATAAACACGCAGACTGCTGGAATACAAAAACATTGTTTTAGGTCGAGCTCAATTTGTGAAAACTTTCACAATCGCATTTTATCATATGGCAGTGTTTCTCTTTGTTAAGGGATCAAGAAAGGGTTATCATTTTTTTTTCATAGCGACTCTTAATTTTATAATGCCTATAGCTCCAAAAGTTGGACACTTAGAGGAATGAAACCAGTGTCATCTTCACCAGCTTGATCTGTGATTTTTTTCACAGCAAAGCTCTTGTCCGTAAACCCCTTGGTAAGTCCGCTAGTAGGGAATGTGAAAGAAAGGCGTTCTTCATGTTTAACATCTAATACCAATAAACACACAGACTGCTGGAATACAAAAACATTGTTTCAGGTTTAGCTCGATTTGTGAAAACTTTCACAATCGCATTTTATCATATGGCAGTGTTTCTCTTTGTTAAGGGATCAAGAAAGGGTTAACTGACAAAAGCTATACTGTGAAACTTTCGCAAATCAGAATATTGAAGCCAAGTACTCAAGGAAAGGTACAACAACCAAAACTTTATTGTCAAACAAAGTGTACAA
>NW_015542361.1:299-854 GCF_001515605.1 Sinocyclocheilus anshuiensis | reverse complement strand
TACAAAGAGCTTCTAGCACCACAGCCAGGTCCCACGTGGGGACGCGAGATCGTACTGGGGGCCTCAGCCTCAGTGCACCGCGGAGGAAACGTGTAACTAGGGGGTGTCTGCCCACTGACTGGCCACCAAGAGGGGCGTGGTAGACCGCAATAGCCGCCACGTAGACCTTCAGGGTGGAGTGGGTCAACCCTGCGGAGAAACAGACCTGCAAGAACTCCAGCACTGTACCAACCTGGCAGTTAACTGGGTCGAGCTGGCGGTCTCCGCACCAAGAAGTGAAAAGTTTCCACTTCAAGACATACAGTTTCCTCGTAGAGGGAGCTCTGGATTGGAGAATGGTCTCAACAACCTCGGTTGAGAGACAGGAAGCTGCGAGTTGTGCCCTCCCCCAGGGGCCACACCCACGCTTCCACAGCTCCGGGCGGGGGTGAAGATAGTACCCTCCGCCTGTGAGAGGAGATCTCTCCTGACGGAAATCTCCCATGGAGAGCCGTCGAGAAGAGAAATCAGGTCCGAGAACCATACTCGGCCCGGCCAGAACGGGGCTACTAGCAG
>NW_015542361.1:0-164 GCF_001515605.1 Sinocyclocheilus anshuiensis | reverse complement strand
GTGTCTCAGTGAGAGGAGGTTGCCCTGGGACCACACAAGGATCTGGTGTGCCTGCCTGTAAAAGGAGCGCGAACGCAGACCTCCCTGGTGGTTGATTTAAGAAACCGCCACTGTGTCATTGGTGCACCAACACATGGCGACCTCTTAGGTCTGGGAGAAAGTGT
>NW_015542360.1:1290429-1293626 GCF_001515605.1 Sinocyclocheilus anshuiensis | reverse complement strand
ATCAACGGCTAGCCGTGCTTTGCGTCGGGCGGTTCTTTGCCTCCACGTCATACATTTAAAATCCTTTAATGCACAGCTAGCCGTTGATTATCCCTTACATATTACATAAATACGCCAGCAGGTGGCAAAAAAAGGTGCCTTATGTGTTATTATGTCTTAAAGGGGTCATATGATGCTGCTAAAAAGAGCATTATTTTTATATATATATATATTCTAGAATGCGTTTTATATTCTTGTTTTTGTCTCTTAGAAATATAAATACCTTTTCTTGTTTGTTGAAAAACCTCAAGGTTGAAAGTCAAGGACACACTTAGTTGTTGGCTCACTCCACAGATGTGTCCAGTGTTTGTTTGTGAGACTGAAGCGGTGAGACAAACTCCATATATAATTTACTGTAAAACTTGGAAGTAGTGTGCTTTCTGTTTGTGCAATATTTCAAAATCAATATTTGATAATCAAAATTATATATACATTTTTTATAAAAATAAAATATTTTTATATTGTTTTTGTCTCCTAGAAATGTAAATATCTCATCTTGTTTGGTGAAAAAGCTCTTTGCAACTTTGTGTTGCAGACAAAAACAAGTACAAAGTTAGTTGTTGACTCTGCAGATTGGTTTAGTGTTTGTTTGCGAGACTGAAGCACGTTTCATGGTTTCTTCCTGCAGAACAGGAACTCTGGAGCCCGGAGACAAGCTGCTGGCCATAGATAACATCCGTCTGGAGAACTGCTGCATGGAGGACGCCGTCCAGATCCTCCAGCAGAGCGAAGACCTGGTCAAACTCAAAATCCGCAAGGATGAGGACAACTCAGGTGTGTGTGTGTGACCTGCAGTCCAGCTTCAGGTGTTTCATATTTAAAAGGAAAGAAACAGGGCATTGTATCATATAGGGGGCATTGTTTTGCATTGTGATACTATTTTCCTCCCATTATTTGCTAAATCCTCATTACTGTAATGCATTTGTATGTTTTGGAGTTTTGAGTTTCTGTCGATATTCTCGAATGATTTTCATTTGAGATTCATGCTGTTAGAATTCATTCATGAAAAGCACTTTTCTTTTAAATTGATCTCAGCATAAATTAAAAACAGTACGTCAAATATTATCATGATAAGAGTTTACTATTTAAATAATATAGTACATTATTATCTTCATTACATACATTGCATAAAAAATGTTCATCGTTCTATAAATAGGCTTTCTTTATGAAAAATACTGTTTTATAGTATCTTTTATTTATTTATCTTATATATGGTTATTTTAGACTATTAGAAATGTAAATCCTTTTTTCATTTTATAAATAATCATCATAAAGTTTTAGCATGTTTCTCATTCATCATTACATTTTTATAAATTATGATGCCAAATGATAAAGATTAAAATAAAACTTAAATCAATATTTAGTTTTAGCATGATAAGAGTTCATGGTTTAAAAGTAAATATTACATTATTATCCTCATTATGATTTCCTCAGCACAAATGTTTGTGGTCCACAAATAGGCTTTCTTTATGCAAAATACTATATTTTATAGAATTAGAAATATATTTTATAGTTATATTTGTTAATATTTTATTTGTATATGGTTGTTTTTGCCTCTTAGAAATATAAACTTTTTATTTTAAATTGTCATTTGTTACTTTTTGTCATTTATGTTGATAAAAATAAAATACAACAATAAAATACAAAAGAAAATATAAATACATTTAGTTTAGTTTAGTTTACTGTTTGTCTTTTAGAAATATAGGATGAAATATGAAATATGACCCGGTCGGCTAATCCAAGTTATTCCAAAATTAATCAGTCAATCCGAAATAAAATATCTGGCCCTATTTTGATTTTAAACATCCAATTTGAAAATCATACTGAAAGCATGTCAATGTGTAATTCAACATTTGACCGCCAGGTGTCAGTATATTACAGCATTTATAAAACGGAGAGTTTTCCGGTCCTTGATTCTGATTGGCTGAGCCACGTTCGAATTGCTCTGTTTTATTCTGTGAAACCTTACTACGTATATGGAATAACCGTTTTATAAAAGCAATAAGCCCCGTGAAGCCGTGGTTTACAGTGAATTTATAACCGCTAAGGGGGTTTTAGGCACTCGTATAAATTATATACAGTATAAATTCACTGTAAACCACGGCTTCATGGGGCTTATTGCTTTAATCTACTTCAAATGCCAAATAGTTCAAGGATGCAACCATAATAACAAATAAATCCTGTCAATCAAACATTGGCCACACCTACTCGTTCTTTATTATTACTAGTTTCCACATTGAGAACAATGGTAAAAACTATTCAAAACTATAAAAATGACACGAATGGGAATTATGTAGTAAATTTTTGTTGACATGACAGAGATCAGTCGTTGCTGATTTTGTGTTATGAGGTAAAACACAGTCTGTGGTCAGAGAAGCAGATGAAGCGAAGCGTCTTATCGTTGCTTTGAAGTGAAAATGTCTTTGTTTGACCTGTTTTGCAGCTCCAAGAGCGAATCAAGAGATGTAAACACCGAGCTCTTCTGTTCACAATGTTCAATTATTCATTGAATATCCATAATGTGTTGATATGAATGCGTGTCAGCTGAATCTAGTGTCCTCAGAATGATATGTGACAGCAGAAGCGTGTCCTCTGTGCAGACGAGCAGGAGTCGTCCGGCTCCATCATCTACACGGTGGAGCTGAAGCGCTACGGCGGCCCGCTGGGCATCACCATCTCCGGCACCGAGGAGCCCTTTGACCCCATCATCATCTCAGGCCTGACCAAGAGGGGTCTCGCTGAGAGGTGAGCCACGGGACACAGATCCAACCTAAACCTGCCCATACGGGACGCCAAACACACCAGATGTGAGAGCGAACGGAGCGATGTTACAGAGCTCAATCAACCTAATCTCACCAGCACGGCTCAGAGCACATTTCCTGATTCATCACTGCTCGGCAGAAAACTGGCGAGCAGTTTCTTCACTGCGCTGTTTCATCCACATTCAGTGTGTTTGGCTTCCCATATCCACATGTATCCACCTCAGCTGCCCTCACACTAGATACGCATATGCTGCCCTCTCTCTTTCTGACTCTTAGAATTAATTACTTAATTAACAGTGGCAATAATAATAATAATAATAATAATAAAATATTAATACAGGTAATAATTATTATTATAATAATTTTAAAATATCAATACAGATAATGATAATAATA
>NW_015542360.1:1288901-1290284 GCF_001515605.1 Sinocyclocheilus anshuiensis | reverse complement strand
TAGTATTATTAATAATAATAATAATAATAATAATAAAAATAATGATGATAATAGTAAGGGTAATTCAGCTGTATTAAATATTTGTATGTGAATAAAACCCAGTCTATTTGGAATTATTGATTACTCATAATTAACAGTGGTATTTAATAATAATAATTATAATAATTATTATTATTATTAAGGTAATTAAGTCATACTAAATATTTTAATTTGAATAGAATACTTAAATGTAAATGCAATTATTATTATTATTATTATTATTATTATTATTATTAATAGTAATAATAATGTTTGTGTTATAGAATTATGTTATCATTGTTATGAATTAAATATTGTTATAACTAGTTATTATAAATATAAATACACATACTGGTAAAAGATGTATAGCCTGAATGCACTGTAAGTCGCTTTGGATAAAAGCGATTAAATTATTATTAATGAAATTAAATATTGTTATATAAATATTGCTATAAATAGTTCAAAAGATAATAGTTTATTCAGTCATATTAAATATTTTGCTTAAAAAAACAAGTATATTATTATTATTATTATTATATAGCACACAGGTCATAATGCTTTTATGAATGTTTTTTGTCATTTGTTGATGTTGACAGCCATGCTAGTTTTCTACTCATAACTGTGTCCAGTTTGGTTTGCAAAGAAAAGCGGCATCTGTGATTCTAAAATTATATGCCAGGTTCTCATAAATGGGTTATTACATTTATTTGCTGATCCTGATAAAAGGCAGTCTTCTGTATGAATTGACCATTAAAGACTCTCTGCCACACACACACACACACACACACACACACACACACCTACTGAGGCTAAACATGTATTGGTAATGCGAGCTCCAAATATGCAATCCTTCAAAGTGCACTCAGAAATACACAGTAGTTTCTTCAGTTATGGACACTCTGTGTCTCCGTTGTCGATTTTGAAAGTCTGTTTGAAGAAGGTTTATTGTCCACAGCTGAAGAGTTTCTGATTGTGTGGTTGTTGTCTGTTCTCACAGGACTGGAGCCATTCACGTTGGCGATCGTATTCTGGCCATCAACAGCGTCAGCCTGAAGGGGAAGCCGCTCAGTGAAGCCATACACCTGCTGCAGATGGCAGGAGAAACCGTCACCCTCAAGATCAAGAAACAGACCGACAGTACGACTCACACTATACACTACTGTATGCACTTAATGCTCTTACAATAGCCCTTGTTTTCTTTAGGGGGAAATATATATCATATGTTTTTATATGTTTTATTTATATTTTCATAATATAAGATAATAATATAATATAATATAATATAATGAATTTATATTATATTATATTATATTATATTATATTATATTATATTATTAGTGATAAAGTTTTGCTGTCATCACCAGT
>NW_015542360.1:1282573-1288729 GCF_001515605.1 Sinocyclocheilus anshuiensis | reverse complement strand
TAAATAAATAATTATATAATATATCATAATATGCATTTCACCCCCATTTTGGCATCTTCTGACTATGAAAATTTGATAAGCTATTCTATTAGTGAACAATTTCACCCTATAAATTGTAATAAATATAATTACATATAATTTAGATAATTTACATTATTATTTTATTATATATTATTATTATTATTATTTATTTTCTATACATTTATATTAATTATATTTAATTATAATGAATAATATAATTAATTATAAGCAATTATATGGATTGGGGCAAAACGCTTTCACTAATAGAGTAGCTTTCGATCATCCAATTATCAAAGTATTTAATTAATCATCATAATCATAAGAAGTTTTATTTAATCAAACAAATAAAAAAACATTGACTTGCCACCTAAATACTGACTTATTGCCGAAATTATCTGTATTAACAATGAAATCAAGACGTTCACCATTTTACACAAAACACCTGTGTTTTTTTTATGCATGCAAATCTGGGTTACACTTTATTTTAAGGTGTCATTGTTACAGTTTACATTTACTTTTAAGTATAGTGTAACATTGTGTAACATACATTTAAGTACTGAGTAATACTAATTAACTACATGTACTTACTCTATGGTTAGGGTTACTTGCATGTAATTATGCATAACTAATTGTTACTATAATAGTAAGTACATGTAACGTGTAACAAGGACACCTTAAAAAAAAATCCGATAACTGTCATTCCCCCTTCAGCACCAGATGATCAAAATAAAGAGAACGATCTGGATAACGAGCTCAGCGATAACGAGGACGACACGACCGACTCGCAGAAGACCAACAAACTGTCGGACATTTATTCCACCACCATCCCCAGCGTGGATTCGGCCATGGAGTCGTGGGACGGCTCGGGAATCGACGGCGGTTACAGCAGCCAAGGTGAGTGCACTCTCCTCACGCCGGGCCGATATTCGTTACATCTACTGACAGCCTCTCAGTCAAACATGTGACCTGATGCTCCTCCGAAGGTGGCTACACGCATCAGGCCGCTGGGATTGCGCTACACCCTCACGAGTGGCGTAACAGCAAGCAGAGGAACAGCACGCCTCCTCCGTCCCGCCGCAAGAACTACCCCTTCAGTGACACGGGATTCAGTGAGGACGACTGGGACAAAGCTGCCGGGTGAGACGGGACGCTGTACACAAGCGTGTGCAATGCTGCATTGTTTTCAGTGTTCTTATTGTAAATTACTACTATTAAAAATCATTTTTGGTGATTGAAATGAAGCTGAAAAAAATATTGAAATATTCGATGAGAAACTTAAAGTTAATGAAACTTACATTTATTTTATTCGTTTTTTTTTTGTTTTGTTTTTTTGGTCAAGAAAAAATGTCAAAGTCAAAGTGCTGTACTAAAATGGCCAAACCTTTGAAAGCTAATTGAAATATTTAAGAAATTATGAAAAATGAATAAAAACTACACATGCAAATTGCTAGAACTTAAATATTTTAGAGTAAATATATTTTTACACGTCTGTATATTCTAGTCATATAAAGAAATGAACTAAATATTTGGTGTTTAAAAAATGCTTCTTTTTTTCCCCATTCACACTAAATCAATCTTATAAGTATTTTATTAAAAGCAGAATCAATTATCGGTGTATTTAGTTTTCTTAATTCCTCTTCCATTCTTTAATTTAACATTTATATTTTTTTCATTCTTCACTAGATTTGTCATTCATAACATATCTATGTAGCACATCTCTGTCACATACAAGAAAAAAAAAAAGTATTTTTTACATTTTTTTATAGAAAAGTCATGTTGTTTGCTTGGTGATAGGAGGCAAGAAAATATATCTACATGAATATATATATATATATATATATGAAGAGTTCAGATGCAAAAGCCTATAAGTGCCATTTGAAATTTTCTTCTAAAATTTGTATTTTGCTCAGGCTCTTATGTTTACGTTCAGTTATTTCACTTTAATGGCAATGAAAATAACCTATTTATTGCCATTAACATGAAATTACTGAACATACACAAAAGCATGATAAAACTTCTCATTTTAGAAGAAAATTTCAAATGGCACTTAGATGCTTTTGCATCTGAACTCTTATATATATATATGTATACACACAGTGCTGCTTGAAAGTTTGTGAACCCTTTACAAGTTTCTATTTTTCTGCATAAATATGACCCAATTCATCATCAGATTTTTGCAGAAGTCCTGAAAGTAGACAAAGAGAACCCAATCAAGCAAATGAGACAAAAATATTTTCTTTGTCATTTATTTATTGAGAAAAAAATGGCCCAGTGTTACATTTCTGTGTGTTGCAGTGTTGCATCACTATGTATGTATGTGTGTATATATATTCAAATAGAAAGCAGTTATTTTAAATAGTAAAATTATTTCACAATATTACTGCTTTCGCTGTATTTTGGATCAAATATATGCAGGCTTGGTGAGCGATCAGTCACAAACAATAGAAAAAAATGACAGTATTTTTCTACTTTTTATAGAAAAGTCATGCTTAAAGGTAGGAGGACAGATTTGAAAACATTGGGGTTTTTTTTATAATTAAACTTGAGATTATGTATTCTTTGTCTTTAAGTGTGTTAAATAAAATAATAATGATAATAAATAAAAGGCACATGCTTCATAGAATGACTCAAAACCTCTTTGGAGTTCAGAGGTTGAGCAATGCTGTACAGTCCCAGTAAATAATGTCAGATTGTGGTAGTCTGCCGCGTCCTCCACAACCAAGCACTCAAATCTGGCCTGCAAGATGAGGAATTGTTCCGTGAAAGTACAGCACATTTTCTGGCCTGTGTTTGTACCCTTACCTTATTTACATAATTCCTGTAGTGAGTCGAGTGCTAAAACATCACAGACAGCGAATGCAAATACACACCGCCACCAGCATTCGCAGGTCATTCTTGTGAATTCCCTTTTTTAAGTTGGAAATCCCAAATCACCAATCACTACACTCCTGCTACCACAAAATCACACAAAGTCTCTGCATACTGACTGATGGCTCATTTCACGCCTGCTTGCTCAAAACAGTGAGCTCTGTTCTTACACAACCAACCTAGGAGAGTTAGGAAAGCATGGGGAAGTGTTTTTATCAGATGTTTGATGACACTGGCTAGCGAGGTCAGCCATGGATGACATGTTTCTTCATCGATACTTGACTTTCTGTTTTCCGTGGAACACAAAAGGAGATGTTTTGTCTCTTCTAAATGGAAATTTACAATTATAAAATAATGCTGAAATGAAATACAATATCAATATTAGGTGAAAAACTTACACTTACACTTATCTGAGTTAGTTGCCAAGGAAAAATTTCATATTTTCGTTGAAGTCATCATTTCATTGAAGTACTAAAATTCTGAAAAACTAAAGCTAACTAGAAATATTTCAAAAACAATTAACAATGATGAAAAATTGCAATTCACATAAAAAGTTACTAAAACTTAAACTAAACTATTATTTTTATATAAAAATAATTGTAATTTTTTTTTTTATTTTAAAGTGTTTGTACATTTAGATCTATAAATTCATATTCATATAAATTCTATTTGAAATATTTGGTATTTGATTGGTATGTCATTTTTTTATGGAAAAGAGCAGCCAGGACATTCTTCACAATGTCTCTTTTTGTGCTGTACAGAATAAAGCGAGTCATACAGGCTTGGGACGACATGAACACTATGTTAAAAGATGATTGGAGTACATTTTACAAGAAAAACACTATTTTAGTATTTCTACTTAAAAATGTACAGTTCAATTCCATGTGTTACTTGCCATTTCTTTGTAATTGTGAAATTTGCAATCAATTTCTAAATGAAAGTAGTTTCTACACCTCTTTTTTTCAGTGAAGGTGAACTTTTTAAAATATATTTTTCATTTTTATTTTAAATTTGATTAAACGTGCAGTAGTTTTTGTCATTTGTAATATTTTGTTTGCTTTGAAGTTTTTTTAGTTTTCCATTTATTTCCGTTTTAGTGTATTTTAGCACTTAGACTAAATAAAATGTTACCCTAGCAACTAACCAAAGTTTAGCTAACTAGTTTAAATATATTTGCCACAAAAAAATGCTTTTTCATTCAAAAACAGAGGTGTTGCAATGCTGGGAGGACAAAGGCGAGATAAGGCAGATCCAAAGGGAGTATAAAGTTTAATAACTAAAAGTAAAACAAACACGGGCAAATCAGGAAACAGATTGCTGCTCTGTGGTTTCTGAGGGACTTTACAGAAGTATCTGTTGTAGTTACGTTCCCAAAATCACGTATTACTGTAAGTGCAAGCCAGCACAAATCTCAAATTATGTCATGAGGCGTAATGGGCTGCAGCTTTCCAAGTAATCTGCAATTTCTTGTACACTAACTGCGTTTTGAAAGTAATTTCATAAGCGTAGATCCACGCTGATCCTATGTGTATTGGATTGAGTTAGTAAAACCCATTGAATTACAGCTTCAAAGAGTCACAAATGTCGGAACTCACAATTAACACACATTTCAGTCACAGCTCATTGGAAATAAATGGATCTGGAGCTCATTAAAGGTAAATGAGGATGGGCTTCACGTCTTCTGGTTAATAGGGTTTTATTAAATGAGACAATTGCTTAATGGGAGCCCAATCAGAGGCTCCCTATTAAAACAATGTGGCCTAAAGGCCCTTTCCATGACAGAGTTCAACGCACTGGGGAACATTGGCTTGTGAGAAGGCAGGAATCAATGTTTGTGGTTGTTTTCCACCTGTAGGCGTCGATAATGACCGGCAGTGCCCTGAGTTTGGGTGTAGAGGGTGGAAAGGCCCATGGTGAGACGGTCAACCAACCTCACCTCAGCCCTCTGAGAAAAGCCCCACATCTCCTCAACGAAACCAAGAACAAGAGCACGCTCCGTATGTCCGAGAAGACCTGGGAGTCGCGGAGGATCAAAGAAGAGATCCAGGACATCCTGTCGCCCACACCGTTAGAGCTGCACAAGGTAGGCGAACTCACAGCATAAGTTGAACACACAGTTGAACAGTATGTGGATTCAAGTGTTGGTCAGCATGGTTGGCATTAGTAACCACTGGGAGTATTTATCTTCTCTGAAAATGTCCCTGGGAAAGGGCAGGGAGATTCATCTTTCACTCCTCTTTGGTTAATACTGTAGGTGCTTTTTATGTGGTTTAGCATGAAATTTTGCTTTCATGCTAAGAATTTTATTTTTCTCTGTAGATACTTCATGAAGTTCATGCAAAACCCGTAAATTATGATATGCACAGATCTGTCGCATCAGCATAACCATGGTTTATTTCCAAGTAAAACTGATATATCCGGAGAGTTGCTTTGAAGATTTTGTTTTGTAGTTTTGCTTTGCTTTTGTTTCGCTTTGCTTTGTTTATTTCAGAGCAAAAGAGACTTCTTTAAAAAACATTAAAAATCTTACTGTTCAAAAACTTTTGACTGGTAGTGTATATATACTGTTAATTATGCTAAAAAACAATTCAGAATTTCAATAAATAATATAATAGTAATACTAAATCAACACCGATTGTTATATTTAAATGACTGTGGGCTTACAGCTTTTACAGTTTTACGCTCAAATGATCTGTCTGTATGTATAGCTTTGTACAGCCTAACAGTCTTTCAAAACACCAGCAACCAACAGCAACAACCTCATTAGCTGTAATGTGTGCGTCTGCCGCAGATACAGCAGCCAGCCTCATGCCGACGGCCTCATGATGGAGCAGGAGGACAGTTTCTGGTGCCAGGCCCTGGAAGACCTGGAGACCTGCGGCCAGTCCGAGCTCCTGCGCGAGATCGAGGTAAACCGCTGCGATGACGAGAACATCTCTAATCATCTCACGGGTCAGATAGAAATGAACAAATAATGATCAATGATAGTGTTTCTCTGAAGAAAAAGTCGATAGTTTGCACTTGCAGTGTGATGATGATGTCAATATCAGTTATGTAAGAGTCATTTGACGCATTAAACACAATCACAAATTAATTAAATGTCATGAATTAATATGTTAATGGACCTTTTTTACATTTCAAGAAGCGGAAGTCGTCATAGTTGGGCAAACTTCTGTAGTTATGAATGTAAACTACTGCAAATATCATTTTTGAGTTCCTGTTTGATCCAATAGCAATAGATAAAATCCGCAATAGCATTTCTATGAC
>NW_015542360.1:1268536-1282466 GCF_001515605.1 Sinocyclocheilus anshuiensis | reverse complement strand
AAAAAAAATATATATATATATATATATATATATATATAACAAATGAAGTAAAATAAAGTGTGATTAGTCGTATAAATATGCGTTAAAAAAATCAAAAATATTGAAGAACGATAGATTTACAGTGTTAGTAACTGGAGTTGCATCATCACAGTCTGTGAAAAGTCTGGAAAAAATTATTGAATTATTTAAAAAACGGAGATGTAAAAATGATGGAATAGAGCATGAATAAAAACAAAATGAAATCTAAATGTTCAGTCAAAAACTTAAACATTTCAAACGTGTTTCATATTTTTGTTTGTTGAAGTACTAAAATTCTGGAAAAAAAA
Organism: Sinocyclocheilus anshuiensis; assembly: GCF_001515605.1. Taxonomy (NCBI): domain Eukaryota; kingdom Metazoa; phylum Chordata; class Actinopteri; order Cypriniformes; family Cyprinidae; genus Sinocyclocheilus; species Sinocyclocheilus anshuiensis. The sequence continues at coordinate 1,282,140 of NW_015542360.1, read as the reverse complement.
TAAAGCTAAATAGAAATATTTCGAAGTAACTAAAACTAATAAAAATGACAAAGCTCATAACAAAATTACTAAAACAAACTAAAATTAAAGTGAAATCTAAAAATATATAAAAAGCTTGTTTTTATATAAATATTTGAATGTATGTTTTATATACATATTTACATGTCTGTATATCTAGTCAAACAAATTCTGTTTGAATTATTGGTATTTAAAATGGCAGAACTTTTTGTAAAAAACAAATTTCCATTCATGCTAAAACAATCTCATTTGTTTAAACGTTTTAATTAAGAAAACAAACAATTAATTATTCTGCTTTAATTCCTTCTCCATCTTACTTATATATCTCAAAATTGATCTGTCATTTTAAATGAAGAGAATAAAGAGAAAGTGTATTAAATTGTTATAATATAAACTCACTCTGAGAGGGCCAGAATGAGGTATGAGAGCGTCAGTAGGCCTTTGACTCTGGGAGGACATGTCGAGTTAAAAAGTGATTCGACTGGATCTTCTGCGTGGCTACACAGCACTTGTGGTCAAATCTTAGAGAGCGTCCCCCTCTCGCTAATCTGCCACACTTCACTGGCTGTGGAAATGATTAAATCTGTCTAAAGATTATACTTAACAGCTGTGGTGTGTTAACCACAGTTGCAACCATAGTTATAGGTGCTTGCTTTATGGTGTCTGGTTTTGTATGTTTGTTTTCATATTTAATAATGGGTTGAAAATTTCAGAACAAATTCTTGTTCAGATAAAGCCCGTATAAAGTTGCATAAAGTTACATTAATGTTAGTATGATGGAAATTATTTTACAGATGCAAACATTTGACCACATTTGACCAAAGTTGCTAAAACAACAAAGTCTATAAAATCATAAATACAATTCTGTAGAACATTGAAACCATTGAAAACAAATTTCATTCAAAATATTTTGTCATTAAATCCTCATTTGTTTATACTGTAGGTGCTTTTTTCTGCTGTTTCAAACTTATAAACGTGTTTTCCCCTGAAGATACTTTATGCAGTTTTATTTATTTTATTTTTTTAAGTCAAAACCAAGAAGTTATGATACTCATGATTTATTTTCAAGAAAAACTGACATATCCTGGGAGTTTCTTTATGATTTGATGTTTGTTTGTTTGCTTGCGTTTTGTTTTTGTTTGCACTTTTTTGCATTATTTAAGAAAAAAGTTGATTTAAAATATTTTGTCCTAAAAATCACCAAATTCTGTTGATTAGCATATGCTAATGATATGCTAACGTCAGTGTTATTTATATACTATTATAGTATTTATTCATCTTTTGAATTTATTTCTTTTTTTTTTGTTATTTTCAGTTTTCATTTTAGTATTAGTAATTTTGTTATGTGCTTTTGTAATTTTTTATCGTTTTTTAAATATATTTCCTTTTAGCTTTATTTTTATTCCAGTTTTTAGTTTTAGTAATTTTGGTACTTGTTTTATTTCACTTAGTTGTTAGGAAAATTCAAAATGTAATTTTTAGACTCTTATACTAAATGATACTAAACAAAGGAGGCCCTTCATAAAGATGTTGCCATTTATAATTATGTAATTAATCTTAAATTTTTCTACTTACGTGTACTGAATTCGATGTCTAAATGTCTAAATATATTTCCACCAGGTGAACCACGTGCGGACGCGAGATTTCGACTGCTGCTTAGCTGTGCCCCTCATCACAGAGGCCGGAGACAAACTTGAGCTGGTGATTAGCCGAAACCCATTAGCACAGCTGGGTGTTGCCCAGCCCCACGACTGCCATCCACACTTCAACCCCGTAGGCCATTCCCGTGAGCACCAGACCAGCACGCTAGACCTGTGACCACTGGGTAACTCAGACTACGACCAAACCGGAGCATTTGTTGCAACAGACTGTCAGAAGGAGCCATGATTCACTGGTTTCATTACAAAACTCAAATGAACTGAAATATCCAGATTATAAGGAGTGATCGTGGAAACTGTACAACAAAAGATTTGAGCCAGTTTTCAGTACAAAACTCGAAAGGATCTGAGCCAGTTTTTTAAAAACAGAACAAAACAAAACAAAAATATTGGACTACTACAATGCATACACCATACATGGACTTCGCCCATCAAAACATTTTTTTTTCTTTACTATGGAGCCTAGCACATGATATGGGGGGAAAATATTAATATAATGGCCACAAAATAAGAATTCATTCTCATGATTTATTTATTCTCCAAGTTTTCGTAAATCGTGGCCACGTTGTACTGATTCATTCCCTTGTTTTAGTAAATTGTGGCCACATTGTACCGATTTGTTTCTTTGTTTTTGTAAATCGTTGTCACATTGTACTGATTTTTTTTCTCGTTTTAGTAAATTGTGGACATGCTCTACTGATTCATTCCCTTGTTTTAGTAAATTGTGGCCACATTGTACTAATTCGTTCCTTCGTTTTTGTAAATTGTAATCACATTGTACTGATTTGTTTCCTCGTTTTAGTAAATCTTGGCCACGTTGTACTGATTCATTCCCTTGTTTTAGTAAACTGTGGCCATGTTCTACTGATTCATTCCCTCGTTTTAGTAAATCGTGGCAACGTTGTACTGATTCGTTCCCTCGTTTTAGTAAATCGTAGTCGCATTGTATTGATTCATTCCCTCGTTTCTGTAAATCATACTTCCATTGTACTGATTCGTTCCCCCATTTTAGTAAATCATGGCGATGTTGTACTGATTCGTTCCCTCATTTTAGTAAATCGTAGTCACATTGTATTGATTCATTCCCTCGTTTCTGTAAATCATACTCCCATTGTACTGATTCGTTCCCCCAATTTAGTAAATCGTGGTGACGTTGTACTGATTCGTTCCCTCGTTTTAGTCAATCGTAGTCACGTTGTACTGATTTATTCCCTCGTTTCTGTAAATCATACTCGCATTGTACTGATTCGTTCCCTCGTTTTAGTAAATCATGGCCACGTTGTACTGATTCGTTACCTCTTTTTCATAAATCATGGTCACGTTGTACTGATTCGTCCCTACGTTTTAGTAAATCGTGGCCATGTTTTACCAATTTGTTCCCTCATTTTAGACATGTGGTACTATTTCTTTCCCTCATTTTAGTAAATCATGGCCACGTTGTACTGATTCTTTCCATTGTTTTAGCAAAATCATGGCCACTTCAAACTGATTTGTTCCCTTGTTTTAGTTAACCGTGGTTACGTTCTACTGATTCATTCCCTTGTTTTTTTAAACCATGGTCACATAGTACTGATTCATTTTCTTGTTTTAGTAAGTCATGGCCACGTAGTACTAATTAATTCCCTTGTTTTGGTAAACCGTGGTCTAAACGAAGGTATGAATTAGTGTAATATGACTGCATTCAGCTAAAATGAGGAAACATTTAATTGAATTCTTAATTTGTGGCCAAGATGTAGATTTTTTCCCCTTACAGTTTTTTTTTTTTTTTCTTTTCTTTTTTCTTTTCTTTTCTTTTCTTTTCTTTTGTTTGGTTTTATTTTATTTAAAATTTTTGTTTAGATTTATTTATTTTTTTCGGATAAAAACATAATGTGTCCAAATGTTTACAAAAAAGAAAAATAATTCTGCTTTTGATGTAGATCGCCATTAGAAGTAAACATTTTTAAATGTTTCTTATGTTTCCAATTTCTAGTAGCAAGTGTTTTTACTTCCAAAACAAACTACAAATTAAGTTTTATTTTTGTTTTAGTCCTGGATGAGTCACTGTATGAATACCTTCAGGCACACATTGTCCTTTCTCACAAACACATACATTACTACTATAAACAGACAAAACACCGCCATTCTTTGTTCCCTAAATGCATAAACATTATAGACTCCCTACAAATAAACTTAAATTTGCCTCTGTGTCAGACACAAACATACACACAAGCGCTTCAGGCCATGAATGCCATGACAACAATGCACATGGTGACTGCCTGCTGCTCTAAAACTAAAGTTGCTGTTTGATATTGCCAACAAAGACTTCACAACCTCTCTGTCAACAACACGTTTCTTATTTCCCAGGAGTATGATGCATTTTTCATGAATAGGGTGTATTTTAGTGTGCCATTACTTTTTTATTGCAATAGACAGAAAATCACATGATATACATATATATATATATATATATCTCTCTCTCAATCATGAGGTTGATTAGATATGTTACATAAAATATTATATAACACAAAATGGCACGTACATGGTTTTAAACACATCAGTCATTTTTCATTTAAAATATTTGTTTTGTCATGTCATGTCATGTTATTTTGCACAATATGCTACATTTTATTTTTTTGTACAATTAATTGTAGTCAAAATAATTTTGAATATTAACAAATTTTATCCACCAGAATATTTAGCTTTGTCCTGCATTTTGTGTGCAACCCTGTTACTTTATGAATTCTTAAATATCAAAAAACATACATTTCCTTCAAATATTAGAATGTGAAATTATTGGACACCTTTGGCAAGGCAGAAAAAAAGTAAGTATTACATAAATACTAGTGTTAATCAAGCTTAATCGTTGAACTGTTATTGTAACAAAAATTATCAAGCAAATATAATATTTTGAATTTAAATTATTTGTCAAATATGGTTATCAGTAACTACAAACCAACATTTGATGCCAAACTAGTTGGCCTCTACTGAGTGATGGCTTAATTTGGCTACATTTTAAAAACAGGGTTGAAATAATTGCAGACCTGATATAAAATGGCTAGAAAATAAAGCATGGAAATTTGTCTGAAATTAATAATCAACATTTTCTGAAGGAAAGTTACTTATTTTGTATGTATTTTTACCCTATTTGTGCAAAGTGCATTTGCTCAAGATACTTTCATGAGAAACAAGAAGGTTTGAGAATGACATGCACACACTTAATTTGTGACACCTTTTTAGTTAGCAGTACATACTTCCATTACCTACACCCTCAAACGGACACATGTACTCTCATGCAGCAGTAAAATGGAGGTTTGACATGTCCTGACTTCATTGACTTGACTTCTTGAAAAGCTTATCGTAGTAAGTACTGTGGTAGCCCTACCTTTTCTCTCCACATACCTCTCTTGATCTTTTAACACCAAACTGCTGCCGCAACGTAGCATTCGCTCCAGTCCCCACAAACGTCCGGGCCTCAAGGGCACGTTCTTTCACGGTAGACTGTCGGCAGGCTGCCATTTGCCACCACTGGCCAAATATTACAAATGTTTCTGCCACAGGCTATTTCAGACACATCAGTTCAGGAGCATTTGTAAAGCCATCACATCGTTAACTCATGTTCCGCACTTGTGGGGCACCCAGGTTCTACAAAGGTCACGTCTCTGTGGACATGTGCGGCCCCCCACAGTCTATTAACCTCCACTAAACATTTATCTAGTGTTTCACAAATGTGAGATTTATGGTCTTGACAACTGAAAGGGGAACTCTGTCGTCTGTCGTGTTGCGTGTTTGGATCATGGAATATTCTGCTGCTATGAGAACCGTTTCACCCCACAAGACAATTCTTTTGTGGAACATTTGATGTGAACAACTGGTTAAAGCGGTTAAAGTAAACTTGTTTGAGGGTGTGTCTGATCCCTTGTGTGTGTTTGTAGGCTTGAGATGTATGGAATCTGATGTTTTTGAAGTTTCTCGAAAACCATCGTTAGAATGCCTCCTGACTAGGTTTGGGAATCAATAACTGGTTTTATTCTGGGAACTGTTTCCAATTTTTTTTATTTTTTTTTGCATATGCAAAGGAAACAATGTGTTCTAAATACTCTAAAAAACAACAACAAAACAATGTATTTAATTGGGTTTCTCAAAAAACACTGTTAAGATGCTTCCTGGCTAGATTTGGGGACAAGAAGCGTTTTTATTAAGGCAAATGATTCCATTTTCTACATGGGAACACTGTGTTCTAAATGCTCTAAAAAAACAAAAAACATTGTCTTTAATTGGGTTACGATTCCAGTATACATAGTTGGGACAGACCCTACACAGTATGTTTATCCTGGATGAAGAAATGTATCATTTTTCTAATCCAACTTATTAACTGAAGGAATAGTTCATCCAAATTCTGTCATTATTTACTTGACCAAAATTATTGCCAATTTTTTTAGTGCAAAGCTATATGTGCTTTTTGCAACTTGATGGACAAGGTCACTATGAACTGTTGTATGAAAATGAGCGGCATGGATTTTTTATTTCTTTTTTTTTGCAGAGAATAAATGACATCATATATTCTTAAAAACATTTTTCCACTGTAAAGAACCTTTTATGGAATGGAACATTTCCGTGGATGTTACAGTTTCCTTATGGAACCATCAATGTCAATAAAGAACCTTTATTTTTAAGAGTGTGAGTAAATAATGACTCAAATAATTTTCATTTTGCGGTAAAGTACTCCTTAAAACACTAAAAGGTTACCCACATGGGCTGATGAAAGCTATATTTGTCTCTGTATAGGTTGCAGACTTAAAGATGTTTCTTGGTTCACCTAATAATCATAAGCAATGCTCAGCTCAGCTATATCCTGTTTTTCCCCCTCAGTCAGGACTTCCTCCCTTGTGTGATTCAAGCAGTTTTCCCACACTTAAAATCTGATTTTGGGGGTTATTTCTCCTTCAGTGTGGTCCTGTCCACATCAAAACACTTATACCCTGTAATTATTTGTGGATTAGGTGAATTTATTTCCTCACCCTGCAGTCTTTACTACCATGTTGGAAGCACAAGCAAAATCTATTTGCAGTAAAGTAGAAAGCACTCATTGTTCTACAACACTTTGTTGAACAATCAGAGTCTCTGTTCAGACCCATCGCATTAGGAGTCTACCCAGGGCTTGCTCCTAGGCCCCTTTAAGTTTTCGTTTTTTTCTCCCCACCACCTTCCTGTCGGTTGCGTAATTCTACTAACTGCCTCCAAAAGATGACTACAAAAAAAGAAGACCTTTATTTTATGTAAAATTTATTTTTTGGGTCTACTTTGTGGTACAGTAGACCACATTTTGTCTACAGGTCATCACATTGCAGGCAAGTAAGCGAAGTCTCAAAGAAGGGACAGTTTCATTTCTGAGACGTTTAACCATGGTATTGTTCAGTGTAAGTATTTTAACATGTTGTATGTACTATTCCAGGAGGAAAGACAATGGGGTTCCTTTTATACGTGCAATATTGAGACCAGAGAAGGCTTTTAAAGGATTTTACATAAGCTTTATAAAGCTCCAAACGTGTTCAGCCCTATGCATTTTGAATTCCTGATTACTGTATGCATTGATATTAATGTGTATTTTTGAATGTGTAATATGAAAGTTCTATTCTCTGTACAGTATTTTTGTATGAACTCTAAACCTTGCTGTTTCCACAACGTATTTGAAGCACAATGGAGAAAGAGAACCAATAATCAAGTCTATTCTGCTTTGGCTAGACTTGTTTGGTGTTGAGACCCATTCCTAATCAATACAGGAATGTGCTAATGATATCCTTTTCTAAAAACAACTGAATAAAAGAGGTAAAATGCACCACTCGGAGTCAAATTCAATGTGTTTGAGCACTTTAAATGTAAATTTGTGAGGCCACGGATTCTTACATTTCTAAAAACACTCCTGCGTTAAATGATTCATTCAATTTCACAAGTTCGGAGGCGATTTTTAAAACAAATCTTTCATATTTGTTACAGAAATTGTTTCTTGCAACATTGTAAGAATGATTATGCAAAAAATAGAATTTTCTTCAGTTGAGGATTATGCAATCTGTCAAACAAGTTTCTATCCTTTTGTTCCAAGTTCGAAATTAAGGGCTTTCTACTTTTTTTAAGCAAAGGCTGCAAGTAAAGTAGTAATGACATCAAGTGAGATCACACGCCTGCTGAATCAACTCTGCCCTTGCAAAAGTTGCTCTGAAATGCGTAAATAAGTCTTTGAAAGACTTTCAATAGGAAGACAAAGGTTTCACCTGTCACATTCTGCAGTCATCATGTCCAAGTACACTCTTAAAAATAAAAGTGCTTCAAAAGGTTCTTCAAGCGATGCCATAGAAGAACCATTTTTGGTTCCACAAAGAACCATTCAGTCAAAGGTTCTTTAAAGAACCATCTCTTTCTTACCTTTTTGTAATCTGAAGAACCTGCTTTCACCACAAAGAACCTTTTGTGAAACAGAAAGGTTCTTCAGATGTTAAATGTTCTTTATGGAACCATTTAGACAAAAAGGTTCTTCTATGGCATCGTGAAGCACCTTTATTTTTAAGAGTGTAGCGCAGAGGTAAGCTGGGTTAAAATGTACTCTGCTCTCTCCCACAGGACCTGATTTATCCCCTGCGTCTCTGTCGGTGATTTACTGGTGACATTATTCTACTGGTGAGTTGTTAAACAGCCAGTGCTTTTAAGATGCTGTTCTGTCTTATCCTTTTCTTCTCTAAACATGCTTTTCAACGCCTGAGAAAACCGAGGGCTATTTTTGAAAGTGAATTGTAGGTGTTGAGCTGTACAACACAAACACACAGGATCACTTTGGCTCACTATGTGAATTATACAACCACTTTCAATGCAGGATTGTCACAGGACGCTAATCCTGTTTAACATGATGAAAAAAAGAGTCACTTTAGAGCAGTGATGGGCAAACTTGGCCCTTCCAGGCCACTTTCCTGCAGAGATTTGATCCAACCCTGATAAAAGTCACCTGCCTGTCCTTCTAGTAGTCTTGAAGACAATGATTAGCTGGTTGAGGTATGTTTGATTAGGGTTGGAGCTAACCTCTGAAGGAAAGTGGCCTGGAAGGGCCAAGTTTGCCCACCCCTGCTTTAGAGGGATGATTAGAGTCATGAGGCAAAACAACTGAAATTATGCTGCCCAGAAAAGCCCAGATGAATCGGTTTTTGTCGTCTCGAGATAATTTGTTCCTCTAAGAACCAACAGTCCCATAACAATTAATCATTCCTTCCATTCACCAGCAGTATGCCTATGCACTGCGTTTATTTTTATTTGTAGGTTATGGTAAGCAGCCAAAAATTCAATATTTACCGTGGTGAAAGATGCTGAGGTCAGGAGAAAACACACATGGGGAGTTTATACTCCGAATTTAAGCCAAAGAAAACACTACCTTGTTTTATATAACTAAAAACCAAACATTGAAGAAATAGTACAATGGTGTAAAACTATTTTACAAATTCTGAATGTCAAATGTTCACCACAATCAGAAGGGTTTTTAAAAGATAAATGTTTATTAAGAGATAAAAACCTTTTTTTTTTTTTTTCATTTTTTCTCTTTTTTTTTTTTTGGGTGCTGTAAATTCTTTTATCAATATACTTGCTTTTTTTTTTTTTTACACATCCTCGAAATAAAAAAATAAAACATTTCGAATCGTTACTTTAAAAAAAGTTCTCTTGCATTTAGAAACACTGCCCCCTTTAGCGGTTCTTCAAAACTGGAAGGGTTTCAAGAGATGCACAACAGTGGGAAACCAGTCTCTGTTAAAACACACCGAGACTGCATATTAATCTCTGTATTGCTAAAAAATTGTGCCTCTTTCAACATTAACATTTACAATAATTTTTTTTCTGTAATGAAGCATCCCAAAGATACCAAAGTAGAAGCTGTTGAGATCAATTGAGCATCTCCCTTTGCGACTGGCTACCGTTTTAACTTGGCCAAGTCAAACAAATCATATTAAATCCAATAAATGTAATCCATAACATTGGCATAATCCTTAGAATTAAGCTTTACTTTCTAATTAAAAAAGTATAAATTGTCACAGTTAGTAGATCTGCACTGAGTTTTTGGTGTTAATTCAGCATACCATTTACGGTAGCTTAAATTGGCCCCTGTTCATTGTTTCTGAAATATTACAACAGCTTAAAAATCATACGTAATTCCACACTTCCACATACCAACTTTCTGAAAGACAGGTGAAGAAACAATGCATATCGTTCTACAAAGTATTGCACATTACAGTTCGCAGCAAGCTTTTTTTTTGTCAATTAACAGTTGTGGATGAGATCTATTGGTAATTGCTGAACAGAAGTCAAATACAGTGATATTTTTGAATACAAAAGGCAAATGTGATTGGAAATAAAAACAAACAGATCTGATACAAAATGTACGAAACTACCCTGAATCTGCGTGTTTTTTTAAACCTTTGCAGGCAGCTTTACATTCTGACATCCCAAAATCAGAATGTGTTTGGTGATTATGAATCAATGTGGGCGACTTACGAATAGCACAGTAAATCCGGGCCTGATTTGAAAGTATATCCACTAAGCGCAAACTCTAAATTTGCATTTTCTTTCCTATTAATTGCACAAACAGAACGGACACACCTATTGTCTCTGTTACAAATGTCGCTCACTGTGAACACATCTTTAGAAGTGGGAAGAGCTTGCTAAGAATTAGTGTGCTGCATATTTCCAAAGTCGTGCACCGTTTCCAACTTGCGACGTCGGAAAGTTTACAAAACAGTTAGACTTAAAGGGACAGTCCGTGCAAAAATGAAGTTCTGTTAATTACTCACTCTCACGTTGTTCCTTTCCGTTGCGGAACGTCTTAGAAGATTGGCCCTGCATTCCATTCGGAAGAGCTCATCCCTATGCCCCAATCCCTTCAAAGGGTTTACCCTCCGGAGTGAGAGCTTCGAAGGGTTGAAGGGTTTAGGGGACCAAACAATGGTTTCTTGAAGTGCCCTTCTGCATCATCATCACGTGCCCACACGGAAGCGCCGTCATCATGCAAAGAATGATCGCAAAGGATCATGGGAGCCTGAAGTGTCCATCAGTTGCACCCTTTGAAATCCTTCATTCCAAAGGGCCCTTTGAAGTGGCCAGTTTTGAGCACTTCAGTTTGGAACGACCCTTCAATATGGCGGTCATGATTGTTTTGACTTCGAAGTGCCCTTCGGAGGGCGATATATCCCATTTGGAGCGCACCGTAAATCTGCGAAAATCACTAAAAATGCCGTATCATGTATGCCAGGCCAGTAGTTGGCGATGTCACTTTGTAAAGAGACACTACGCACTTAAAGACTGAACTAAAAAAAATGAATAAAATTAATTGAAGTGCATGACATCACCGTTTTCACAAATTTGTATTTTTATAGTTTACACGGAGATGATAATGGTATTGTTATCAGAAACCTGAACGTTGAAACATGTTTTTAAAACGCCCAAAACGCAGTTGTCATGTCAATGAACACCAAAATGCAAAAACAAAAGTGTTTCATTCTTAATTAAAAAGTGACTTGTAAATGTTTTGGACCCCTTTGACTTTTAATGTATGGACAAAAACCGTTGAATCATTCTTTATACGTGTTCCACATAAAAACTAAAAGTCATACAGGTTTGGAACGACTTGAGGGCGAGTAAATGACGACTTTCTTTTTTTCGTAAACTACATTCTCCATAATGTTGCACCATTTAAATGGATAGTGTCCTTAGTGGTATAGTGCATTGAAAACAAGCAGTGCTAACGGCTCGATTCTTCCGGACAGCACAATCTCCAGTCTAAACAGTTTGTCGGGACACAATAACGCATAACGACTTCTATCCCTAAAAAGACAACCTTTTCACGTTTGTGGAGGACGAGATCTTTATACACCAACGTGTACTTTTCGCGATTCACGTTTACGGAGCCCTTCGTGTTTTTTTTTCCCCATGATTCTCGATTCTCTAAAAAATAAACACAGCTTAGTTTGATTTCGATATGTACAAGATATGTATAAGATAAAAGTTGCAAAAATAGAATGGGCAAGGTTCTACATTCAGGATACTGCTGTTTGCGATCTGTTCTCTGTCTAATAACAGCGACAATAATAGTAATATAATAGTATTATGATAAAAATATTAAAAATACAGACAGAAAAATGTAACTTCCTCTGTAGAAAAACAAAACAAAGACTCCTAGTGCAGATGCATAGCAATGTAAACCTGGTCCTACGACTATGTCAAAAGTTACAGAGTATATTTGTAATATATGTATATAGAATCACATACATACTGTACATACATATATATATGTGTATGTAATGGAAAAGCAGGTCATTGAATCCTCTCACAGAGAGCGTTCACATCACAGTTTCTACTATGGTGTGGGTGGGCTTCATCAAGCCTCCATTCCAGTTGGGGTCCAGCGGCTGTGCCAGCTCATTGCATTTGGGTTGGTAGTCTTGGGGGCAAGAACTGGCTCCTCCCCTCACGGGTGCCGCCACTGCTTTGATCCTCTGGAGGGAAACGTAAAAGGAACATTATTGGCTTGTTCATTGGTGAAGAACCTTTTTGTCGTTGACACGACTGACTCACCTCTATGAGGGGTCCATCTGATTGAATGATTTTGATCACAACCACCACTGGTATGCAGATCATGGACGTGAGGGCGAGGGTCCAACCGACTCCAATGGACCAGTCCGGGTACTCGTAGACTTTGTTGTATCTCAAGGGCATGTACTTGACCAATGAGAAGACAAAGCATCCCTGCAGCAAAAGAAAAAAGCAGGGGTCACAACAGCACACTCAGTCAGAGTCTGATACACAAGTGCCATCTCCCATTACTATGCCTGACATATGTAATTGCTCACAGACTAATCAAAATGACAGATTATTGAAAAACTCTTAAAGGGGTGAATCTCAAAAAAAAAAAAGTAAACAAATTTACAGATCATATTAGACTTTGAAATAAACAAATAAAATGATATAATAAATAATAATAACATTGTTTATTATAATGATTTTAATTTATTGTTAATACATATTTTATTTGCTCTATTTATTTTAACAACAATAAATGTCACTATTATTGATTTAAACAAATCAATGGCATTGTTTATTATTGTAATTTAGTTGTTTAGAACTACATAATTTTGCTATTTATTTATTTTTGCTTTATTTAACACTAGAACCACCACAGGTTTTTAGAACCAATTTTACCCATGGCTGTTCTTCAAATGTACATAACAGATTTTCAATAAAACATCCAAGTCTCCCAGTCACTGACTTTTACTAAAATTGTGTAATTTACAATCCCTTGTTGTTAATTTTTTTTTTTTTGTAATAAAACCAGATCAAAACACAGGGCACTTATACCTATAAGTGCCAGCGGGTCAAATTTACCTGATATATAATGCCTGTAAATTTCCTGTAATTTAATTATAAATGATATAACTAAAATTAATAATTAATTAGGTGAAGCTGACAAATTCAAGCGCACATCACACCATCCTATGCAGTGTGGTGAATTATTGCTCATTATTGTCTATAGGCTATTTTAGTAATTTAAATAACATAGGTTATCTTTAGGGATGCACGATATTGGATTTTTGCCGATATCCGATATGCCGATAATTTAACAAATTTTGCCTGATAGACGATGCCGATACGATATATAATTATTTTTAATTTTGGTTAGTTTTTAACAAGAACTTATTTATTGGAATTAAATGAACAATAATAAAGTTCTTTTATAATTACAGTACATTGAAGATTTGAAAATAACTATAAACAAACTATATTAATCACAAACATTTTATTTTATGATTTAACATTTGTAAATGATCTAAATTCACAAAATCTTTTAGAGCTCATTTGTTTAAAAAAATATAACATTACACATTAAATGAATAAATCAGTATGTATGTATATATATATATA
>NW_015542360.1:1267281-1268340 GCF_001515605.1 Sinocyclocheilus anshuiensis | reverse complement strand
AAAATATTTTAGAGCTCATAATTTGTTTTAAAAATATAACATATTACACATTAATGAATAAATCAGTATATATAAAATTATTTAATTTACAAGTGTCATGTTTGTGATTGTTTTTTTATTTATGTAAGCTATAGCTTCTGGCCTTTAAATCAAAACATACTCATGATTTTATGGCATCCGTTTCTGATTAAATAAAGCAGTAATTGTCTAAATATCATTTGTGTATTTTGCTTTAATTTTATTAGAAGTAGGCCAACAGTGCCCCCTACTTAAAACTCCTTACCGAGCGGGCTTTAGGACCCGGGGGAGGCTGCCGCTGCTGCACGTGCTATTACCGTTTACTCGATCATACACCGAACGCGTCATTTTGTATGTGCATTCTCAGTTTAAATGCAGCGATCCAAAACAGTGAATCCAATTACCATTCAGGCAAAACTTTGCTTCAAGAATGAGCCACAATGCTGACATGATCTAATAACACTGTTGACGTGATCTAATCTGAGCACATGTGAGTTAATGTATTCCTCTTATCGGCGAGACATATCGGCATCATTTTTCATATCGGGCCGATGCCGATATTTATATTTAAAGCCATTATTGGACGATTCTGATATTGGTCCGATAATATCGTGCATCCCTAGTTATCTTAATATATCGATTAATGACATTGTATTATAATATTACACCACCTAAATACACTGAACAAAATTATAAAACGCAACACTTTTGTTTTTGCCCCCATTTTTCATGAGCTGAACTCAAAGATCTAAGACTTTTTCTATGTACACAAAAGGCCTATTTCTCTCAAATATTGTTCACAAATCTGTCTAAATCTGTGTTAGTGAGAACTTCTCCTTTGCCGAGATAATCCATCCACCTCACAGGTGTGGCATATCAAGATGCTGATTAGACAGCATGATTATTGCACAGGTGTGCCTTAGGCTGGCCACAAAAGGCCACTCTAAAATGTGCAGTTTTACTGTATTGGGGGGTCCGGGGGGGTCCGAAAACCAGTCAGTATCTGGTGTGACCACCATTTGCCTCACGCAGTGCAACACA
>NW_015542360.1:1263126-1263721 GCF_001515605.1 Sinocyclocheilus anshuiensis | reverse complement strand
TATGATAATATTTGTAAATGGTCTAAAGCAAAAGAGTTGTAAAAAGTCTGAAAATATTTTAGAGCTCATAATTTGTTTTAAAAATATAACATATTACATATTAATGAATAAATCAGTATATATAAAATTATTTAATTTAAGTGTCACGTTTGTGATTTTTTTTTTGTTCATTTAAGCTATAGCTTCTGGCCTTTAAATCAAAACATACTCATGATTTTATGGTTCTGATTACTGATTAAATAAAGCAGTAATTGTCTAAATATCATTTGTGTATTTTGCTTTAATTTTATTGGCCAACAGTCAACAGCAGCCCCTACGGAACTAAAACGTCTTACTGAGCGGGCATTAGGACCCGGGGGAGGCTGCCACTGCACATGCTATATTACTGGTTACCCTATCATACACCCAATGTGTCGCACTGTTGACCTGATCTAATCACTAGCACACCCTGAGCACATGTGAGTTAATGTATTCCATTTATCGGCAAGACATATCGGTATAATTATTCATATCAGGCCGATGACGATATTTACATTTAAAGCCATTATCGGCCGATTCCGATATTGGTCCGATAATATTGTGCATCCCTAATTTG
>NW_015542360.1:1258601-1258980 GCF_001515605.1 Sinocyclocheilus anshuiensis | reverse complement strand
TCCAAAACAGTGAATCCAATCACCATTCAGGCAAAACTTTGCTTCAAGAATGAGCCACAATGCTGACGTGATCTAATTGCTATAGCACACCCTGAGCACATGCAAGTTAATATTTATCTTATCGGCAAGACATATCGGCATAATTTTTCATATCGGGCCGATGCCGATATTTATATTTAAAGCCATTATTGGACGATTCTGATATTGGTCCGATAATATCGTGCATCCCTAGTTATCTTAATATATCGATTAATGACATTGTATTATAATATTACACCACCTAAATACACTGAACAAAATTATAAAACGCAACACTTTTGTTTTTGCCCCCATTTTTCATGAGCTGAACTCAAATATCTAAGACTTTTTCTATTTACAC
>NW_015542360.1:1256687-1256928 GCF_001515605.1 Sinocyclocheilus anshuiensis | reverse complement strand
CCCCGATGAGGACGACGAGCATGCAGATGAGCTTCCCTGAGATGGTTTCTGACAGTTTGTGCAGAAATTCTTTGGTTATGCAAACCGATTGTTGCAGCAGCTGTCCGGGTGGCTGGTCTCAGACGATCTTGGAGGTAAAGATGCTGGATGTGGAGGTCCTGGGGGTTACACGTTACACGTGGTCTGTGGTTGTGAGGCCGGTTGGATGTACTGCCAAATTCTCTGAAACGCGACGGCTTAT
>NW_015542360.1:1230978-1256638 GCF_001515605.1 Sinocyclocheilus anshuiensis | reverse complement strand
GATAAAACTGCACATTTTAGAGTGGCCTTTTATTGTGGCCAGCCTAAGGCACACCTGTGCAATAATCATGCTGTCTAATCAGCAACTTGATATGCCACACCTGTGAGGTGGATGGATTATCTCGGCAAAGGAGAAGTGCTCACTAACACAGATTTAGACAGATTTGTGAACAATATTTGAGAGAAATAGGCCTTTTGTGTACATATAAAAAGTCTTAGATTTTTGAGTTCAGCTTATGAAAAATGGGGGCAAAAATGTTGCGTTTATAATTTTGTTCAGTGTATGTATTTACTTCCTTCTAATTCTCGTTGTCAGTGCAGGCTTGTTTAGCTTATATTGACCGTTATGAAAAGTGATTAGCGGCCTGTATAAAAAAAAAAAATCCTTGAACATAAAACAACAGGACAAAAATATAGCTGATGACTACACACAGAAGTGTCTAGAGTCATGAAATTGTCAAGACAGTGGCATAATACAGTGAAATAATATGTTCTTTAGCCATATAAAAACAGTTGTAACGTGCGTGGGTAAAATTTACAGCGACCCTTGGCGGCTCTAGTGTTAATACATGATTCTAAAAAAAGCTATTATTTGCTACTTTAAAATAATAATAATAATAATAATAATAATAATAATAATAATATTTATTGAATAAATAGCATAATTGTACTTCAGCTATTTATTGTTTATTAAAATCTGAAGAGTTTTTCGTTGCGTTTTTCATGTACAGATGACAACGTTGTCAAATTGTCCATTAACACGGATCCGCGAAAACTAACAAAAATGCTGTATCATGTATGCCAGGCCAATAGTTGGCGATGTCACTTTGTAAAGAAACACCATGCGCTTACATACTGAACACATACAGTAATACGCAAGTGCATGACATCACTATAAAAACACAAATTTGTGAAAACACTGAGTTTACACTGAGATGATAATGGTATTATCAAAAACTTGAACTTTGAAACATTTCTAAATGTCTGCATTTTCAAACAGCCAAAATGAGGTTGTGTATAATAGTAATAATGTTATGTATTATTGAATAAATAAATAGCATAATTTTACTTTAGCTATTTCTTTTTTATTCAATTAAACAATATTTTTGGCTATTTATTTGTCTGTTTAATAATGATATATGATGATAAAAAAAAAGTAGCAGATTCATTCATTTCCTATTTAACGACATTATCAATAATACATTATTATTAGAATTATTATTATTATTATTATATATAAATAATAAATAATTGTTGATTATTAATGTAGTTATTTGTAAACAAATCAATAAATGTTTACTATTTATTAGGGCTGCCCCCTAATAGTCGACCAAAATTTTATTAGTCGCAGGAAAAAAATAAAAAAATAATCCACAGGCGAAGTCACGCAGTCCGTAATAAACAGATCATTAACGGCTAGTCTATGGTAATACAGTACATCAGGCAGGACATCCAAACGCTCGCCTATCATTCATCAACCTCAAATATGGCTTATCATCTGAAATATGTAAGTATTAGCAACTTTACATGGCCGCTCAATCTAATGTTAACCTAGAGAAATGTGCGCTATATGTCTGTGTGGAGAGTGGAAGCTAGCGCTCACTGCAGTACAGATGGAGGCACCAGTGCGCTCACTTACTCCTAAAATACTGGTCATTTTTGGTCATACAGATACGAGTAATACATCTTTTGAATCTGTAAAGACTCTACGTTTATTTGTGTGCACTCACAATAAAAAAACAAATCATGCTTTTGTGAAATAATGAAAGCAAACAGGATGCGCTTTCTGTCGTTGCGGTCTGTGAACTTGAGCGCGAAACACCGTGTATATCTTTACCTTACAGACATAAAAATATATATATCTATAGAGAGTGAAATTTCTACTTTCAAATGAACCAATTCAAATGGAAAACAAATATTCTCAGATTATGTAATCCGTATGAAACCTGCATACAGGTGCATCACTACTGCAGAGATGATGAGTCAGTGTCGCCGAGTTCATCTCTTAAACCGAGAACAAAGAAAACACTAGTTTATCAAAATATTAAAATGTTAATGCAGTCTCCTTACTGTTTTTCACTGACGCATTCATAATCATTACTTCTGCCGGTGCACGGTGGCAAGCTTTATGCGTGTGCTTGAGCGCCTATTAGGCCATGTAGACAATTAAAGGCTCATAATAATGATTTAAATGTTTTATTAATAAACGTGCAATTAGTCGACTAACGCTTAAAATTAATGACTACTAGTCGACCAGAAAAATCCTTAGTCGAGGACAGCCCTACTATTTATTTAATAATAATGCTTGATAATTATTTGCCATTTAATACTACTACTACTACTACTACTACTACTACTACTACTACTACTACTACTACTACTACTACTACTACTACTACTACTACTACTACTACTACATGTCTTAAAATAGGCTTCAGTTGTCTTTATAAAAATAATTTTAATAATAATAAATATATATTTTTTTTTTTTTGCGAATTATGTAGGCCTCTTTGTGTGAATCACCCTTTAAAGAGGTAAAACCAAGTTTCCCAAAATGACTAAACAGGTTAATCCACTTTTAAAAGAGCCATTTAATTTAAAGGAAGATAAAAGTCTCCTCAGTCTTTAAAAACTGTATGGCTGTACATACAGAAGGTATTACTTTTTTTTTTTCCGCTATAGTCCAATGATGTTCACAGAAAAACGACATTCATGATATCATGGAAACTAATCCTGCACTCATCCACAGCTCCTTCCATTCATTCTGTTGGCCAGGCAGATGGTCACCCCATCTGGAGCTCTGTTACAGTGAGATGGGAGCCGGATTTTTTCCAGCAAATCCAAAGCGGCAAAGCGGCATTTGAATGTGTAGCCATGGGGGAGGGTAGAAAAGCACACAATCTCAAATTGAACTGTGTAAAATACTCGTTCATAAAACCTCAATGTGTCATTTTAGGAAACATACTGCGTAGTGGGCCTAAGAAGATCGGTGGACAGGCACTTCTCACAGTTTTTTTTAACACAATGAATCTATAAATAAGCAAACTACTAATTTAACCGGTTTTAGGGACTCTTTCTTCACCTAAAATGAACTTACCACACACAGAAAAGGTGTGATCACAGTCCAACTCCACTTCATCCAGGGATTTGGTCTGTAACCAATCATCTCTTCAATTGCATCATAGAAATTATCAGCGCCTGTGAAGAGAAGGACTGTGTTCAGGTATGAAATTCACAAACATTATGACATGATACTACAGTGCAGATAGACGGAAACAAAGGTACGGCATTGTTTAAGAAGATAATTACATTAGCAGTTTATTCATTTGGTGTCCTGGTTGGGGTTGGCAGGGAAAAACGATTACAAAGTGTTGTAACGTTTGTGTATTGTGCAAACAGTGCAGTATGTTATCAGGAAAATCTCCCATAGTAAATAATATTAGTGTTTTAACCTGACTCTACCTGCATGCAGGGTTTAAGCCACCTCAGCAGCAACTCTAGTAACAAGGGAAGTTGGCATATACTGACATATTCATGAAGCATTTAAGTTTAGAAATCAAGGTCATGACAGTAGGGAACAAAGACATTATGTACGCTTTCAGAACTAGGTTAATTCATACAGTAGAAACCATGGTTTAGTGCGCAAATCAGTCTAAATGACCCACACTCTGTTCAAACAAAGAACCACACCTGAGAATATTTCACAATCATTCCTTTCATAACAAATAGTTTGCCAGCAATAAGGGCTTTGTTTCATCTCTCAAGAAAAGAGAACTCATTTGCTGGCTTGTTGGCATTTTCCGTCAATAGATTAAGAAATAGTGCTTAAAAGTCCAAATTATGGAGTTTTTGTCAGTGAGTGGAGGTGTTTAACCATAATAATTAGATGCAATTCTAAGTAAAACGTTCTAATATAATAAAAAAAAAAAACAATGGGTAACAGGGTTGCAGATTTAGCCAAAATTAGCCACCTTGTTAACGATTTAAAGGTCAAATTTTGATCTTTTCTCTTACAATAACAGTAACATGGTTGAATGGCTTAACAAATGCATTCAACAGTCAATATGTGGGGGCCGAGAAAGTGGAATGCTGTGAAAAGGAGTCAAATGTGTTTTATTACTTTGGTATAACCATTTTTATACCATTATTAGCATTAGGTGGAAAATTATGCAGTAACAGGGTTGCAGATTTAGCCTAAATTACTCTGTTGCTTAGCAGGGGTGAGCTAGTTAAGGGTCACATGATGATTTTTATTTTCAAATCATATTTACAATAAATAAACGACACATATTTGCTTGATTTTTTTTTCTTACAATAATTTTGGTAACAGGGTGGATTGGCATAACAAAGACTATATTCAATTTTTTGTGGGAAAAAAAATCTGGGAAAGTGTAAATGAGCTAATTTTGTAAAAGGATCCAAATTTGTTTTACTTCTTTGGTATATCAATTTTGAATATTAGTAATAGGTGGAAAATCATGCAGTAACAGGGTTGCAGATTTAGCCTAAATTACTCTGTTATTCCGCAGGGATGAGCTAGTTAGAGGTCAGATATTGATTATGTAGTTAAGGATAAACTCATATTTCCAATAAATAAGACATACATTGTTACTTAAATTGGTGTAAGAAAAAGAGATCAAACAACAGTGTTGAATGGCTAACTTGAGAAAACGCACCTTTTTGTAATTTTCAAGCAATCCTACCAAGATTGGATTTTTTTAAGGTGTTTGATCATGGAGCTAAACTCTGCAGGACAGTGACCATCTCTACTTAAGGGTATCACAGTTACAAGGATTATAATTTGTTATGATGGGGAAATCAAGCAGTAACAGGGATGAACTCAAAATGCTATATCTTGCATTTGTTACGTCCCTAAGTGACGCTGACTTGTCGTTTGAGTATTTTCTTGTTTTTGTGTTCTTTTGCTTGAGTTTTTTCCCTTGTCGCGTCCTCTCTCTATCCCTTTTACTTTCACTTTTGCATGTGACGTGCGGATTGGTCGGCTCACTTGTCAATCATTCGGGACGAGCTGATTGGGTCTGATGACGGGAGGGGGGGGTTGTTCCTCCATCGCGCTCGCTGATTGATGTCCACCTGTGCTATATAAGGGAAACGCCAGTGTACACGAAAGCCGGCTTTGTGAACTTGGGTTGTGATATTCTTTTTGTGTTTTTGTTTGTTTGGTTTAGTTTGTGATGTGCTTTGATTGCCATGTAAAATATCTTACCTACTTGGCTGGCCCGAAACTCCTGATCTGTGACATTTGAGAGCCTTATAAAGCTGTTTCAAAGAGGTGTTAAAACTGGACGAAGGTAAAGGGATAGGTAAGTTATGTCACGTGACTTACATGGTGCACATGTAGTTTGATTTTGTTGTTAGACACTAGGTTAGGGATTTGTGCCATTTTCTGTATTTTTGGTTTGGTTAGTTAGTGGAGTTATGACATCTCGGACGTTGAAGACGTTTTCCTTTTCACATTTTTCTTTATTTTAGCTTAGGACTAGTCCAAAATGGGTTAGCTAGATTCCTTTTGGTTTTGTTACTTTTTTCTTTTGGCACAATCCAGGTTCCCTTTAACCTCCCCAGTTCTCCAATACTGTAAAGCTGCCGGTGTGTCTAGGATTATTTTGTAAATAATTTTCTTTATTTTTATATACATACGTATTCTCTTTTTTGTCTTGTGTAAACAACTGACACTGTCTTCAATAATAAAGCAATTTCGCTTTATTTAGTCTCTAGTCGTAGTAATTTTCCTTCACACACCGAGTGTGAAGCTGGTATTGGTCTGAACTGGTCCAATGTTCCCCTTCTTAGTCCCTAGACGCCTAACAACTAAAGGAGGGTCGTAACACATTTTTACTGTTGAAAACATAACAGTAACAGGGTTTTGTTTTAAAGTACTGGCACACCAAATTTGTACCCTATTCATGAAAAGTGCCTGCTCCAGTACACCATTATGAATAGAAGTCACATTTTCTGTTTACTACAGTACTTATACTTACCATAAACCCAGGCTACAGCAATACATTCAAAGAATGCAACCCATAAAAGGCACACGCCGCTGGCTGCATAGTAGTCAAAGAGTTGAAACACATACATGCCACCCTGAAAAACAGACACAAATAACTATTGAAAAAAGCGAGTAGGCTCTGGTACATGCTGTAATTGCAAGGCCGACACAATAGAGGACTGTTATGAGCAAGGTTTGGCTAAACACTTGACTAGTTTTCTTTTGGTAACAAAAACATTTGTTGCACAATGCATTCAGGGGTGACATAAGACATTATGTCACGGAACAAATGGGACACTGTATGGCTCAAGCCACAGAATAGCATTCCCAGTTTATCACTGTTCCAGGGGCTTAGCAATCAGGGGCGGAGATTTGAAGGGGGCCAAAAGAATTTGAAAACTATCAAATGACAATGTCACTGAAATCCTAAAAGGAAAACATATGGTGCCTGACCATTCAACTAAGCTGCATTTGATACACTCTTTAGCCAGGAGAAACCAGCTGGTCCAATTTGTTTGCAAAGTGGTAAAGACTAGAATTAGTATGGATTTGGAAGGGAAATGCTTCATAAGTGTATTCGACTGTTGCGCTTACCTCTGTGACCATGGTAAGTCCCAACAGGTAGCTCACAAAACAGACTATAGCTATGAAGATTTCACGCCGATAACCCTTCCTTAGGAAGGATGGATACAGATCCACTAGGGATGTGATCTGCCCTTCCACTTCGACAAACTGGGAAAAGAAAAAGTAACACTGTCATCCCAAACTGGTTTTATCAAGGATTTCATATTTTGAGTGAATATTATACAGAATAAAACGACAAAGAAAGAATGAAGCTCATGGAACTGAGTTTGTGGCTTTTTGTTCAGGACTATTAGCTTTGAGGGCTGTCAATAGGAAATAGGTCAGTGCAGTTCAGCATCAGTTTGATAGGTCTATGAAGTTGTAACATACTGTAATGAGATGTATCTATTACTGCAAGTAGTACTGTACATAGACCCCCTTTAATGTTAACTAGCACAGCTGCATGAATATTATTTTAGATACTTAATTTAACAGTTCAAGCACCACACCGTAGTTTAGTGGACCCTCTGGATGTGGATGGACACTGATTTAGCAGAGTGTTCAGTTTCACTGGAACCGAGAAATATGATAGTACAGGACTGCTGCATGGGCGATTAGCTGCCAACAAAGTTTTTCTTTCCCTGTTTGTCACCATGTTTTCTTGTGTACTGTGGCTTAATTTGCTACACTGATCTGTTGTTGGATTTACAGAGCTTTTTAATTGTATTTAACCTACTGCACTGTAATTGTTAGCTAAGGAATTAGCTTTAGCCATTAGCTATTTAATTCCAAAAATGTTTTCTGAAAGGTCCACAGACTGGATTGAACATCAACATCTGGCTGTATGCAATTACTACTCTGTAAACTAACGGTACTTAAGCCGTTTAGCATAACAGTTTTTCATATGATACTTACCTGACTGTCGAGGCCCAACAGCAGAAGCATAATGAAGAAAAGAATTGCCCAAAATGTAGGAAGTGGCATCATAGACACAGCTTTAGGGTAAGCAATGAAGGCCAAGCCAGGACCTATTGGGAAGAGAACAGAGGGGGTGGGGAAGTGGAGAAAGTACAATTAGCAATGCTAGCAATTTGCACACTTTGATCTATGCCGCGTTTCGTTGTCGGCACAGACCAAAAAGGAGACATGAAAGAAAAATGGAGCGAATATCTACATGACAAAGCGATCAAGCCAGGCAAAATTACTGCCAGTGATTCGTTGATAAACAGTCCAATGACCGTTTCACTGCATCTTCTTGCGAAATTAGCATCTTGAGGTTAGCTTTGGCTGTTTCGAAATCTAGAAAGTGTTTCATGAGTGGTGTGATATTTCCCTCGTGTAATACTACAGGTTCCATATTCAACATTACAGTACAAAGAACAACTTCAGAGGTAACATACAAACACCTCCATTTGCTACTGCAACAAAATGTAGGATCCAATCTGTTCAACAGGGGTTAGATGCAAAAACAAGCACAACACATACAGTATATAATAAAACCAAATTGAAACAATGACCCACATAGCATAATGTCAAAGTACAATAAAATGCACTTTCCGCAGAGTCAGGTTGATGCATCTATGACTGAACGCCCCAAAATGTACTTCTCTTTTGCAAAAAAGCGCCTTTTAGCTTCTTGCCATTTGAAAGGTTTAGAAATGTATCCAACCAAATAATCCTGAAACACTCCCTGATAAGGATCCTGTGGCTCCATACAAACATAATTGTGCTGATATGCATGGAAGTTCAAGTAAAGTTTAGGTTTGTGTGTCTTATAAACAAAGTGATAAAGATGTATTTTTTGTGCACCTCTCTTGAGCCAGACATACTTAGACCAAAGTATCCACAGAGAAGGGCCCAAGCATGAACAGTGCAGAAGACTAGACATTTGGGAAAACTTGAGCTTAAAAAGCCGTTACATCAACTGATCTCTTTCACCATGAGACTTACTGAAGATGAACCTGAACCACAGGTCTAAAAGCAAGGTGAAAGACGAAGAGCCATTTTGAGAAATGTCTGATATGCACTAGATGGTCAAAAATATGTAGACACCAGAACATATCACCCATATGTGCTTGTTGAACATTTACTTTCAAAACCATGAGCATTAACAACAAGCTTCCACCCTTCTGGGAAGGCGTTCCAGTAGATGTTTGACTGAGGTCTGGCTCACAGTTGATGTTTCAGTACATCCAAAAAGTGCTCAATGGTGTTCCGATCTGAGCTTCTTCCACAAGAATCTCAGTAAACCATTCTGTCTTAAGAAGACTGCATGGTTGTATACTTCATTGTAGACACCTGCTTGTAAGTAAAGGGTGTAGTTGAAATAGCCAAACCCACCAAAAAGTGTCAACATACTTTTGGCCACGTAGTGTGTCCAGGGTAGAAAAAGGAACCAATAGGAACTGACTTGGCGACCTTAGTCAAACTGCATAGAGTTCTCGAGGACTTAAACCCAAACTCTCCAAAAGCATGTTGTAAATTGCTTCTATCCTGAACTTGGCACAAGATGCTTCTTGATTAGGGTCACCAGTGGAAACTGTCTTGAACAGCAGTCAATGCTGTTTCACACAAAAGTTGATTCTTCGCCATTAGTGGACTAGGACTTAATGTTCCCAGTGGCTCCAAGAATGCACTCTCCGTACAGTTCTACAGTCGATTCCAATCGAATTCCGCTTTCCACCAAGAGACCTTCTACATTTCTTTTCATTTTGGTTTTTATCTGACGAATGATGACGAAGGTTCCAAATTTTAAGCTTTCTTTTTAGTCCTAGGTCCTGGAACTAGTTTTATTGGCTCCGAATAGTCTACAGGCGCCGCTGTTTTCACTACAGGGTTGACCAAACTTTTTTCGTGTTGTTATTTGCAGCAGCAGTGCCCACCATCACTGCTGCTTGACCCTCGTACCTGACTCTGCCACATCGGCTATGTCCACCCCTTGCTCTTGTGCCATGAAGCCCAGGACGGAAAATATTGCGAAGCCAGACACAAAACTGGTAGCGCTGTTCAGGCCTCCCAACAGCAAACAGTCCCTATGTCACACATATGTCATGGAGTTTGTTAATTAACACAAAGGTACCCTACGTTCCCACTTTGCCCGTTCACTGGACTAAGCCCCCCTCCCGCCCCCCCCCGGACATCGAAACACACCTGTAGCAGTTGTATTTGTACTTGTTGTAGCTTCCCAGTGACGTCATGGCTCCAAGACAGATGGCGTAAGAGAAGAAAATCTGTGTCCCTGCATCGATCCACACCTAGACACAAGACGCCAAACCATTTTCTGACTGACAACATGAAGCAAACTCAAATATTTGCATGCATTCAGCCTCTTGTAGGTCCTCCAGAACTGGATACATCATGAAGGACTAATATAAATTGTTTCAACAACTTCATGTCATGTTTAGATTTGTAGCTTTCTGACCGAGACCATCATGAGCTTTTTTTATGTCGACTCTTTTGCATATCTTGGGTTTCTCTCTGTAAACTGTACATCCAAAGTTTATTCTGGGTTTAAGTTGCAGAGGGTCACTGGTGTACATTATGTTGACAAGTGTAAACAGCACTTTTCCTGCTGAAAAGGCCATCTTAGATGGCCGATTTATATTAGTTAGTGCTGATTTAGTAGCTAGACAGCTGATGGACTAGCACAGTCACGTTGTTCACAAGCAAAACCTAGTTTTGGAAGTAGGTCAAACTAGAGTTGGTCTTTCTTTTGCATCTAGTTGACTAAGGTTGTCTTGAAGCTAGTTAAGCCTGATGGAGACCAGCATCCAAAACAGAACATATTCTAGGAACCAACTATGTTGGTCTTTTCAGCAAAGTCGATAGCCATAGAGACCAAAGTGGTGTGGAATCATGTTTTGGTGTGTAGGTGATATTATAAAGCCTTTTGATGTATATAGCTTTGAGATCTTACCTCTGGGTCTCCAAGGCGAGTCACATTTGGGTACAGATAAAATTTGATGCCCTCGGCTGCCCCAGGAAGAGTGACACCCCGTACAAGCAGGACAATTAACATGACAAATGGGAATGTTGCCGTGACGTACACAACCTAAGCAGAAAAGCCAAGAACACTGAGGTTAAATTTAATGCTATGGTTGTATTAAACCCACAAACTTAGTAGGTTATTTGACTATTTAGAAAACTAAAGCAGAGCTTTTTCACAGTGTCTTTAAAAAAAGACTTGTCATACTTTCCAGCATTCTGAGATGACATTCTATCAAAAACGTTTCAAAGGCTAACATGCAATTTACAGCTTAACTTCACTGACAGTTTTATATTGGCTGTAGTGGATATACTTTCTGGTCAGCTGTTTTCCTCCCATCATGTAATGTTTGGCTTGGCTAGAAATGTTATTTTGACCACAATGCCGAAAACTACATCAAAACATTAATTACCTGCAAGTAAATTTTAAAATTGCATTATAAATTTAAAATTGCATGACAAATATGCAAACTGTCACAAAAAAAATTAAATAAATAAATAAATAGATAACAGAAAGTAATCTTTCATATGCTACCTTTAATGGAGCTCAGTCACATGTTTTCAAGTCAAAATGGCTTCAAGTGAAGAGCAAAAGGATCCTTTTAAAGCCTTTTTTTAATCAGTTTTCTAACATACTAAAATTCAAACACCAACTTGAAAATTTTGTTTTTAGGGCAGCATGAACCAGCCTTTATTGCATAAAGAAGTCCATCCTAAAGTAGCTATTGCTAGAATTGCTATACAGCAATCTATTCTGACAGCATCTTGGCTGGAACCATGATAAGTTTCACAAGTGCATGCTCAAGGGGAACTTGTGCCCAAGTCAAGAGGTGGTGTCTGCTGATTGACTTTACGGTCTCTATTAGGAAGGAGGTGTGCTATAGTTACTATTGCTGCCAATAAGCAGGGAACTGCTGGTATGTTTATGTTGACAACACTGACTAAGGTAACATTCAATTCTCCCTAGCTACTTAACTCCAATGACAATGTGAAAACTATTATTAGTAGCTCTTAAATTAACGGACTAAAGCTGAAAGAATTTGTGTAATGCAACCAAGCTCACCTTCCCAGTGGACTTAACGCCTTTCCAGATGCAGAAGAAACAGATGATCCACACAGCGAGCAGACACAGAGCCAAGTCCCATTTAATATGACCCACCTGCTCGATACCATCCGAGATGCTGAGGACATTTCGCCTGTGGTGGAAACAATGTTTGCTGGTGAGACACTCTAAAGCCCTTGAGGGTGTTTAAGGAGCTACCATTCAAATAATCAGATAAGTTGTTTAATCTGCCATGACAGAAGAGTTCTCTATAGAGCAGGGGCATCCAAACTCGGTCCTGGAGGGCCGGTGTCCTGCAGAAATTTAGCTCCAACTTGCCTCAACACACCTGCCTGGAAGTTTCTAGTATGCCTAGTAAGACCTTAATTAGCTTGTTTAGGTGCGTTTAATTAGGATTGGAGCTAACCTCTGCAGGACACTGGCCCTCCAGGACCGAGTTTGGACAGCCCTGCTATAATAAATGTTTAAGTACAAAAAGAGTGACGTGACATGTGGCCAAGTATGGTGACCCATACTCGGAATTAGCGCTCTGCATTTATTCCATCCAAAGTGCACACACACACAGCAGTGAACACACACACACACCGTGAACACACACCCGGAGCAGTGGGCAGCCATTTTTTGTAATTACATTACAAATCATTACAAGAAGCCAGTCACCATAGAGCAGGTGTAGCCAACTCGCTTCTGGAGGTCTACCCTCATGCAGATTTCCATTCCAAGCCTGCTCCATACCTGCCTGTAAATTTCAAGTAACCTCGAAGACCTTGATTTGGGTAGCTTGGGTGTGTTTGATGAGGATTGGTGCTAAACTCTGCGGGAGAGTAGTCCTCCAGTAGCATGGTTAGATACACCTGGGGGGTATTCCAGAAAGCAAGTTCTGAGGCATACCCGGGTGAGTTTGCCAAGTTAACAGAAAACCTAAACTTTCGGTTCCAAAAGCATACATAACTTTCAGGGTATACAAGTAGCCTTAGCAACTTATGCTCGGAGCATAACCTTCTGCAGAGCAGGTTTTCTTGTTGTTTACCGTGAACATACTCTGGGTTAAATCGACCTCCTTGCAGTCATGGTTTTGGAACCAGCTTACCTCAAGTAAGCAATGGTAAGTTAACATTGCTTTCTTGAATACACACCACCATAGAGTTATAATACCACCACTAGCCTTCTGCTAGATCAGCTGTGTGCAGTCTTGCACCTAGAGGGCCACTTTCCTGCAGAGTTTAGTTTTAACCTGCTCTATCACACCTAGAAAGTTTCTTGAAGACCTTAATGCAAGGGTGTCAAACTCAGTTCCTGGAGGGCCACAGCCCTGCAGAATCTTGTCGCGTCACGTGTAGTTAGGACATGGTATAACAGGCAGATGAGTTTTTTTCAGGGTTGGAGCTAAACTCTGCGGAACATCGGCACTCCAGGACTGATGCTGCCTATCCTTCTAGAGCAGGGGTTTCAAACTCAATTCCTTGAGGGCCGGAGCCCTGCAGAGTTTTGTTCCATCCCTGCTCCAACACACATACCATGTAGTTTTCAAATAAGCCTAAAGGACCCGATTAGCTGGATCAGGTGTGTTTAATTAGGGCTTGATCTAAATACTTCAGGGCTGCAGCCTTCTAGGAATTGAGTTTGACACCCCTGCCTTAAGGTGTGTTTAATTAGGGGTGGAGCTAAACTCTGTTGAAATATTGGTCTTTAGAAGACAGTCTGGAGATCTAAACCAGGGACGGGCAACTGGAGGGCTACTGTCCTGCAGAATTTGGCTCCAGCTCTAATCAAACACACTTGTAAAATCTAACCTTAGTCTTCAGGATTGGTTGAAAATTACCAGGAGGTGGATGGAGCTAAACTCTGCAGCACAGTGACCTTCCAGGGCCAAAGTTGCCCATCCATGCTCCAGACCCTTTGGTTTAAAGCATTAGCAATATTGGAACTGCTCGGCGAGACCCATTGTTCTACCGGGTTTAGTCAAAATAGACTTAAACCAGCTAACCAAAGTCTGGGGGATTACTTTGGGATAAGATTACAAGCAGGAGTGTTGGATCAGGATTGAATCGAAACTCTGCAGGACTATGGATCTCATGAATACCCTTAATCTATAGCATTAAGTATTTTGAAGGCTCCATAAGACAGTCATTTACAATGACAACATCACTAAGAGAGTAAACAAGCTCCAGAGTCTTTGGGAATGATTGAGGACAACTGTACAGATACATAAGGCAATGTCTTTGCTTCATAACCCCACAACTTCTTCTCAACTATATGCTCATAGCTGGATTTGGATGGCTTTCAAAGTACACAACAAAATTGTACTCAAGTAACGAGTACTTACTCCCAGAACTCAGTCACGGGGGAAGTGAAGTTAGTGGCGTTCACAGCCCCCCAGAGTGTCTTGTTCTTGCGGAGTGTATCCTCCACACAATTTTCTGTGTTCCATTTGTTGTTGCAGCTTGCCCAGGGAAGCTCTGGCTGAAAGCACTGGAACAGGTAGTACAAGCCCCAGGCCAGGATCACAATGTAGTAGATGTTCAGCAGAGAAACGATCACTATGGATGCATAGCCGATACCTGTACAAAGAAAGAAATGGTGACATTAAGGCACTCTGGACTGACTCATCACATTGTAGTTGTTCAAAGTGTTTGCGATTTGTTATTATAACCTTAATGAACACAATGAAAGGAGTTGTGCGCCAGTGGAGCATGAGAATGGATAAATAAATGACAAACTTCTATGCAACCTTCTTGTGCTTTCTGTATAAACAGGGAATAAACGTGTCCAGAGTTGGAGGTAAGTGATGCAAGACATTGGTTCAGAGTTTGAACTGTGTAAATCAATGTTGGCCAGGTTGACTGGAAAGCAAAACAGACCAAAGCTGTCACCTCACTCACTGGCAGAGGGATATGGGTAATTCAGCAGTTTGCATGTAATGATTGCTCACTGGTAAACTCTGTTTAAATAAGTAATGAACTTGTGGTCAGAAGACATTTTTGTGAGGTTTGATATACTCTTTGTTATATAAGAGATATTTTGGTGGAAATCTGTTGCTTTTTTCCCCAAAGTAGTCATTTACTCTGGGTTTTGATTCCATGTTAGGGTGCAATGGTGATTGCTCTTTGTGGGGCTCGAACCAACAACCTCCTGATCCCTAGATCTAGCTTTACCCACGACACCACACAAGTTGAAGATGCATCCAATTATACAAGCTACTGTTCATGAGCAGCTGCCCTTCTTAGCCAATACATAAATTGACAGCTGCTGATGTTATCTTGTCTCTGCTACTAGCCAGACTGAAAATGAAACTTCTACAAGTCCCTAGAGTAGCAAGAAGACAGACTGCAATTAACAGACTGCTGACATTAAAATACACCAACAGTGACTACTTAAGGACTATTCAAGATGTGGCAAAGACATGTTTATCCATGTAGAAATAATCTATTATATCTCATTCTTGGTCCATGTCAATATTTTTCAAATAAAAGTGTGAAATGTAAGAGCACTGTCAAGGTGTTCATACAGTTTACTTCTTTGGTCTACATGAATATCTCGATAGGAATTAGCAGATGGAGCCATGCTTAAATGGGAGCACATAATGAATACTGTATTGGATAATGGAACTTTATAAATTAATGAGATATTTAATAACAATTTACAAAACAATTTGAAAACATAAAAATGTGCATCATTTATAACTGCCAGTAGATTGACTAGTCTTATCCTAATTTTTAAAATATAATTCTTATTAGTGGATTTGAGAGGTGAGGAAGATGGGTTAACCCTAACTGATATGTTTTATAAATATAAATATTTCCTATCAGACACTTAACATGAAACCTGTATGTCTTGCACAGCCTATCTTCAGATACAGCTGGTGGTATCTTAAGATTAAAAAAAAACCTCACCTGTAAAAATTGGACAAAGTTTCTCCCAACAGGTGATTCCTCCCTCAGAGGTGAACTGACCGAGTGCCACCTCCAGGAAGAATACAGGCAGTCCTCCACCAAACAGGAAGATGAAGTATGGGATGAGAAAAGCACCTAAATGGAACCAGGAGAAGATTTGCTTTATTCTCTCAATTATTATATCCTATTAACTGCTGGATTAGTGTTTAACTCATACTCCTCAAGGAGTTCATCCAGTACAGTGTAAGGCTTTGTTACTTGCTCTCATTCTCTTTCTGTATCTCTGTTGTGTGAAGAAAGTTAGTGATATGACAATTATATGCTGTTGACTAAATGTAAGGGAAAACTAAGGGTACTTTTTCAGAAGATATTGTAAATGAAATGTCTTTAATGTGTTATCTAATTCCCAAAGTTAGCACATGGTTGTTGTTGATCTGAGGGTGAAGAGAAATGTTGTTCCAAATGTTTTACCTTATTCTGTGAAACAGAAAATATTTTTCATAATGTACAATATTCTGTCTTCCATGTAACAATAGTGGATAGTGCTTTATCTGTCAAACTTCAAAAAAAGCACCATAAAAGTAGTTCATAGGACTCTGTTTGTCAAACAGACCAAAATAAGTAATTATTCACTCTCAAATCGTATTTGCGTGTGCATTTAATTGAAAATGCATTGTAATCGGCCATGAGACACATGAAAACTCATAATGTATGACATGAGATGTGTTTTCGTATGGCTTTGAAAAACGTTGTTGTTTTTTAAACATTTATGAAGTTTGACAGTTTAATCATTCTCTTGTGTTCTATGGAAAAATAGCAGCTTCTAAACATCTCCATGTGTGTCCTAAAGTACAAGATTATCGTTTGGGTTTGAAACAACATGATGGTGAGTAAATGATGACGGATTTTTTATTTTTGAACGAATTTATACAATTGATGATCTTTGGAGTAGATTCAAGAAATGAGGTCAAGAAATTACATTTTTATGACTGTCACATTGGTGTTCAAAGTCCAAAAGTATCAACAACTATGCTCACCTCCGCCATTTTTGTAGCAGAGGTACGGGAACCGCCAGACGTTGCCTAAACCAACGAAGCCCCCGGCGACTGAAAGAAGAAAGTCAAGCTTGCTAGCCCACTTTTCCCTTTGGGGGTGATTCCCCTCGGCTTCATCCTCTGGCCTTGTGCCCGGGCTCTTTCCCGGGAAGGGTTTCAGAATGTCTTTGTGGAAGTCCTTTAGACACTGAAGTTTCTCCTTCTGGGCCATTCTAAAAAGAAAACAAGGGGTCAGAACACTTGACAGAACCCCAACAGCCTTAGGTTCAGGCATCAAAAAGTTCCTGTTTGGTTTTCTAAATCATTTATAATTAGGTCAAACATAAATAGTTAATTTAGAACAGCAGCTTTTTCAGGTGTGAGAAATGTTCACACAAGAACATAACACGATGGTTGATGTGATTAAAGTAACGTCACCTTTTTGTGGTTTGAACACAGGAAATTTCCATGTACGACACAACTGAAAGCAAGTGCCATGATACTTGGTACAATAACTTAGCTATGACCAAAAGTACATTAAACCTAGTCGTAAAACTGATAAGCTGCATCGCTTTCTTTGTTTCTTGTGAAGTGTGTCTGTAGTCAACATGAAATGATGCCAACAGGCAACCACATAGGCAATGAGTAAGAAAACACATCAGCATTTAACACCAACTAGTTTAAAGTCAGCATAAAATCAAAATGGACCCTTTTTACTTTCCTAAAACATTTTCCTGGTCTTGTTTTAAATGATTGGTACACTATAAACCTATTAACACATTATATAGTTTGTCAAAGTAAATTCATACTTACACTATAAATTGTACTTAATATTATTGGAAATCAATTCAAAAGAAAATGTAAGTAAATATTATATTCACATATTCACAATCCAATCACTTCCTGGTGGATTATGGCCCACAAGGAAACAAAACGCAATCACACACATAAATCTGATTTAATAAAAACTCCTGCACTGCAGGTTCTATGCAAAACTGGTATGCGTTTATCTTGCCCATGTCCCTTTAAGTAACACAGTGTTTACACTGTCAGGATTCTATTCAAGGATGGAGTAATTATGTCAGGCTTGGCGTCTTCTGTTTCAAAGCACGAGCCAAACTTGCCATGGAGCCCCTAAGATGAATCCCAGAGAGTAAGATACCAAAGTCAACTCCAACATCTCTACCCATTCCAGACTCCCTTACAGCTTGGCAACGCTTGAACAAACTATAGCTCTACTGTGAGGCCGGTTTCTTCAACACAAGCCTGCTTTTTTCCCTGCTCTCAAGGAGACGGAAGAAGAGGGTGGAAAAATCTACGGTGTGTTTGACAATCAATAAATACACGTATATATTCTCTTTTCCGTTGCTTTACTAAACATACGACCTAATAAACATGCTAACTAGTGTGGCAGCATGCCAGGACTAACTTCTTTTAAACTGATCTTACGGAGGTTTCTCAGTCTTTTACAGTGAAAGAATTTGGGTGTTATTTTTACATGAAATAGTTCCCATTTAATTGGTGATTCTCCGTTATATTTTCGAATTTAGCACAGAATCATACACTTGGCAGCACAAGACTGTTAAAAAGGTCTAAAAATTTCAGGAAATTACATTCATACTCTTTAGGTAGGTTAAATATGTATATTTCAAAGGCTTAGGAGCTCGCTACAACTCAAGCACGTTCCGTTACATAACTACAGCGAAATACTCCAGACACTTTCCATTTCCACTCAAAGCAACTTTACTGGGCGAGAGTCAAAGAAAGCAAACAAGTGGGTTAAGAAATGCAACTGGTTGGTGCCTTGTTGCAATGCCATTTTTGCCCATGAGTTGGCAATAATTTAATCATCAATAAAATAAATTCAGTTTTAAAGACATTTCTGATCTAAGTTTTTCATATCCGACATGACAAACTCCATCAACGTCTAATCTTTAACCATATTCCTCAAATTTGACCCCTTTCCCATTATCCACAAACACAAACATTCCCTCAAATTAACACACTGCCTTTCACTTACATTTCCTTCATGGCTGAATCCAATTGGTCTATGTTGTTCTCTCAGCAGACACCATACCTCTGACCACACCGCCCCAATCTCTCCAGGGCTCAGTGTAAGCCGAGGTGACACCACGACCCGCCCACAGACTAAGACAATTAAAAGCAATCAGTAGATTGGTCGCAGCTTCGGAGCAGTGGATAACCCGAACGGCAGTCGGCTGGATGGTAAATTTCCACTCCCCAGATGCATCAGAGATCTATCTGAAACTATTTATCTTTGCATGTGTGGCAACCCGAGCCGCAGACGCGACTAACAAGAGCATATGTGGACAGCAATCCACACCTCTGTTGCGTTTCACTTGAACAGCTGATGGTTTCCAGGCTCCTGCCATTAATAGCTTGTCTTTTCAAGACAAGTAGCTTAGCTTAACATACTTTGACAAAGAACAATTATATACTTTTTGTTAAGTGGTTTGAAGACGGAGCACAATATTTGACTGACTGACCAGTCTGACTTAGATTCTGGTCAGCAGTGAAGCAAAGACAAGGCCCAGCACATTTGCATAGGGCTAAATGTGACGAGTAACAAAAGCCTATTGTACGACTTGTTTCCCTCAGCCTTTTGCATTTGGCAGCACAGCCATGATAAAGGAACAATGGCAATTTGTGCTCACAGGACCATTTCTATGAATTTTGGATCAGGCAATTTGTTTAAAAAATACAGAACAAAGGATCCGCTGCCATTTTTTGCCCTTTTAGCGCATAGTGCTGTGGAATGCTGTGAAATTTGTGACACATGGCAGCCTACTTTGGGACACTGACTAGGTCTGTTTGATTCCCAAGTAGAAACAATAGACTTCAATCGCACCTTCAAGATGGAGCAGCTTCACTCCGGAATCCGCAATCAGTCGCCTCCAAGAAGCTCCTAATTGGAAGTGATTTGTTCTTCCGCATCTATAGGTCACGTAGCCTGTGGCCATCAGGGATTTGCTGGGCCATCAACTTTGTCATCTCAGCTGAGCAGCAGGATTGCTACATAGTCCCAACTATCGAGGGAGACTTCAGGTCTGGAGTCGGCACGAGGCACTTGGCTCATTATGTAACCATCCCTATTTTAGAACCATGTACATTTCCTGAGTGCTCTCACATTAAATTCCTTCCTTTCTGCACTCATTCCACCACATAAACGGAGTCCGGAGCGTTATAAGCACACTCTTATCCATTTATGTAAACCTCACAATGTAGCAATGATGCATGAAACTGAAGTCATGAACATTAAAGTCAAGCGTTGACAGCAGAGTTTGATCCACTTGTACATAATCTTTGACGTGATGCATTGTGCTCTCATGCACTGCCTATAGTGAACCAAACTGTATCACTAGAGATTATGACGTTTGCATTTGCATTCTGCCGCAGTGCTGTGGTCATGGTGGGGCATTGATTAGGTGGTCCCACCGTAGTCCTCAAATGATTTCAAACTTTTTGCAAGGACCCTTACTAAAATATAATCGTTGTTATGCATTTTGATATATTATTTTTTTTACAGTGTGAGAAAGACAAAATATGGAACATGTTGTTTCCAAATCTGTACTAAATCTGTAAATTATTAAAATATTATCTACAAAATATTTACTTATTATTAAAATAACACTGTATTTATTTTTACCATTATTACCAATTATTAATAATGTTAGAGCTATGCACCTTCAAACACACACACACACACACATATATATATATATATATGTGTGTGTGTGTGTGTGTATATAACATTTGTATTGCAATATATGTATATATTACTGTAAGTTGACAAGTTAACTTTGACAGCCCTAAAAAAATATTTTTGTTTATTTATTTATTTATTTTTTTCAATTTTTTTGTAATATATTCCAAAGCACTCGCTTGTAGTCCCATGGGTGTCCTTTGACCCATTTGTAAATCCCTTAGCTTTTAGTACACATTGCAAAGAACAAATCTGACCCAGTGGATTTAGGGTCAGTATGCCGGTTATAAAATATAAATGAGAGAGGATCTAAGTAATGGTGTCAACTCTTGGAGAATAATTCAGAGTTAAGCACCTGTATAACTGAACAACCTAAGCTAGTGTTTAATAATTAAAATTTACACACTGTTGGCTCTTCATTGTTGCACTACATGCATTGAAGAAACAACACTGCTACATATTGACATTGTTACTACACAAAGAAGGACTTCATCTGTTCTAAAGTACAGTATTGTTTATTATCATAACCATTAATGTGGTCATATTGACTTTTGATTTGTCCTGTAATAAAAACACAAAAACCATAATTTATCTACTGGAGGTTTATGACATAAATCAAGTCAACTGGTCTGACTTGTCAGTATACAGTAGCCAGACTAGATCAGATTTCTGTCAAACGTCTCCAGTGTCCACCAAGAACTTCTACCCTTGTATATTTATGATTCTAAAAATGTCATGCTTATTCAAGGGGGATATTTGTCGTCTGACCAAAACACCAAGTTGAAAGCTGAAGACACTATAATTTACTAGAAAAAAAAGACAAATACATGCAAGATGCATTTTTATGGGTGGCGAATCTGGGTACAGGGACTGTTGCATGTCAATAAAAAAGTAAAGTGGTAAAAATGATATTTAAAAGTGAACCGGGTCAGTGAACTGCATTCAGAAAATGTGCTGTTCTGCTATCTGTCCTCTTTTTCATATTGTTGAATTTTTAGGAAACTGTACTGAATACAAATTTTGCATTATTCAGTCTGCTCGATGTGAAATTTGCCTCAATTTATATTAAAGAGAAACAACCAAATAATTTAAATTAAAAAAAACATGCTAGAAAAGTTCAGTCTAAAGTGGTAAACTAAATTCTGGGCAGAGTTGTTTGTTGGCAGTCATGACACAGTATCGCCTTTGTTAACAAGTCTTACTTTTTATTGACATCAATTAAAAAGCAGCTGATAGGCTCATATATTTGCAGTTCTCTTTTATGACACACTAAGAGATAGACAACACACTGAATAACTGTTTAGCTTTTTTTCATCCTCACTAAGAAGATGGCATCTGTTCCAAATGTATTGTGGTTGTTATTATCAGTGTGCTAGGTATGCAAGCTGGCAATGTGCACAGAAACCTAAACTCTGTATCCTGTATTGTGTTTGAGCAGGGACTGCAAAGTGAGCTGCCTGACTTCCGCATAACCCAAAGTAGGCTTCTAGATGAGGTGAACCTGTTTGCGAGACAACTTTAGTTGCACTGTCAGTTCATTAGGATGCTGGTTCAGACGAAAAGCTATTGTATTTGGCCGGTTCGCTGCATCTCGTTACTTAGCATAGCGTTTATAATATATGGCGTGTCAAGTTAAAAGCAATCTTGTTAAGAGCCGTTCACACAGTGAACGCAGGTGTCTCGAGACGGGGATTTTAAACTGGGAACGGCGTTTTTAGAACCGAGGAACTTACAGCAAGACGCTGACAACATTCTAAGAAGAAAATGTTTTCTATGTAAACGCCGCCTTAGAAGCTTTTTAAACCCCCTCAAGTTGCTTTCAGTTCCACTTCGTTTCGCTTTTAAACGCAGGAACGCGTCCTTGTGTGAACCGTCGCCAAATACGCGTACAAGACCAACGACACCAAACCTACATCCGATTACTTTGAGGAGGCTCGTCCGTATCACTAACTTTCGCGAAATGTTCCCGTTTTTCTTGAGAACGCATCCAACAGGTTGTTGACGCACCGTTCCAGCTGCATCTACAGTCGCATCTTTGTGTGCGTACAATGTTCATTTGTAACGTCAAACTTTATTTCACCGGCTTGACGCTGTTGAGGTGAATATCTCGTGTTTTTAAAACCCTCAGTGATACATATCCATCGAGGGACGTCAAGCTGTCTATTCTTAACTCCATGCAGTCAGCACTCAGTTGTCTAGAGTGGGAGTGTAAGAAACTCAATGACAAGTGACAGCATCAACACAAACGCATTGAGCAGCACAGAATTGCTTCTTATGGACCACCAGTTTAAAAGCCTGTCAAGTCATCACGAATCATAAAAAAATGAAACAACCCATTATATTATTATCTTATAATATGGCTATATTAGCTACTGAAGGCTTTGTTAAAATAGCCTATAATAACATTAGACAAAATCTTCTAAATAAACTGTTAAAGTACTTCCTGGATCCCTTAACAAACTCTTTTCAGCATGTGTGACAATAAGACAAGCTGTTGAATTTTAAGTAATGTTGTGAAAAAAGATTCTGAAAACGTCGTAAATTAAGGTAAAAAAATAAAATAAAACATTAGTGGTCTCACATCCGTGCGTTATACTAAATCCAAAGAGCAAACATGGGAAATAACGTTACCTTTAACGTGTATCTCCTTTAATTCCTTTGAAACGTTCTTGTCACTTCTGTATTGCGCGGCGGCTCGGTGCTGAATAACAGCGGCAGCGGTAAATTTAGTTTATGAGCTTTTTTTTGACCTTTGTCTCTCAACATGGGTGACCATTAGACATCAGTTGTGGAAAAACACCGGCCTGCCTCCCGTCCGCGGCAGCAGCGCGTCTTCTTAAAGCGCCCGCTTCCTGGGTTCAGAAAAGCGCGCCTCCAACGCGCATCACTGCCGCAGCTCCTCGTCTCGCTCCTCAAATGCGCCGCCACTGGCCAATGTCCGTATAAGCACTGCTGTGTCAATACCTGTGCAAGAAGCAAGCGAAATTCAGTGAAAAGTCCTGTAATTTATGCCTACAGAGTGATTCCTCTAGCTCATCTGGAGTAGCAACTTTTGCAGAGTGAGTCCTGCCAAAGACATTGATAGGTAAGAGGAACCATCACAGCACCTCGGGCCCTTTGAGCTGGACAGCCTTTACCTGAACCTCAAGACGAGAACATCTCTAATTTAATATCAGCTGTCTGAATAAGTGGGCCATTGGTAACTGTAAACCTCCTGAGAGTCTCATTAAAGGTGCAAGTCAGATTCAGCTGCATTTCAATAGGAAAAGTACCATGCAGAAAGTGTCGGTTTATAGGCTACATTTTAATATTTGATGTACAGTAAGGACAGTACAGATACTTTTGTAAGCTGAACCGGTTTTCAAAGTTTTTGTTGCCTAAAAAATAGGAGGATCATCTTATGAGTCACCCCTTTTTTTTATATAAAGCAGCAATATATTTATGTTTAAAAGACTGATTTGCTGAATGTTTATTTCGTTGTTGCACTGCATGCATTGAAGAAACAACACTGCTACATATTGACAAAGAAGGACTTCATCTGTTCTAAAGTACAGTATTGTTTATTATCTTTCCCCCTACTCTGGTTCTACGTAACGAGACTCCGGCTTGTTAAATAGTTACGCGGCTATTATATAGTTAAACCTTAGTAAATAGTTAAGGTTGCCCCTCAGGTCATCCAAGATGTAGATGAGTTTGTTTCTTCATCAGATTTGGAGAAATGCAGCATTACATTATTTGCTCACCAATGGATCCTCTGCAGTGAATGGGTGCCGTCAGGATGGGAGTCCAAGCATCACAATAATCCACGAGTAATCCACTCAACTCCAGTCCATCAGTTAACGTTTTGTGAAGTGAGAATTTGCATGTTTGAAAAGAAACACATCCATCACTAAGACATTTTTAACTTCAAACAAGCTTTTGGCTAAAAAAAGTCGTCTTGTCTGAATCAGGAGAGAAATATGTACAGTTCAAACACCGTTTACAAGCAAAAACAGTCGAAAACAGTTCTAAATAAATGTGTTGGTGGACTTTGAGGTAAGAAAATTACAGGGGGTGGACTTTTTCCACTGGAGGAAACGTTATTATGGATTATAAACTCTTTTTTATTTTTATTTTGGCTAGAAGCAATGGTTTAGAGTTAACTTGCTTTAATGATGTATTGGCTTCTTAAAAACATGCAGCTTTACGCTTCTCAAGGTGTTAATTGATGGACGGGAGTGGATTACTTGTGGATTATTGTGATGTTTTTATCGGCTTTTTGAACTCTCATTTTGACGGCACCCATTCGGATCCAATGGTGGACATTGGTGTTAAATTTCTCTAAATCCTTTCTGGTGAAGAAATAAACATCTTGGATGAACTGAGGGTGAGTAAACTATGAGTAAATTATAATTACTGGGTGAACTATTTCATACTTTTCTACCCACAATTAGAATGTATAGCATGTATTTAATGTATGTATTTAATTGTATAGCATTTTTCACTAATATCATTCCAGAGCATTTTTACGGTTAACTTCGAAAACCCTAAGAAAAAAAAAGAAAAGAAACCTGAACTAAACAGTTTCTCATATGTGGCATGCTGGATCGCCACTTGTTGTGCAAAGTAAAATCTGGATCCTGAAAAAATACCATTTGAGAACCATTAATTTCTCATTATCTGAAATGATTGAGGGTGGAATTAAAGCACAATTGTACAGTCTATAAAACTTGTAAATCTAAGATTTCACATTATAAATCACAATTTAGCTGAAATGCACAGCCATGCCAAGTGGTTTTAATATTGTTTGTGAACATCTGCTTTTCAGGGGAAAAAACACTAATACAACCCCAAATTGACAGTAAACAACTCGATGGTTGACTTGGTGTTCTGCCTCTGCATGTGCAGCGAGTCCTGCTGTGGTTGTTGTGATTACGGCCCTTGTTTTGGCCTACGTTTACATCAACTTGACTGAATTAAGATGCTACCCACCCCAATATGAAGCATTACTTTTGCTGTGTACCAAAACAGCGTCTAGCCTCTGACTAAAGTGTCTGTAATTTTTCACCACTCCTCGCTTGCGCTTCACTTCTCTCATTTGATCACAAGATCACTTCTTTCCTTTCACAATTGTGTCACAACAGCAGTCTTGCGCAGCCCAGTGCCTCAGGTGATCATAATAATGCAGCAGCTGCCAATCACCTCGAGTGCATCTGCTTGCAATGCAAACAGGCTGTGTGAATGTTTTTGCATGATTTTAGTGCATTGCAGATCAAGTCAGAATCTCTTTAAGTCAGTTCACTCAGATGTTTTGGGAAATTAACAAAATGGCCGTCATTTCAGGTAACAGAAAAAAAACAACAATAACAAATCATAATCTACAAAACCAGACATTACATATATTAGACAG
>NW_015542360.1:1218472-1230839 GCF_001515605.1 Sinocyclocheilus anshuiensis | reverse complement strand
ATGCTGATAACATGGTTTCATGATAAACCATTTTTTAGTTTTCGGAGGGTTGTTTGGTTAGTAACATATTTGACAGAATTTTTTGGACATAAGTCAAATATTTTCTTATTTGAAAGAAAATTAAATTTAAACAATCTGTTTTCTAAGGTATTTAGTTAGAAATAAATTTAATATAGGACATTTTTGTTCATTATTTTGAACTCAAGATTCAATTCAAAAAGCAGACATGGTAAAAACTGTAATTTAAGGAACTTTTCAGCAATTTCAGGAAAAATTAAAGGGTTGACACATAGTATTATGTGTGAAATTATAGTATGTATTCTCTTAATGGATAAAATACGGTATTTCTGGAGAAATTTATCATCAATGGACATGAAACGTACCCTAAATTATAGAATGACCCATATACTGTATGCTTCATAACTGATATATATTAATTTAACACCATACCTGATCTACTAAAATCGGCTTTGCACCAGAAAATGTACCAATAACCACCATAATAAAAGCATGTGCAGCCTTTTGTTGCATTTTTATGTAAACCAAAAGTATATGAATTTCTTTACAGACAATTCGATGCAACAGTTTACTTATTGGTTTTGCAAATAATACATTAAGATGAATCAACTCAATAATTCATGTAAGAATGGTTTTTTTTACACAAAATCTATCATCCACAAAAAAATGCAATAAGATTTAATTAAGATTTTACAAAGATTTTACAGAAAATCTAATGCAGTTATTTACACACACAAACAAAAATGTTTACTGTAAAAACCTGTGTTGTCCTGTTAAACGGAATATAGGTTTGAATCCCAAATTATCTCGCAAATCATTATTTTTACATGCAAAATAAAGAAATAAATATACATGTGTTGTCCCATTAAATTTAATTTATCACAATATATGGCAAAGTCACTTGCAGTTTGCTAATTAGCATACTTAGCAACCTGTAGCATTTTTGCATTCTTTGCTTAAACTTCTACAGTGAAAATCTAATAGACGTCTTGTGCCTTAAGACTTGACTGAAGTGAAAAGTCCTGCAGCAGTCTTGTATTGTGTGGAAAGAGGATCTCCACAGAGCGACGGTGTCTGAAACATGTGAACGCTTGTCTGTTTGGCTAAACTGCTCAGTAGTTTTCCACTCTCTGCAGAGGAAGTTGAAAAGAGGAAGTCAAACGCTTGTCATCAAACATGTTTACATGATAGTCCTTTAGCAGTTTCGCAAATTTTTTTATCAACGTGGGCTTTCACACGTTCATTCTCCGAAGAACCTCTTAACGTTTCGACGGCTTTTCAGCAGAACGCAGAACAATTCCTCACGTTTGCAGCCAAAGAAAAGACAAGGAAAGAAAAACAATGACAACAAAGAAAACATTTCCTCTCTGACTGCTTTGTAGAAAGATGAAAGTGTTATCTGAAAGCAGTATGTAAAAAACAGTAACGCCCACTGTTTCCTCACAAGTTGCTGCAACAGTAAAACCAACAGTGTTTTCAAGGCCTGATAATAACCCACTAGACTCAATACTGCGAAGAGAAGCAGGTACATCTCACGCAGGATGCTGCATCATTCAGAAGTCAAATCTAACCACAATGAAGGTTGCCCAATCTTTAAAAACTAAAACTGAAAAATCTGGTCTTGTTTACAGTGATGAACAGCGTGAACACTAGCCACAACACAGCTGAACTGTCATTTGACACCATTCATGTGTCTCAAGTTGAAAGTATTTGCCCTTAAATGGTAACATCTCAATTTGGCCATCGCTCATAAAACCATTCTTATGTAAATTACTGCAAATATGCTGTGGTGCCGTGTTGGTTTTCACAGAAATTTGACGATTTACGTAAGAATGATTTGAAGAACAATTTGTTGAAGATTGAACAATACAACAATTTACACAAATATATATTTGATAATTTATGTAAGACTGTTTTTACAAAAATTCAGTGCAACGGTTTATACAAAATGGTTTTATGAAAAATTCAATGCAACAATTTGTTTAAGATTGAACAATACAAAAATGTACACAAACTTTTTTTTTTTTTTTTTACAAAAATTCAGTGCAACTGTTTATACAAAATGGTTTTATGAAAAATTCAATGCAAGCATGATTTTTTACCAAAAAACAAACAAACAACAAAAAAAATAATTTTGTGTAATTTTGCGTTAACAATGGTTTTATGAATGATTTAATACAACAACATAAAAAAAAAAAAAAAAATCAATGCAAGTATTTACACAAAAAAATGGTTTGATGATGGATTCAATGCAATAATTTATGCATGCATCATTTTTACCAAAAAAAAGCAAAACTTTGCATTACACATGCAACATAATGCACAATATTAGTCACAATTGTTTTGTGAATGATTCAATACCAAGTTTATGAAAGAATGGCTTTACAATCAATTCAGTGTAACAATTTACGATTTAAAGAACACTTTTATAATCAATAATTTACATAAGATTGATTTTATAGAAAGTCAATGCAACTGTTTACACAAAAATAGTTTTATGAAGGATTAAATGCAAAAAAATTTGCAAGCATGATTTTTACAAAAAAAAAAAAAAAAAATAATAATAATAATTTTGCATTACAACGGTTTAATGAATAGTTAATACAACAACTTGAATGGTCCTACAAAGGATTACTATTGAGTTGATGAAAAATTTGAAGGATCTATTTTCACACAAAAAAAAGGTTTTACAATGGTTTCATTGCAATAATTTATGCAAGCTTGATTTAAAAAAAAAAAAAAACATTTTACGTAACAATGGTTTTATGAATTCAATACATCAACTTACAAAATA
The DNA here is from genome assembly GCF_001515605.1 of Sinocyclocheilus anshuiensis. NCBI lineage: Eukaryota > Metazoa > Chordata > Actinopteri > Cypriniformes > Cyprinidae > Sinocyclocheilus > Sinocyclocheilus anshuiensis. Next base: position 1,228,027 of record NW_015542360.1, on the reverse strand, counting down.
ATGGTTTTATGAAGGATTCAATGCAATACTTTATGCAAGCATGATTTTTAAGAACAATTCTATAATCAATTATTCACATAATGTTGATTTAATGAAAAATTCAATGTAACTATTTACACAAAATGGTTTTATGAGGGATTCACTGTAGTTTACGCAAGCATGATTTTTACAAAAAAAACATTAATGGTTTCATCAAAAATGGTTTTATGAAGATTCAATGCAACAATTAAAAAAAAAAGGCATGATTTTTACAAAAAAAGCATGTAATTACAATGTAATTACAATGGTTTTATGAATGTTTCAGTACAAGAACTTAAAGAATGGTTTTGCAAATTATTCAAGGCAACATTTTGATTACATTGATTTTTAAGAATAATTCTATAATCTATCATGTACATAATATTGATTTTACAAAAATGTCAATGCTGTTTACACAAATGCAATGCTATTTCAATGCAATTTATGCAAGCATGATTTTTACAAATGAAATAATAATTTTTCATTACAATGTTTTCATGAAAAATTCAGTGCAACTACTTATGCAAAAATGGCTTTATGAAGAATTCAATGTGACACTTTTATAAAGGCATGATTGTTTTTTTGTTGTTTTTTACAAAAAATGTAATCCTGTTACATTACAATGTTTTTAAACAAAACTCAATGCAGGAATTTATCTTGTTAACAAGCAAATCTATCTCATTATACATTTTGCAGACACCACTATCCAAGTTTGCATCAGAATGACCCCAACGTTGCTGATGCATTTCATAAATTGAGTATAAACTGCATTAAACATAGATTTCAACACCTCACTGGAGTAAATGAATTGTCAGCAGAAAACAGGATATAGGCGGTCCTGTTATTTCATGGTTTGACTAACAGATTAATGTTTTATTGAGTAATTTATGGATGTCATTGGCTAAGATATACACAAGAGAGGAAGTCAACATGAACTGACATGACTCTTAAAATAAGGAAGTTAGAGAAGATCTACAGTACAAAAGTGCTCTGTTTAATGCATGCTTAGGTCAGTTCTGTTTTTTGATGACCGTAAACCATTCATTCAACAAGGAACACTTTTTGACTTGTAGACAACTTTATCCTTGTGTGCCGAGTGCAATAGCTATTTGACAAATCCTTTATTTACCACAGAGATGCTTGACTTGAGTGAGTGTCCACAACGCAGGCTTATGACACTTTTTTTTTGTACAGTATGTTGCATCAATGGCCTACATTAACCTCGAATGACTAAATTGTTTATACTGATCATGAGCACTGAGCTTTTGTCTGTTATTTTCAATGATTCCCCAAAGGCAGACGCCTATTTAAAGGAGCAGTTCAACCAAAAAATAAAATATGGACTACAAATGCAGCTTGAACATTCTGTGAAACGTCTCCTTTTGTGTTTTACAGAAAAAGAAAAAAAAAAACAAAGTCATAAAAGTTTTAGAATGACATTAAGGTGAGTGAATGATGACCAAATGTTAATTTTGGGGTGAACGGACCCTGTAGCTTCTGTCATTGATAAAACAGAATGCTGTTTAGGGAAAATACAAAATCATGGAGGTGCTAAAGTAGTGCTACACACCTGCAGTGACTCAAGTTTCTGTTTAATACAATGAAGTGCAACATTCAGTGTTCCCAGTCCCACATGCAAACGATCACAGAGTCCTTGACCTTGGGCCTTATGTCAGGCCTGAAAAGACACTCAGGCTTTTGGATGTAATGTAAACATGGTCAGACTGTCTCCTTTATGCTCTGGTTCATCCCTCTACAGAACAACTCTACCAATGTCAATCCAAACCGCGTTCCCACAACATTCCAGTGTCCTGCTTCAATCAGAGCAAGTCTAAGGTTACACAAGCAGACTGACTTATCAGAAATTCAAGAAATGAAAAAAACCTGATATGCTAATCATTTCTTTGACACATTTAATCACTGCAATATTATAGGATGAGGAAAAAATAAAATAATGTGTTTTTTGAACATTAAAGCATGTCAACATATTCTGTTACACCAAATACACAAAATAATGATCTTTAAAAAAAAAGCATCATATGACCCCTTTAATAAAAACATAACTTGATTGTTAAATGAAGGTCAGTTTAAAACAGCCAAATACTAGGGAAAGTGTCAAAATATAATTTAGAAGTGTGTGCTTAGGCTACATAAGATGCTAGCTATGAAATTAGCTTTAGCAAGGCAAGAGAATCAGCTGTTAGGCTACATACCAGCTTATTAGCTTCTTGTTACATTAAGTACTCTTTAAAACTGTCAACAACATATATTACTTGTGTGTATTTAAGATGTATAATATACTAGCTTTGAAATTAGCCTTAGCTAACATACCAGCTTAGCATTTTGTTACATAAATGTCTCTTTAAAATTGTCAAAATACTACAAAAATTATGCTATGAAATTTGCAAGACAAGGGAGTGGGCCATTACATACCAACTTAGTGTTTTTGTTACTGAAGTTCACTTTAAAATTGTCAAAATACTACAAAATGTATGAAAATATAATTTAATTTTGTGTATTTAGGCTACATAACATGCTAAGTATGAAATTAGCCATAGCAAGGCAAGGGATCTTGGCCATTAAATACCAATTTTGCTATATGAAGGTCACCTTAAAACTGTCAAAATACTGAAAAGGTGTGGGAATATAATTTAATTGTGTGTTTAGGCTAAATAAGATGCTAGCTATGAAATTAGCCTAAGCTAACATTCCAGCTTATTAGCTTTTTTGTTAGTTTAAGGTCTCTTTAAAACTGTCAAAATACTACAAAATGTTTGAAAATGGAATTTAATTGTGTGTATTAAGCATCCCTGTTGAAAAAAGCAGCATATGCTGGTTAGGTATGTTTTGATGCTGGGATGCTGGTTTAAAACCAGCAAAGGACCAGTTTAAACCAGCAAAGGACCAGCATAAACCAGCATCCCAGCTTCAAAACATACCTAACCAGCATATGCTGGTTTTTTCAACAGGGATGCTAGCTATGAAATTAGCCTTAGCAGGACAAGAGAGCCCATCAACTCTTTTTGTTGTCACAATACTGCAAAAGTGAAAATATAATTGTGTGTATTTAGGCTACATAACATTCTAGCTATATAAAATGAGCCTTAGCAATATAAGAGGGTCAGTTGTAACATACCAGCTTATTAGCTATTTGTGAAGGTCTGTCAAAACGTTACAAAAGTGTGAAAATGTATATTTATGCTATGTAACATGCTAGCTATGAAATTAGCTTTAGCAACAAAAGGGATGCTGCCATTTTTGTTTTAATGTAATTTCCACAAGCATCATTTCAACTACAGAATGTGTGAACTTACATGGTAATGGAAATGGTCATTATTTTTCTGAAAAATGACAAAATTGACAATTCTCCTGTTATAAGCTATTTGTACATTGTTGGATGCAGTTAGCAGATATTAAATACCCTGCTGGAAAAAAAAAACATTAGAACCATCACAGAAAATTCGAATGGTTTCCACTACAAAAACCATTACAAACCATCAACTTTTAACTATTAAAACCATTATAAAATGGTTTTCTGTAGTGTGTTTTTGGACATATTCCATTAGGATTTATTGGTTTTAACAAACCACCAATAGAAGGTGACCAATTACCAGTAGAGACCCACAGGGTCCAGTACAGTTTCCATTAAAACCAATACAAGTCCCTTTATAACCAGTAAAACCAATAAAAAAATGTAATGGTGTCTATTGTTTTTTTCAGCAGGGTAAACTAGCGTTAAACTGTATTTTCCCAAAAATACGTTTCGGTATGCGTTAATCAAAGTTAAACATGATGTTTCACAGTTAAACAAACAGCTTAGCTGATAATGACTGAACCGTCATGATCCAAAACAACATGTGCGCGTATGAAATGTCTCCAGTTACCTAAGGCAATCCTCCATAAACAAATACATGCAAGTAAATCAGAAATGGCAGCCAACCAAATCCTTAAGGATATTCCCTGCTTCCAAGGTCAGTTAATACCACAGCAGAGATAGAAAAACACAGAGAAGACCTGATTTAGGGATGCAGAACCTGGAATTAGCATGCTTGCTAATGTCAGGTGCCTCTATATGACGGACTTGCTTTTCTGACCCTGGACCGTTTGAAAGTGCTCTGTTTAATCCTATATAACCGAGGCAGAATCTGTCATGTGAGTTCTAAGTATCTGGCTAGACGCCATTCAGACTATAGCGAATTAAAACAGAAGTAAAACTTCCCAGTAAGGGAGCATCTTTGAAAACAATACACGATTAGCGCTATAATTAGCATTCTGCTGAAAAGTGTGAGCACAGGTGCGACATGCTTGTTAGCGAACTGTGGTTTTGTAAAATGAACTGATTAGACCACTTGATTGAATAACATTTGTCTAGGGCTTTGTCTGAAATCACTTCCATATACTTAGTGCACTATTTGAGGGAACAGCCTTTTGTAGCACTTTGTTCCATAATGCAAATGAATAACAAGTGTACTACCAGTGTACACTCAGATGGCGACCACGGCACTTCTGCTACACTCAGTATCCAAATTTGCTAAAATGTTACTATATTAGTAAGGTAATGTAGGAAATAGCGAGGCTATAGAAGGCGATTTCAGATTGGGCCTACAGCATTGACATGAATACTAGCCTGCAACTTACAAAGTGCTACAGTTGATAGCTGAGTTCGCACTATAGTATGAATTCTGTTAGGTGAAATAGTAGGCATTGTGCAATGCTAAAAGTTAAAATAGTAGTCCTAGTATTACATTTTCACATGACCTTGTCATTAAGGATGGGTCACGATGGATAGCTAGTTGATTAGTAAATTAATGACTTTTAAAAAAATATATATATTTATGAATATGTTTATAAAATATAATGAATATTTTTATTATTGCTGTTTTTGTTTAATTTATTAATATTTTTATTAATTGTTACTGAATTTACATTATAATTACTGATACATTTAAAATATTAAATTTTAAACATTTAATTATAATGCTGGCAGTTTACTGTGCTTTAGCTGTTTGCATGGTAAAACTCTGTCAAGTTGTGGCTTTAAATTAATTTCATGTAAATATAATTTAGGTACCAGCACAAAAACACAAAATATTTTCAAATCATCGCCAAAATAAAAAATAATATTGAGATATAATTTTTGGTCAATATCACACACCTCTGGACTTACATCAGATGCTTACTTACTAAATCAAAATCTAAATTTGATTCAAAATCTTGCACATTTTGGCAAATGTAATAAGTTATCCAAGTATTTCTTAATGTGCACAGTATACATATTTTATAAAAAAAAATAGTAAGTAGCCTTTGTTTGTCAACTGCGTTTGACAAAACCACAGTACATTATGGGAAAATCAGGTTTACTTAAACTCCTAGTTTGATGGGTCCGGCGCATTCAAATATGTCTCGTTCACATCACATACAATTAAACAAATGGCACTTATCGACTGTTTCCCATGCTTCAACAAATAACGTTTTGACTGTCCAATCACATGTCGCCCTGATAATGTGTTTGACATTGCACGAGAAAGCACCTGCATTTTATTCCTGCTGCTTCTAGAAGAACAAAAAGTTCAAAGTTCACAGACTGAGTCGTCGTCTGAGAGAGTGCTATGGCTGATAAATCCACTTAAGGATTTCCTCTCCTCCACTGCCGCACATAGACAATCACCTTATTATGTGTCTCCAGTGATCTCATAGAGAACAAAACTTGATCCCTCTTAAAGGAACAGTTCACCCAAAAACGAAACCTCTATTGTAGTTTGTTGAGCATGAAAATATTTTTTAACAGTTTGAAACAGTGAGTTTTTTTTATTTAGCAATAGTCAACAATCTATGCTAACCTTAACGTAACAAGATGGTTGTGGAATTTTAATGGTTATGAGCTGTTACTGTAAAGGTTGAAGGTTTTGTCCTGGTAGGGAACTAACACGTCATCGACCTCACAGTCCTTTTGCATCACAATGGTGCCCTTGATCAAAGCCTGTCACTTTAAGAACTGCCCAGGAGTCTCTATAATTAGTGTACTGTATTATTACGGTCTGCTAAATTACATCTCAGAGTCCCCAATAAACTAATTTCTGTCACTATGAAAAATGGTTTTAGCATTACTGCATGTAAATGTCTGTCTCACACAGGAAAATGACATTTATGACTGTTCCAAATATGTAGCTTTACTCCCTGCTGAAAAAAACAATAGAAACCATCACAGAAATTCTAATGGTTTCCACTACAAATACAAATGAAGGTACAAACATCAACTTTTAACCATTAAAACCATTAAAAAATGGTCTCCTGTAGTGTGTTTTGGGACATGTTCCATTAAGATTTAGTGGTTTTAACAAGCCACCGATAAAATGCAACAGATTACCAGTAGAGACCAACGGGCACCATTACAGTTTCCATTAAAACCAGTAAAATTCAATTTATAACCAGTAAAACCATTACAAATTCTGTGAAGGTTTCTATTGGTTTTTTTTTTCAGCAGGGCTGTTGGATATTCCAAGTGAATTACTAATACACCACGGTTTAATGTTACCAATAAACATAGATCCCTATTTATTTTCCAATTACAATGGTTGTAGGTAAAGAATGTATTAGATCTGCATTGCAAGGTCTATTAACATCCCTTCTACAAAGTATTACCTTGATAAACTAAGCTCACTTCCCCCAAATCATATATTTCTCTCCTTACAGCTTAGCCGACCGAGATTAGCATGCTAAACCTCGTTTCAGTGAATTTAAAGATTAAAGATTAAGAGATTTTGTGTTAATACCTCTCATAAAACTTAGTTAGCCAACTAGAAACACTCTGTTTGTCCCAGTTAATTGAAAGTAGGGTGACCATACGTGCCATTTTCCCAGGACGCGTCTTGGCCAGGATTTGTTTTGGCTTTGTTTTCCTGTTTTCATGCTTGCTGAAGGTAATGATCGAAAAGTAGTTTGACCAATAACATGCAAGCATTGTACATAATGGACCAATCATGGCGTTTGAGAAGGTGGGATCTACGGTCAAAGCGATGCAATTACGCGTACATATTAGGTGTGTTCGACTTAAAAGCAGTGCGGCTCAGACCGATCAGTGTTTGACATCAAAGTACCTCGAGAGCGTTTCGAAAGCATAACCTCCTGCTGCTTCTAGAAGAACAAAAAGTTCAAAGTTCACAGACTGAGTCGTCGTCTGAGAGAGTGCTATGTTTGGCTGATAAATCCACTTAAGGATTTCCTCTCCTCCACTGCCGCACATAGACAATCACCTTATTATGTGTCTCCAGTGATCTCATAGAGAACAAAACTTGATCCCTCTTAAAGGAACAGTTCACCCAAAAACGAAACCTCTATTGTAGTTTGTTGAGCATGAAAATATTTTTTAACAGTTTGAAACAGTGAGTTTTTTTTATTTAGCAATAGTCAACAATCTATGCTAACCTTAACGTAACAAGATGGTTGTGGAATTTTAATGGTTATGAGCTGTTACTGTAAAGGTTGAAGGTTTTGTCCTGGTAGGGAACTAACACGTCATCGACCTCACAGTCCTTTTGCATCACAATGGTGCCCTTGATCAAAGCCTGTCACTTTAAGAACTGCCCAGGAGTCTCTATAATTAGTGTACTGTATTATTACGGTCTGCTAAATTACATCTCAGAGTCCCCAATAAACTAATTTCTGTCACTATGAAAAATGGTTTTAGCATTACTGCATGTAAATGTCTGTCTCACACAGGAAAATGACATTTATGACTGTTCCAAATATGTAGCTTTACTCCCTGCTGAAAAAAACAATAGAAACCATCACAGAAATTCTAATGGTTTCCACTACAAATACAAATGAAGGTACAAACATCAACTTTTAACCATTAAAACCATTAAAAAATGGTCTCCTGTAGTGTGTTTTGGGACATGTTCCATTAAGATTTAGTGGTTTTAACAAGCCACCGATAAAATGCAACAGATTACCAGTAGAGACCAACGGGCACCATTACAGTTTCCATTAAAACCAGTAAAATTCAATTTATAACCAGTAAAACCATTACAAATTCTGTGAAGGTTTCTATTGGTTTTTTTTTTCAGCAGGGCTGTTGGATATTCCAAGTGAATTACTAATACACCACGGTTTAATGTTACCAATAAACATAGATCCCTATTTATTTTCCAATTACAATGGTTGTAGGTAAAGAATGTATTAGATCTGCATTGCAAGGTCTATTAACATCCCTTCTACAAAGTATTACCTTGATAAACTAAGCTCACTTCCCCCAAATCATATATTTCTCTCCTTACAGCTTAGCCGACCGAGATTAGCATGCTAAACCTCGTTTCAGTGAATTTAAAGATTAAAGATTAAGAGATTTTGTGTTAATACCTCTCATAAAACTTAGTTAGCCAACTAGAAACACTCTGTTTGTCCCAGTTAATTGAAAGTAGGGTGACCATACGTGCCATTTTCCCAGGACGCGTCTTGTCCAGGATTTGTTTTGGCTTTGTTTTCCTGTTTTCATGCTTGCTGAAGGTAATGATCGAAAAGTAGTTTGACCAATAACATCAAAGCATTGTACATAATGGACCAATCATGGCGTTTGAGAAGGTGGGATCTACGGTCAAAGCGATGCAATTACGCGTACATATTAGGTGTGTTCGACTTAAAAGCAGTGCGGCTCAGACCGATCAGTGTTTGACATCAAAGTACCTCGAGAGCGTTTCGAAAGCATAACCGTCTGTATGGTACTTTGATGTCATACACCGATCGGTCTGCACACGCAAACAAAGCCAAAACCTAGATATTTTAGGCAATATAGAAATCCTGGCCAGGACGCATCCTGGGAAAATGGCACGTATGGTCACCCTAATTGAAAGGTCTATAATATCAGTTGAAAGCTAATCGGTTAGCATTAGCATTCATGTCACTGGACAAAAAGGTGTTTATGTCCATAATGTGTGGATGGATGTACTGTGATAACCAGCTAAACCTTGACCACTTGGCTTGTTGACCGACTTTTCTAGTGAGGGTGTATTGTTGATGTTAGCAAAATGGCGGATGTTAGCAAAATGGCTGAAATGGCTTACAGCATCTTTAAATTACCTCATAATTTACTGCAGTATTACATTGTAAAGTGACTTGATGTGTCCTTACACAATTCAGTGAGGTTTTTGGACAGTTGAAACTTTTTTCATTAACATTTTCCAATTTAAGTAGTGTTTACCTATGCACAACTCAATGCTACGATGCTAAAATACTGCAAGCGAGTTGCTATGTGGTTGCTAATGTGTTCTAATGTATTTTTACCTCAGTGTTATCCAGTTTTTAGCATGTTCTTGATGGGCTAGTAAAAAAAAATCACCTAGTAGTCCACCACCTCCTAGTCGCCCTGCTGAACAGACCAGCTAAAACCAGCCTAAGCTTGCTGGCTTTAACCTGGAAGTAGCTGCTTGATCAGCTGGTCTCCCAGCCTGACCACCTAAAGAAGTGGTTAAAACCCCTCTAAAACCAGCCTGCAAACCAGCTATGACCAGACTGGAAGACCAGCTGAAACTAGCCAACCAG
>NW_015542360.1:1166933-1218113 GCF_001515605.1 Sinocyclocheilus anshuiensis | reverse complement strand
TGATATTTTGGTCTCTAAATATTCCTTGGATCACTCCTCCAATAAAAGTCTATTTGGTTCTTAAGTGAAAATCAATCAGCAGGAGTAAGTATGTTGTAGGTGTGGACTGAGGGATTCTGTTAGGACATGCACCCATCACTGCCTACTGCGTAATGATGCACTGGAGGCACCAATCTATCATGGTTACCATAGCGGGCCAACTCCCTGTGGCCCAATCCAATTGGCAGTCTAGCACTTCACCAAGAACCAGGTAAACCAGTGGAATAACAAGCATGTGTTTCACTGCATGATGCTATATGGGTTTAAACTCTTAAAATGAGCATGTGTTTGTCTTTTGAGGAAATAATTTGCCTAAAATCACAATAGAATGACCAAATGAAAAATGTTTGAACATCTATGTATCACTGTGGTATATTGAGGGTTTAAATGCCCTTTAAAAAGGTACGTTTGAGCTTTTTAAAATAGGATTGTGACCTCAAAAGAAAAAAGAAGGCTAAAAATGTACTTAATCAAAGCCTCTATGAAGTCAGAAACCAAGTGGACAGAGTTTGCATTGACAATTGAATTGAAACCAATATGAAAATGATCAACCGCAGTTTACAAACTCACCTCACATTAATTTGTATCTCAAAGACAGATAGTTTGCTTTACAATTGGATGCTTTCGGTCTGTTTTCCTAACAATTCTCCAGCAACACTGGTTTGCATTGTAGATTATTCTCATTTAAAAATAAACGTTTGCAAATATTGTCTTTCTATTCAGGATTAAATACTCAAAATCCTGGCAATGTATATCAAGCATTTATGAGACATCATTTAAAAGACTGAAAATGGTGTTAAAAAGAAAGACATCTTGAGCTGTTGGTCAGATAGCACTACATACAGTAGATATAATACTGCACTAGTGCTTATAATGAAATAAATTACTGTACATATAATAAAATGCAAATGTAATGATGGTTTTCTCCAATTGAAAGTTTAGAGCATTCATGCATGTATGACCTGTGACCTGTTTTGACTGTTTTGGGTCTTGCACATGTTGGCCAATTAATTTCCATGTTGTTTTTCATGATTACTTGAAAAGGATTTTAAATATTACACAACTGGGCGAATTTCCAAGGAACTTCAGGAACCCAAGCTTGGAAATAATACATTTATGTAATTATACAGTGGGGTCCAACAGTTTTTAGAACACTAATGAAAATGCATAACAAGTTTATGCATTTTAACTGAAAAAAAATAAGTATGAATTTGGTGATTTCCGAGCATTTGGCCCACTTCTGCAGCACTTTAGACGAACTCTACAAATGCAAAACATAATGATCATGTCCAACAAGATTTGAGAAAAGCTTCTTGTGTTTGAGTAGAACATCTGACATTGCACAGGTCAGTGTCACAAATTTGTTTACATTTGATTAGTTTTTTCTTCGTTTTTGGACCTCTCTGTACTTATTAGTATACACAAATCTCCAGTAAAACCGCCCATAGTACTCTACACAAGCACTCGCAACATCTAGCCGATGAAATACTACTAAGTACTAAAATGCCTATTCAGTGTAGAAATTTCCCATGACCTTTCCATGTATGGATCGTTTTGAAGTTCCCTTATATGTTTTAGGGTTTTCCATGATCTTAGGTTGTCTTTAGAGTGGACGTGATGATGGATGGGAGTGCTAAAGAACCAAAACATGGTGACTGAAATGTCCATTCAGTATGGTGGTCATGTTTAGGGCCTGACGTACGTGCAGTATGTGATCTAACAGGTGGCTGTAAGCGGAGAGAGCTTGACAGGTGTCATTTAGGGTAACATAGCTGACATACTTTTATGTGTGAGCAGCAGTAAATAAATATAAGAACGTCATCAGATGCCAATGCCATCTTCAAACGAGTGGAATCCTATCCTTAGAACATCACAGAAAATCAACCCCTAAAACTACTAGGGTCACACTGGACGTGCTGTTTACAATGTTTTAGATTTCAGTTGTACATTAGTTTAAGAACAACAGATTGTAGTTAGATGTAACAGATGGACAAATGAATGAATATATCTGAAATAAAAATAGAGATCTGTCTATACAACATATATCAATGCATCCATACATCTATCAGTGCATACATCTGTCTATTTATTCATCCATCTGTCCATCTGTCTGTTTGTGCATCTGTCTGTCTGTTCATCCATCCATCCTTTTGTCTATCTGTCTATCCATCTGTCTCTCCAACCGTCCATCCATGCATCCATCCACCCATCCATCAGTCCGTCAATCAGTCCGTCAATCAGTCCATCCATCCATCCACCAGTCCATCCATTGATCTTCAGGTATCCATCAATCAGTCTGTCTATCCATCCATCCATCAATAAGTCCATCCATCCATCCATCTGTCTGTCTGTCCATACAACCATCAGTCCATCCATTTATCCATTCATCCATCTGTCAGTTTGTGTGTCTGTCCATCCATCCTTTTGTCCATCTGTCTGTCAACCCATCTGTCTCTCCCACTGTCTGTCCAACCATCCAGCCGTCCATCCACCAGCCCAGCAGTCCATTCATCCATTCGTCCATCAGTCTATTCATCCATCCATGAGCCCATCAGTCCATCCATCCATATATCCATCCATCTGTCCATTCGTCCTTCCATCCGTCCAGCCATCAGTCCATCCATCCATTCATCCATCCATCCATCCATCCATCCATCCATCCTTTCGTCCATTCATCCATCCATCCGCCCATCAGTCCATCCATCCATATATCCATCCATCTGTCCATTCGTCCATCCAGCCGTCCGTCCATCCATCCACCAGCCCAGCAGTCCATCCATCCATCCATTCGTCCATCAGTCCATTCATTCATCCATCCACCCATCAGTCCATCCATCCATATATCCATCCATCTGTCCATCCATCCACCAGTCCGGCAGTCTATCCATTCATTCGTCCATCAATTCATCCATACATCCATCTATCTGTCAGTTCATCCATCCATCCATCCATCTGTCCGTCGGTCCACCCATCCATCAGCTCGTCAGTCCATCAATCCATTTCATCTATCTGTCCATCCATCAGTCCATCCGTCAGTTCATCTATCCATCCATCTGTCCATCCGTTCATCCATCCATCAGTCTATCAGTCCATCCATCCATCCATGCATCCATCCGTCTGTCTGTTTGTCCATCCTTTCTAGCATTTATTTTTAAGGTATATTCATTGCATTTATTTAAGGCATGTGGCATTGCTCCAATATTCAGTCAAAAGAAGCTCCCAGTTTTTTCAGAAACAAATGTGCCACAGGGCGACATCATGTGCTAATCCTCCCTGCTATCAAATTCAATTTCATGTAACATTTCATTTTTTTTTTTTTATTTGTGTATTTTTGGACTCCAGTGGCTTAAACTACATTATGATTCAGCAGAATGGCAGAAAAGCCGGGATTGTCATACAGGGCCCAGAGAGGAGAGAGCACAATTTAACAGAAGAACAGTGAACAACCCGACGGCAGCACACGTGCCCCTGCATAACCAGTTACATAATGCAGTGACCCACTGCAGCTCGCGGCATACCTCCAACAGATGATACACGCCTCAACATGCATCAACACATTTGCAGGATCTGGCTGCGAATGCATCTCGTAATATTTCATGGGATTTCTGTACTGATTGATCAATGTGAAAAGACTGAGCAGGTCAAACAGGGTCAAGTACAGAAACATTGATCATTTCCATGTAAGGGGTAAATTGCGACATGGTGGTTGTGTTTTTATGCTGCTGCTGCTGTTCTATGTTCTCCCTGGTGTCTCTGGCTTGCAAATCAGTCTGTGAATCAGCAACTCTCCATGCAAATAAATGCAAATTGTGCAGTAGTGTGCGCTCTTGGTAGGGCCTCTGGTGTTACGTATTAATTTGTCTGGACTAGATTGTTACAATTTTCATCGGTTCTGTTTCTTTATACTTTCGATTTATACAGTACTTCTAGATGGAGTGAGAGTTACTACTGAAACGAGATTTGAAGAGCACATCTTTTCAATGTCACAGTTAATGAGACTTTTTGTTTTGTTTTCTGCAAAGCTGTTCATTGTAAATTATGCACAGCTCTTCATCTATTTTTTTTTGTTTTTTTGTTAAGTGTGTATTTTTTGATTATTAAAACATTAAATAGGTTAAATGCTTTCTACTATCATTGTGTAATATTTTTGTGTTAATATACCTTCTGCTCCATTTTTTAGACCTTCGGCCATTTAACCTAAAACCCTCGAAGTGCTAAAATGCAACTAATTTCTGAGTTTTGGCCTACAAAAATATGTCATCCTTGCAGCACTCTATAAGCAGAGGCAAATACAGTATAAGCAACCAATATATATATATATATATATATATATATATATATAAGAGCTAAATGACCTATTTTTGTAATACCTTTAATCAGTCACTAAGGGAACTTTACTCCCCAATATAAATGTAAGACAAATCTGATTTGGTTAAAGGTCATAACCTAATCAGTTTAATGAATCAGAATTCCTCTCATGCCTCGTCAGAGGACTAATTGGCTTAAAAAAAAACTTTCTAGAACATTCTGGACCCAATCAAACAAGCCACTGGGCACTTGTCCCAGCCGTCTGTCCAATTATTTGCTCAAATTAGTCCTAAACAGGTCACTGGAAGGTTTAACAAAGTGTCCCACTGCTTGTTATAAGTAGTTTTCCTCTGTCTAATTAATAAGGGACAGACACGTTCATAGTTATGATGTTGCGTAAAATCAGGATTATGTTGACTATGTCTTTGATCATAATCCGTGATAACTTCAAAATGTATCTCAATTCAAAATCCTCGTTGCGAAAAACATTTAGACCATATTTGAAAGCTCTGGAACAAAGACATTGGTTCAATAGTTTATGCTTATTAAATTTAATCTGTACTAAATAGATACCAGCACATTTGAGAATTTTATTGCACAGCAATAAAATCACTTTAGATAACAGCATCTGTCAAACGTGTAAATATAAATGCTTCGCACACAAACGAGCAGTTGTCGGCTGTGTGACATTTTCATGGGTTCGGTTTACACCGCTCTTAAGACTCGGTTTGCTATTTATAGCATGCTATCTTTAGTTCAACAACACTGTAAAAGAACAAAAGATCTTTATAGATTTGAGGAACGCATTTAAGTGTTTTCATGAGCCTGTTTTCATTTGTTGCTAATTGCAGGCCTATCTATCATGCAAGGGTCTGATCTTTCATACAAAAATCTAGATGGACTGCTGCCTTGAGTCAACATTTGTACGATCAAATAGTTGTTTTTTGGAACGGCACTGCTAGTGGTTTTCGCACAATACATTCCAGGCATTATTATGGACGGAGTGTATGAACTGGAGAAGACCAACACTTCTGCTGACAGATGCTGGCTCCGTCGCTTGGCACGCAGCCTCACATTCAGAACCTGTTGATAGCTCAATGGAATTTACAGGTTGTTGGTTTTCCTTTGATGCTAAATTTAAATGTTCTTCTTGGTAAAACTACCTTGTGGACGGGCCATATTTTAGGGCCAATAAATGCGAGGGCCCAAAATAGACCTGCTTGTGCCTGTATTTCTCCTCAGCGTGAAATGAAACTTTGCATGCATGCCTACCATAAAATGAAATTATTAGACTTGGCGCGGCTTCTCTTCCCTGTGGGATGGTATTTGAGGAATAAAACATGCTCTTATTCTTCTCTGCTCTGTAGAACGGAATCTGGAGGCCTGTTTTTGTAGGAACAATCGTGGCCTTCTTACATTTCTCTCAAGTGAAGGTTTCCTAGTGTCTCTTTATTACAGTGCTTAATAAATGTGTCTCCTTTAGTTTCTTCTGCATCATCTGAAGCCAAAAACTCCCATAAAGTAACCAATGCAATTTTCTCATTGGTTAACATGTTTTCTCTTAGGGTATTTACTCAGACTTTCTTTTTTTGGGTCAGTGGCATACTTTTCATCTGGATTTATTAATATATTCAAAAATACGTAATGAAATCTATGCAATTGAAAATGATATGCATATTCATTTATTTATTTTTTCAAATTTTTAAGGGGCAAAATCTCAAAAATGTCAAGTTGATACAAATGTCCTGATAGTAATATGAAATTCTGAAACCATAGTAGATTGACAATGTTTTATCATTATTTCAAACAAGCAAACAAACAAATAAGCAGTATATTAACTAAATTGATTTGCTTATTAAGATGTCAAAGATTATTATTGTTTGTCAAATCAAAGTCATGTGGTGTTAAATAACTAACTAAATAAATAAATAAATAAATAAAACAAAATTGATGCACTTATTTTTTCAAAGATTTACGTGGGCCAAATCGAAGTCATGTCATGCACAAACAAACTAACAAATAAATACATACATACATACATACGTACGTACATACACAGTGTACATTAACAAAATATATTCACTCATTAATATTTTAAAGGTTTTGTGGGCCAAATCAGTCATGTAATACTACAACAACATAAATAAAATAAATAAATAAATAAATAAATAAATACATGTTAAGCACTAAACAAAATTGATGCACTTTTTATTTTTTCCAAAGATTTTTGTAGGGCAAATCGAAGTCAAGTCGCGCACAAACTAACAAACTAACAAAAAAATAATAATAATAATAAATACGTACATAGTATACATTAACAAAATATATTCACTCATTAATATTTTAAAGATTTTTGTGGGACAAATCAGTCATGTAAAACAACAACAACAACAAACAAATGTTAAGCTCTAAACAAAAGTGATGCACTTATTATTTTTCAAATATTTTCGTGGACCAAATCGAAGTCATGTGGTGCAACCAACATTCAGAAACATGCGGAAAAAAACTAAAAAAACAGGAGACGACATCACAGAAATGACCCTGCTAACCAGTGACTGTGTCGATGTCAATACATCACTTAAAATATCTAATAACTGCACCTTCTTGAAAATGTCTCTCTTTGCGTTCCTCAAAAGTCAGACAGGTTTGAAACAACATGAGGGTGAGTAAATGATGGCAGAATTTTCATTTTCAAGTGAACAAGCTCTTTAGTCTGTGGTTTGGTAGTTGGTTTAAGACTTTGCATGATCCAAATAAGAGTTGGCACGAAATGCAAACAATTCCATTAGACCATGCAAGAAACCTGAAAAGCAGACACTCAAAGATCTCCGCACTTCATTGCACAATGCAAAGCCAGTCCTAGTGAAGTACTTCATACCAAGTCTCAAATTGCCAACCATCAGCATTCAGTCAAAAATGGTTTGTTTGCTTTCAGAAAGATCCCACAATTACCTCAAGATTACACGCTGAAGTCAAAACACTACTGACCCACATCTGTAATCTGTTATGCACCGATAAATGCTATTAAGTAGCATCTGTAATGTTTTGACACAGTTCAATTGCCTTATTGACCCTCTTCCGTTGTTTGACTTCAGCCAAAGCAATGGATAACTTGGATAACTTGAAGTTTAGGCCGCAATATACTTTGAGTGTGGGATTTTTTTTGATTTGCAAAAGCACAAATAATTGGTCAGTAGCTCCAATCTGTAAAAACCTTTCCATTTTTACACCACCATTATCATATGACTTATTTTGAGTGCACTTCCCTCAGATAAGGGCCCTTGATGAGTGTGCTCTTATCGGCTCCATTGCCTTTTACAGTGTTCACAGTCCTCCACTGTGTGAGCACTTCACAAGCCCTGTGAGCCCACGCTGGTCACATATCTCTGGACGGAGAGCCGTGACCTCCGGTCTTGCCACGGGACCCTTATAAGGTGACTCTGTGTGACAGCTAGTGTTACCTGCTGCTGCTCTCTGTAGTGAAGTGGGGAAGTGATTTCTCCGGGCAAACAGGAAGGGAACTAAAAGAATGATTTAGGAAAAATCCCAAATGAGTTCTCAGTAAAGGTCAGACCGTGAGGCAGTGAGATATTTTATGTAAAATATTATGCAGAAGGAATCTATGATCCATTGAGTGGACACAACAACAAAACACGTGGAAAATACCTTTCATGCTAAAAAAATAATAATAATTTAAATACTTACATACATAATTTATTCATAAATATTAATAATTTAACAACAACAAGTTTCTTACTAAATTATCCTAATATATTATCATAAAATGTTAATTTATTAAAAAATAAAAAATAAAATTAAATAGTAAAAATATTTAAAGTATGTATACATGTTTAAAATTTAACAACAGACTTCTTTTTAAAATAATTTTAAAGGAGACATATTATGCCCCTTTTTACAATATGTAATATAAGTCTCTGGTGTCCCCATAATGTGTCTGTGAAGTTTAGGCACAAAATACTCCACAGATAATTTATTATATCATTTTGAAAATGCCTATTTTGAGTGGAAGCAGAAACACGCTGTTTTTTTCGGGCCTTTCTCTTTAAATGCAAATGAGCTGCTGCTCCCCGCCCCCTTTTCCAGAATAGAGCTGCGCCATTACAGCTCGGACCTGCTAAAAACATCTGTTTTGGTTCTCATTATCATGTTTATCGTGCTGAAATCATGTGTTTTAAACCATATGAGTTTAAACTTCTGATATACAGTTTAATGAGAGCACACATCCGAAGCACACGGACAGAAAGCGGCTATCACAGCATGTGAGAACTAAATTAAGTTCTCATTCACACAAGTTTACGTTAAAAACACACATGAGTTACAAAAACAGTCGGTTATGTCTGTGAAGGTAAACAGCTGGGAAATAAATCACTTGTTTATTTTAGAGCTGTGTGGCAGGCTGGCAGCAGCAATATACAGTAAATAAATCGATAAATCCACTGCTGTCTTGTCTCCTCTGAGGCTGGGACTCTAAATAGTGTTCTGTGCTCGTCTGTGCCAATGATAGAACAGTTAGCATGCTTTGCTCAAACTTTCGCCATGGCATTACACCGTTGTCGCTTGCGAAAACACAATAACGGCGCCTTGGGTATTCGCCATGGCATTACACCGTTGTCGCTTGCGAAAACACAATAACAGCGCCTTGGGTAGAAACTTACAGATTAAGGGGCAGAAACCTGGAAAAGTCCGATTTTCATGATATGTCACCTTTAAATTAAATTAAATATCATTAAATTAAAGTATTACTAAATTAAACATTATTAAAATGTAATTATGGAACTGTTAATGATAATAACAACAAAAACATCATAAGAACATTTGTTATTAAATTGTAATTATTAAAATAATAACATAACATATATAATAATAACAATAAGAATAATAAGAAATAATATTAAATTATAATTATTACATTGCAACTACCACTACTACCACCACCACCACTACTACTACTACCACCACCACTACTAATACTACTACTACCACTACCACCGCCACTATTATTACTACTACTACTACTACTACCACCGCCACTATTACTACTTCTACTACTACTACCACCGCCACTATTACTACTACTACCACTACTACTACTACCACCGCCTACCACTACTACTACTACTAATAATAATAATAACAATAACAATAACATAAAAAACTTTTGTAATTAAATTAATTAAATTGTAATTATTATTATTATTATTATTATTATTATAAATAACATTTATCCTTACTTACATATTTCTACTTCTTTTTTAACTTAACAGTTAAATGATGAATAATAATAATTCATAGAATTATAAATAAATTCTATTAAATTATAAATATTATTATAAATAATAATATGATATATAATATAATAATCGTTATAATAACAATCCATTTTATGGGGAACATTCATACTACCTTTCTAAATGTAGATCATTAAAAAGAATTATAAAATCATTAAAACAAAGCCACAAATAATAATTTCCTAGTTACTTGCATGGCTGCAAACCCTGTTTTTTAGATGATATTTAATTGGCCCTGATGAGTGGCACGTGCTGGAATTCAGATCTCTTACGTAATCAGTTGCGTTAGCAGGCCAAGACACATTTAGCCAGTCTTTTATCTGCATATTGTTATAATCACAGGCTCTTTACCAGCACACTCCTTCTGAAATCACTTCACGGAACACATGCATCTGTTAGTCTTCAGCCTGAGGAGTCACATGACAGATCGGTTCACCATATTCTCCATGTTTTATACTTCAGTGACAGTGGAGTCTTTGCTGTTCCTCTGAGGATAATGGTACTTCAACAGATTAAGCTGGAAATAGATGAGGTTTCTGAAAGGCTGCCCACCCTCATATTGTTGTTTCTTATCAGCTGCTGAGAGTCTCTATATCTCCCCTCTGGATCTACTTCAACTTTCCATTTCAGTCCTCCATCCTCTACTAGCTGAAACCTCTACATTTTCTCTAAAAACTCTGCCTGGAATAGGAATGAAGAGACAAAAACAATGACGAGCTGTCAAAAAATGGCTGCGGCGTGCCAAACTTACAGCACAAGGGAGAAAAAGTCTGCTTCAAACGCCAGCTGAGACCTGTCAAAACAAACTTACTCTGCCTGCAACACCATGATGATATTACACAGGATATTAACAGAAACCCTGACAAAGAACTAAATTATTTGATTGCAGTTTCATGTTGTTACACTGAAAATGTTATACTTCACTCCAGTTTTAGCGAGTAACTAGTTACATGTAACTACAAAATAATTACAAAATAAATGTAACTGTAATCCGTTACCAGTGTTGGGAAGTAACTACATGTAACTAAGGTCCAACAAATTCAATGGTTTTGCAGCATGTTGGTGTATTTGAACCCTTTCCAACAATGACTGTATGATTTTGAGGGTTAAAACTTTTTGAATTTGAAGATCAGGGTAAATTTAACTTACTTTGTCTTCTGGGACACATGTAAGTATCTTCTGAAGGGCAGTACTGAATGGGAAAAAAAAAAGATATTTAGACAAAATAAGAAAAATGTACACATCTCCATTCTGTTCAAAAGTTTTCACCCCCGGCTCTTAATGCATGGTTTTTCCTTCTGGAGCATCAGTGAGTGTTTGAATCTTCTGTAATAGTTGCGTATGAGTCCCTCAGTTGTCCTCAGTGTGAGAAGTTGAATCTCAAAATCATTCAGTCAATGTTGGAAAGGGTTCAAATACACAAAAATGCTGGAAAACCAAAGAATTTGTGGGAGCTGAAGGGTTTTTCTGAAGAACAGCAGGCAGTTTAACTGTTCAGGACAAACAAGGGACTCATGAACAACTATCACTAAACAAAAAACACAGCTGTGGATCCTTCAGGTAACAACACAGTATTAAGAAAGGGGGTGTAAACTTTTGAACGGGGCCATTTTTATAAATTCAACTATTATTTTCTCTTGTGGACTATATGTAAACATCTTTTATGTGCAATATCTTATTCAGGTAAATAAAAAATAAACAATAACATGCATTTTGTATGATCCCTCTTATTTTGGTAAAATAATTAACATTTTCTGCAAGGTGTATGTAAACTTTTGACAACAGTATATACGTTCCTAAAACGTAGTTTATTATGATAAATTAATTGGCATATCATGTCATGAACTAATTTGAATTGACTGACAGACCTAACTTTTTATGAAGAATGTCTTCTTTATCAACAAAAAACTGTACATTTCTTCTACCTAATAATTCGGAATATTATGTAACTTTTATGAACGTAAAATGCAAGTAATTTATTAATTAAACAAATGAACCATATCATTATTTTTATGATTAAGAGCAAATTTGCTTGCGTTAGTCGAGTGTATGCCTGTGGTATTTCCTGCTCTTCATTAAGGGTTTTTGACGGTGTTTTGCTGTTCTAGTTCAGTCTCTCGGACATAATGACTGCAATAGTTTACCGCCGTTCCTCTGAATGTGTGCAGGATTGCGGTTAATAGGATACTTCTGTTTCCAGGTTCTCCTAGCACGTATTAAAGGGAACAGTTTAGGTATGAGCACTTCAAACAGGCTGGATGGTTCGGGCCCGTCTGCTCTGAATCCTGGGAAATGAAGAAAACCCTCATTACGCCCCAGAGGTGTGGATGGGTCATTTGATCCGTCTCCTCCGCTTTGTACAGAACAGAAAGACATGGTTGTTATTGAAGCGGAGTCGAAAAATAACGATTATAATTCTAGGCACCATATATTTCACTATTTTTCCTTGTAATTCAAAGTGATGGACTTGCCATGCCATGAATAATAGAAGTGAAAGCGACCGTCATATTTCAGCATGAGAGCTCTTGAATATCTCCTTCAGGTTTCCTAGAAAACTTCTGTGGAGTCTGCAGCGAGAGACGCGCTAATTGTCTTTTCAGCGGGAGGCAAGCTATTGGTTTTGGCAGGCAGCGTTTCGGTTTTGTATTGTGCAAGAGCAGGCGAGCGCTGCGCCTAAAGTCAAAGCCTCTAATAGAAAGAAAAGAGTTTAGCCTGTCGCTGCGGCCAAAACAGGAAGGAATGTTAGTTTCAGATTCCAGAACTGGGTGTTGGACGCAAAGGCCTTGAAACCAGGACATAAAATATTTTAGCACCATTAATGCTAATACTGTTATTACTGGTTTCGGTAAATGTGTAAGCTTTGAATTCGATTAAAATGAGACTAAAAGATACCAAAAATGGTTGCATTCACCCACGAGCTGTTCCAAATCCACATGACTTACTTTCTTCTGTTGAGCACATAATGAGATGTTTAGCAGAAAGTGCATGCTGCTCTTTTCCACATAATGAAAGTTAATGCGGGTTAAAGGTGTGAAGCAATAAGAGTGCCCACAATAGATAAAAGGAAAATAGGTTAAACACTGCTTCATGTGGTTTTGAAAAACTTTTATACCACTTTAAAGAAAACTTCAATTTAATGATCATGTCATTTGGCGAAACCAAGTAAAAGCAATATCATATTTTCCTCACACTCCGAAAACATTAGTATAACAACTTCATTATTTTCAAAACGTTTTTACATGTATTTTTAAAGTAACATTTTTTAGCTATTATTTCTTTCTTTTTGTTTTCTTTTTTTTTTTTTTACAAATATCAAAACATTATTATTATTAGTAATTTAGGGGGTTGTACCACATGACATTGTATAACCTGTCCTGAACTAATTTTGCCTTCAATATAAAGATTAATAGACTTGCTGACCTTGGCACACAGTCATGAGGGAATGCAGGTCTCTTCTCTATGATATGATTTCCCCTGTATTTTGATTGGACCACATGACTTTGATTTAAAATATTTAAAATATTAGTTCAAATATTAATAAGCAGTTTTGTTTTTTTATTTGCATGTTATATGCATCAACATGGAAATTTTGGTCAATAGCGATAACCTTTTAACCTTTTTACCTTTTTGATAACTGATATATTGGCTTCATAAATATAAACATTTTAGGACTTTTTTCTTCATTATGAGATTAGAAAAGTTTCTCCACACTGACATTTTTATTTTATATATTAAATAGAATTAATATATAAAAACACTAGAAATAATATACTCATATGTAAACTAAATGTAATGTCTTTGAGCACGTTTTTAGCACGTTAATTTCAATTAAATGAAAATGTATTATATTTTACATTTATATTAAATGTATTATCTAAACCTGAACTTTAGAGTGTGAGGACAGTTTTTTTTTTGTAGTTTAGATTTTAAATACACTACAAGTGTGTATCTAATACAATCAAGCGCACTTCTTATTAAGCGTAAGATGTCATACAAATTTTTTTTAAAAATGTAAAAGAATAAAGCTTGTTGTCTTGTATGCTGACTATTAAGAACAAAACATACAGAAACAGCCTTCCTGGACCAACCTGGTTTCGAGTAACCTTGGTGAAGGGCACATAGGTGACAGCAGGATTGCTATCCAAGTAACTCTATAGTTCCTAGGTCTCCCCCACTTGGAATTGGACCTGCAGCCTTTGTGTTAGCATGCCAGAGCCTTCACCCTTACCCTGCCTCCACCTTAGCTTCTCAGCCTGTCATTCATAAGGTTCAAAGAGTCTTAATGGATCATATCTTCTAAGTTGACATTTATGTGTCAGTGGGCCAGCATAGGGAGGAGGTGGTCAAAGTCTGTACTAGCTCACTATTAGGTCATCGACAGAAGCAGAGGTGAAATAAAAAAAACATCTTTTAGAGCAGAAATTATTAGATTCTACTTCAGGAAGTCATGCTAGTATCAGAAAACTGTGGTATGTAGCTGTAAACGGTCATAAAATTGATAGTTTGCAGTCATAACTTCCTGCTTCAGTGAATGCAACTACTTTTGCATTGATGTTTGTCGGTTTACATGATTCATTTGAGCATGCATTCAATTCTTCTCACAGAAACATGTTCACTCGACACTTGCTGACTCCGAGTTTGCCTGTTTTAAAGGTGAATTAGAGTATTGGCTCTGACAGGAGTGGTGAATCGTGTCTAGCGTCCTGTAATCTCCCTGAGAGGATCTCCTCATTAGGTAAGACAAGGTCGCTCCGCTGACACCCGGCAGAGGCACGGTCAACACGTGCAACATGCCTTATCAGCTGTGGAAATTTACCCTCAGCATGCCTGTTGCCAAACAAACAGAGCAAAAAACGCTAGGCTCATTTGTAGCGGGTGTCAAAACAAACCGGAGCATGTTGGGCAAATCATGGACACAAGTTCACATCTGTGCTTGTTCATTTCATTCTTGATTCATGACAATAAGGGAATTCGTGCTGATAATTACGTAACACCAGTATTTGTATATTTGGAATGAAAACTGAGAGTACTGTGAATATATTTAGTTAAGCCAGTGTAAATTAAAGTTAGTCTAGTGTCAAGATAAAGCAGACAATTACATTTTAAAATCAACCATAACAATTCTCTTTAAGGATAAAGTTATAAGTTCTGATCAAGTTAGTCTAGTCTCAAGATAAAGTTGACAAATATTTCGTTATTCAAATACATTGATCTCTTCATGAGTGAAATGTTGTTTAAAGTTAGTGTAGTCTAAAGTTAGTCTGGTCTCAAGATAATGTTTAAAGGTATTTTTTAAATCAACCACAATTCTTCATATGAGTGAAAAGTTAGTCTAGTCTAAAGATAGTTAGCAGTTAGTCTAGTCTAAATAAAGTGTAGTCTAATGTTAGTGTAGTCTCAAGATATTTAAAAGTATTTCTTTATTCAAATACAATGATCTCTCCGTGAGTGAAAAGTTAGTCTAAAGATAGTGTATTCTAATGTTATTCTAGTCTCAAGATAATATTTAACAGTATTTTTTTATTCAAATACAAACACTTATGAGTGAAATGTTAAGCTAGTCTAAAGATAGTGTAGTCTACTGTTAGTCTAGTCTCAAAATAATGTTTGAAAGTATTTTTTAAAAATCAACCTCAACAATTCTTTATATGAGTGAAAGTTAGGCTACTCTAAAGATAGTGTAGAGCAGACTAATGTTAGTCTACTCTTACAATAATGTTTGAAAGTATTTCTTTATTCAAATACAATGATCTTTTCATGAGTGAAATGTTAAGCTAAAGTTAGTGTAGTCTAAAGTTAATCTTGTCTCAAGATAGTGTTTAATGTATTTTTTTAAATCAACCATAACAATTCTGTATATGAGTGAAAAATTGAGCTAGTCTAAAGATAGGGTAGTATAAAGTTAGTCTAGTCTCAAGATAATGTTTAAAACCTATTTTTTTAATCAACCACAACAGCTCTCCTAGTGAGTGAAATGTGAAATCTAGTTTCAAAGTAATTTACTTTACAAAGTATTTAATGTAAACTAATAAAATCAACCACAACTTTCTCTTTTAATGTAGTTATGCTACTCTTAAGTTAGTCTTCTCTTAAGATAACAATGTCAAAACTAAACAGTTTGTCTAGTCTCAAGAATTTCCTTCCGGTTGAGTGAACGCTGGCACGACTGGCTGCTCTCCAGTGTTTTCTACCTTTGTTGAACTTCGTTTTGACTGACACGATGTGGACTTACCATTTTTTCATCATCGTTTGGATTGTTCTATTGTCACTGTTCCACTCGGCGACCTCACTGTTTCTATATACAGTGACCGATCTCTACCAGCTGCGGTGCTACTCTGCTGAGCCTCCGCCTTCGCTCTGCCTCTATCAGGACATTGTTCATCGTCCCCGCCCGAAATATATCCATCGTGGGTCTCGACGGGGTTTCAGGTATGATGACTCGAAGGTTATACGGTCATTCTGGACTTCAGCTCCCCGAGCAGCGAGGAATACCACATTTCGCAACCTCGTATCTCCAGACATGGCGGAGGTCTAGCGATATTTCACAAATCGATTTATAAAGCATCTCCGTTGACTGTATCAACATACGCTTCTTTTGAATCAGTAGCTTTATCTATCAGCGGTCCAACACCTACAGTTCTAGCTATTGTCTATCGACCACCCAAATACTGTAATACATTTTTAGATGAATTTTGTGCATTTTTAACCTCACTGTGTACCTTATCACCTAATATTATTCTACTGGGTGATTTTAATATTCATGTGGACATTGCTAGTAACTCGCTCACTAGGGATTTCATTTCTTGCCTGGACAGTTTTGGTCTCCAGCAATATGTGGACTTTCCAACCCATTCTAAAGGCCACACTCTGGACCTTGTTTGCTGTTCAGGTGTTACACCTCTGGACTGTACAGCAACTGCAATACCCATATCCGATCATAAATTGCTTTCTTTCAATGTTAATGTTACACTCTCTAGATCCAGGCAACAACGTTCTATGACATTCCGGAATATAAAAAAGATCAACCCCTCAGCTTTTACTGTTGCAATCACCGACCTCCCACACAGTGACCATCTCTCCTCCTCTGATGAGCTGGTCTCCTTTTATAATTCTGAATTACGACAGCTCCTGGACAATTTTGCACCTCTTAAAACTCGGACTGTATCTTTCACTAACTCTGCGCCTTGGTTTACTCCTGAACTCCACCAGCTAAAGTCTAGAGGGCGGCGTTTGGAACGCCTTTATAAACGAACTGGACTTGTGGTACATAGAGAGCTGTATAATGAACATGTTCATCTTTATAAGGATGTTCTCTCTGCTGCCAAACATGAGTTTTATTCGCATTTAATTGAGTCTGGAGATTGTAATACTAAAGCTTTGTTCTCCACTGTAAATCGTATACTGAAACCTCCTGACAGCCTTCCTGCACTGCTCAGTGTGATGAATTTGTCTTTTTTCAGTAACAAAATAACTGCTATTCACCAACAGTTGGCCTCTCATATCTTCTCCCACTTGGTAATATCTTTTCTAAATTTGGTATTAAATTTCACTGTTACGCTGATGATACACAACTTTATGTATCTACTAAGCCTGTTTCCATTCTTCCACCTATCTGCCTTATTAACCTGCCTTAGTCTTCACGAAATAAAAACCTGGTTCTCCGCCAATTTTCTTAAACTTAATGGCAATAAGACTGAAGTACTCCTTGTAGCCACTAACTCTGTTCTCTCTAGGTCCTGTAGTTTTTCTTTATCCATTGATGGTTCCTCCGTTTCTCCTTCTCGCCAGGTTAAGAACTTGGGGGTCATCTTTGACAGCACTCTTTCATTTGAAGCTCACATTAATAGTATAACCCGGTCTTGTTACTTTCATCTCCGTAATATTGCTCGCCTTCGTTCATCTCTCACTCCACACAGTACTGCCATTCTGGTTCACTCACTTGTCACCTCTCGCATCGACTACTGTATTTCTCTTTTATTTGGTTTACCACACAAGCTTCTCAATAAACTCCAGTTGATTCAGAATTCAGCTGCTCGTATCATAACCCGGACTCCATCTATACAACACATTACTCCATCTCTTAAACAGCTTCATTGGCTTCCCATCAAATTTCGCATTGAATTTAAAATTCTTCTTCTCACGTATAAAACTCTCCATAACCTCGCTCCAACTTACCTCTCAGATCTTATTCAGCCCTACACCCCTTCTCGAACCCTTCGTTCTTCCTCACTGGGTCTTCTCCATACACCCACGGCTCGTTTAACCACCATGGGTCATAGAGCCTTTAGCCGTGCTGCTCCTCGCCTTTGGAATTCTCTCCCAGCTAACATCCGCAACTTAGATTCGTTATCCCAATTCAAAGCTAAACTCAAAACTCACTTATTCAGAATAGCTTATCCTACATGATTACGGTCTACACAAATCGTAATTTTATTTTTTTTTTTAAACCGCTCCTTTTCTTTTTATGGTTAATTGATATTGCTATTTATTGTTATTTATTGCTGTTTTATTTATTGTTCATGATGTACGGTGACCTTGAGTGATTTGAAAGGCGCCTTAAATAAAATATATTATTATTATTATTATTATGTTTAAAAGCATATTTTGATCAACTACAACAGCTCTCCTAATGAGTGCAATATTAAGCTAGATGTTAAGCTAGTCTAAGTCTAGTTTCAAAATAGCATCTAATGTAAACTAGCAAAATCAAGCACAACTCTTCATGTAGTTACACTACTCTAAAATTAGTCTAGTCTTAAGATCACGTAGATTGATTCTCTTTAGGTGTAAAGTTATAAATTAGTCTAAAGTAAGTCTAATGTCAAGATAATGTTGAAATTAGACTTTGAAAATCCAACCACTACAATTTTCTTCATGAGTGAAATTTTAAGTTATTTCAAAGTTAGTCTAAACTCAAATGAACAACTAATGTAAAGTCAACAACAACAACTCTTTTTTTAATATAAAGTTATGCTACTGTGAAATCAGTCTAGTCTCAAGATAATGTTGAAGTTAAACTTAAAATTAACCACAACATTTACAGTATATTTATTAGTGTAAAGTTTGTCTAGTCTTAAGTTATTGTCTAATGTAAACTATTAAATCAACCCTTTTTTAGTGTAAAGATAAAATAGTCTAAAGTTAGTTTCAAGTTAAAGATTAAGTAATGTTCTTAGTCACTGGGAACAGTAAATTAGACTTAAACTTAAATGTGAGGTGTGTGTGAGTGTATGTATATATATATATATATATATATATATGTGGGGGACCTTACCAAACCAGATTGCATACTATAATAAAACATTGGCTCAAAAATAGCATAAGGTTGGGGCGGGACTATCTGTTTCTCTGAGCAAATACAGATAAAAGCTTGTTTGAAAATATAGTCATTTTTGCAATTCTATTTGGTGCTATAAATACACACTTCGCCTTCAGTCTAAATATCCATGTTCAGCAAACAAGAACAGCAATGACTTCCGACAGGTTGTGTTATAGCTTTTGGCCACTTGCTCAACAGCAGAGCTTGGTGGAGAGTCATGGCTAGCGACTTCTCATCTGGCAGTGTGCCGAATTGCAAGAGTGCAGAATGAAGATATACTTAAAAAAAAAAAATTACTGTCAGTTTCATATTAACTTAATGTTTTGAATTAAACAATAACACAAGAAGCAGTCAACGGAGACAACTAGAGGGTAAAAACATATTGCTTTATATAATCAAAATACAAACCATGGTGCATCTTTGTAGGGCCACATTAACACAGAGGCATTAAGATGTTTATTTACACACACAAATATATATATATATATATATATACAATTAAATATAATACAAAATTTGAATAATTAGCCAATGGAAAACAAAAAAAGATTATTAGAGGATGCATCAAGTTAATGTTTGACAATAAATAAATAAATAAATAAATACTTTCTAATTTTATTTTAAACACAATCTATTTGTTTGTTTGTTTGTGACATACTGTACTTGACACATTTGGTATAGCATGGGAATTGGTAATATAATGGATTTATCCAACACTCTTGTGTATTTCACCTTTATCTATAGCAGTGGTTCCCTCCCATGTTCCTGGAGGCCATCCAACAGCACATTTTGGATGTATTACTATTTAAACACATCTGCTCATTAGTACATTAAGACCTTAAATAGGTGTGTCATGTGAAACACCTAAAACGTGTCCTGCTTGGGGGGGGGGTTTCAAGGAACAGAGTTGGGAACCACTTATAGCCTCAGGTAGTTCCTTTATTTCTGAGAATATCTACTGAGGCTCTGACGTAAATTTTTCCTTTGTAAACTTGTTGTTACAGACCTAAATCTAAACCTAAATCTTGTCTTCCATGGATGAGTGCAACGTTTACAAAAGAAATACAACCTCACAATGTAACCGAAACCTCAACACCTGCAGCGGCTGCTTGAGATTCATTCCACTCATTCATCTGCTGCATTCAGCCCATTTTTCACTTTTCAGGGAATGACAACAATGAAGAATAAAGAGGACTGGATTGGTGTATGGTCTGCAAAGCAAATCGGTTGGAGGAGTGTTGACATAGCGATACCAGGTTTTCTACCTCTCCTCCTCTAGGGTTTGAAATGAAGCCAACAGTGTGTGAAGACTTTATATAAACAGGTTTAATATTTCATTAGCTTCGCAATAGGTGCTAAGCACATTTGCTGATGCAGTAGTTCACAACAGGATACAAAAAGCATATAATAACCTACTCAGTAAATGAATGAATAAATAAATAAACAAATGGGCCTATTCAGAGGAAATTACTATAATGAAATTTATCAGATTTTATAGCCTAAACATTGTTTAGACAGTAATAAAAATAATTTGTATTAAACAAACAAAAGAATGAATGAATGAACAATCAATCAATAAATGTAAATTCTCTGGAAATTACTACCTTAATAGCCCATTACCACTACCATTAATCAATATAAAATATTATTATTTTACTGTAATATGAGCCCCAAAAATACAGAGAATAAAAATATAATTATCTACATTTTGCGTTGCACATTTAACTTTTAAATATTATTTAATTTGGTATGCACTTTTTCTACAATGCTATATGCATTTTCTTTTTTAAATTTTTTTTTTTGTTCAACCCTGTTGAGCCATGACATCCTCTTTAAATGTAACAGTTCTGACGTCAGACATTTTTTTTTTACTACAAGGTTCAAACAAGTACGTTTCTTAGTATTTAATGAGTTTTACACTTATAATGGCCTTGTCAAGCTCAGTACTTCAACTCTGTTATGGAAGGACATTCAAAAGCACATTATAATTTACTCAGCAAAAACAAAATTAATTAATTAATCAGTAAATTAATAGTAATAGTAATAAAAACAGTCAGTTCTCTGGAAATTACTTACTAGCCTTACTAGTACAGCATTTGATTACATTTTATAGACTAACCATTTTTTAGAACTGTAATAAAAATAACTTTTTATAGAGGATATAAAATGGAATTATCTACATTTTGCTTTGCATATTTAACATTTTAATCTGTATGCAGTTTTTCTATAATGATTTATGCATTTCCTAAGAAAGTCCTTTAAAAAAAAAAAAAAGCTTGTTCTTGGACTTTGTTCAACCCTGTTGTGCCATGACACCTTTGTTAAAAACAACAGTTCTGACATCAGATATTTTCTACAATGTACAATGACTACAATGTTCAAATACGTAAGCGTCTCACGGTATTTAATGAGGTTTACACTTACATTGGCCTTGTGAAGCTCAATAGTTCAACTCTGTTACAAAGGAAAAACTTTCTACAGAGGAAAATATTGTTCTTGCCAAATGGCAATGCAATGATAGTAATAGTAATAATAGTAATGATAAATATTTGACATATTGCATGACTATAACAACATTTTTAAGATTGGGGTGATAGTTTAATATCAGCCATTGAAAAAATGACATTTGTTGATCACTATTTATGAAGGGGGCCTCACAAGAGCTTCTTCAGTGTTACACAAAACTAAAATCAAACTTCACTTCAAACACTAGCAGGATATCACGAGTACATCTGTGCAGGGCAAAAGCTCTTTCATTTTTGCCTCTCGGAAAGCCGTTATTTTGTAAACAGATTTTTATAACAACAATCCCATGATCAAGTCAGATGAGGGCTTATCAGGAAACAAAACAACTGAATAGTGGATCCTTGTAAATCTGATCACATGCAGGTCCTGAAACCAGTTTATTCGTACAAAACTCAACATTCTCATACAGTTTGAGCTTAGTTAGCACAAATGGTACATGGAGCCATAGTGCTCATGTGGGAAATGCAAGTTCTAAACCAGTTTTTTTTATTTTTGAGTGAACTAGCCCTTTAAACTCCACACTGCTGAATGAACCCATGTGAACTGTGCAGTCAGAATATATTTATTGCATATGTCTCTGACTCAGTGCTTTTCCTGCAGGCTATTAGCTGATGTTCAGGATTCTGACTGTCCCCAGATTTTCATGGTTAGCTGTTTATTCATACGGTTTATTCCTTTAGATGTCGCAGTATTGCACATTAAATGAATGTAAACTAAATGTTTCCATGGCGGGGTTTTGTATGGCAAATGTGTAACTGCTTTTTACACAAGCTATTGTATGTGGGGTATTATGTTGAACAGGTTATCTGATTCATCTCATGCAGCTGTATTATACAATGAAATGACTCATGCTGTGTTACACGTCTGAATTGGGCAATCATCTGCTTTTTTTTTTTTTTGTATAAAAGGGGTGAGTCAGTGCTACAGATAAGATGTAAAAAAAACAAGCCGCCAGACTTAGGAAATTTCCACTCGCAAGCTAAAGGCCTATTTCAGAAAAATCTCTTAGATAGTAGTGATGCGAAATTGAAGTTACTGTAACATTTACATGGACAAGATTTTAAAAGCAATTCACTGGTAAATTTATAAGTTATAAAATAATTATAAAAGTCATGCTGTATAATTATAAAATGGAATTAGGGGTCACACTTTATATTAGGTGGCCTTAACTACTATGTACTTGCATCAAAAAAAAGTACAATGTAATTATTGTGTTCATATTGTATTGCAAAACACTTTTGCTGCTATTGCGGTGGGATACGGGGAAGGTTAGGGACAGGTTTGGTGGTATGGGTAGGTTTAAGGGTGGGTTAAGGTGTAAGGGATGGGAAAACAGTGTAACTATAAAAGTAATTACATAAATTAATTACAGATGTAAGTACATGCAGGTATTTTAAAAATATAAGTGCAATGTTAAAACATGTATGTACACAATAAGTGCATTGTACCAAATGCTTAATTTAAATGCAAGTACACAGTAGTTAAGACCATCTAATATAAAGTGGGACCGAATTAGGTATAATTTTTAAATTATATATATATATATATAGTATAAAATAAATTAAAATTTATAACAGAATTAATATGAGTTAATTTACAAAATATACTCATTCCATATAGCATTTAATTAGATTTTTAAAAAAAATGTATGTATGTATGCATATATGTTTATTGATTTATTTAGCTGGCTCCATTATAGGAAAATTTATAATTTGGTAAAAGTAAATTTGGACAACATTTAGCAGAAGACTAAGATATATGACTTCAAAAGTTAATACGCAGGCCAACAAACATAGCGAATAAAAGAAATCAATCTAAAAATAATAAATAAATCTACCATTTTGAATTTATAGGGTCATTAAAAATCTCCAGGTCATCAGAAGAAAACACAAGAATGAAAAATGCATTGGCTTTTAACTAGAGTGTACACATTGCTATACTAGTCATAAAATCTTTCTAGCAGTTCAAGTCTTTTGTCCGCTACATTTATGGGACTATTAAAAAAGAGGTTTATTTCAAACTGTAACTTTATGCAGACTCTTTGTTGAAATGAGCACTGTGAAACTGATAAACGTGGGACCCGTATATCAGCATGACTCAGGTTTTGAATGCCATGATAAATGTATTACTCGAGGTCAGTAATAAAGATCTGTCCAATGTTTGCATTCCTGAACCCAGGAGGCTATGATATAATACTGCAACACTAGACTATACCAGGACTTAAAGTGCATTAATAAGTCAACAAAAGCATAGTACATTTGATAGCTTCAGTTGGCAACCAATTTGTAATTCTACCTTACGTCGCAGTTAATGTAATTATTTGTTGAAATGTCCACCTCGTAGCTCACAGCAGAGAGAAGTGTGATTTCTTAAGCACTTTTCTCCTTTTAAAACAAGTTTTACAGAAAAAAAAAATGAGTAGCAAAAAACAAATGTACATTTCACTACCAACAAACAAATAAATTATTAAATAAATAAATAAATCAGTCAATAAATCGATAAATACATACCTTACTGACTTATCAGAAATGAATGAATAATGGTAAACCAATGCATTTCTAAAAATGACACTCTTTCAATTACATTATTATCCAACAATTTGTTTGCATTTTGCATGAAGCTTCATTCACATCAATAGGTGTCAGTATAAAGTACAAAACTTCTGTTGTATCCTTCAACAAAATATAAATGAGCCAAACAGCAGTGCTAAAAACGCTGAGAATGTCCTAGCAATATCCTAATAAATGCACAGCAACACCCATGCAACCACCCAAAATATCTAAATAAATGGCATCGCACTGCCCTACTGTAGTAACCACAAAGCAACATGCTAATAACACTAAAGAACGCCCTGCCAACCATCTAGCATGACCATAGCAAGTATCCAGAACATCTTATTAGCTACATGGCACCACCCTGGCAACCAACCAAAAACTTCAAGCAAAATACACCCTAGAAAGCACATAGCAACATTTTAAAAACACTCGGAACACCTTAGCAATCACATTTTAAAGTTCTAGGAACCACACAGAATACCCTAGCAGCCACTCACAACATCCAAACAACCAATATAGGAACCACACATCAACATTAAAACCCTCACAACACTGAATGTACAACGCTCTCTCCACCTTCAATACCACGACTGAGGTGCCCTTGAGCAAAGCACCGAACCCCCAACTGCTCCCCGGGCGCCGCAGCATAAATGGCTGCCCACTGCTCCGGGTGTGTGTTCACGGTGTGTGTGTTCACTGCTGTGTGTGTGCACTAAGGATGGGTTAAATGCAGAGCACTAATTCCTAGTATGGGTAACCATACTTGGTCACACGTCACTCACTCACTCACACCTTAAATATATCATATCAATGCCCTAGCAGCCATCCAAAATACAGTAGCAACCACCTACCAATACCCTAGAAACCACACAGAACAACTTATTAACTGCATAGCAATGCCTTGGACACTATTCGAAAAAAACTCTAGCAATCACAAAATTGTGTGCTGTAATACACTCTGAACACCTTAACATCCATCATAGCAACCACACAGCACCACATTATAAACATTTAGAACACCTTAGCAACCACATAGCAATGTCTTGGCAACCATTCGAGGAACGACACAACAACTCATTAAAACACCTAGCAAACACATATTGATGTCCAGCAACCACCTAGCAGCGCCCTAGAAACCACCTAGAACAACTTATAAACTGCACAACAATGCCTTGGCAACCATCCCATAAGCTCTCATGTGCATTAATACACTCCAAACACCTTAACAACCATCATAGCAACCACACAGCACCAGATTATAAACATTTAGAACACCTTAGCAACCACATAGCAATGTCTTGGCAACCACTCTGAACATCACGGAACCACACAGCAACTCATTAAAACACTCAAAATGCTTTAGCAACCGCATATTAATGTCCTAGCAACCACATAGAATGTCTTATAAACTGCAAAGCAATGCCTTTGTAACCATCTTGAAAATGTAATCACGTATTCATGTGCTGAAATACAACCAGAACAGGTTAATAACCACATAACAACAATGTGGCAACCACTTAGCAACATATTAAACAAAGTGATGTCCTAGCAACCGCTTATCAGTGCTATAGCAACCTAGAACATCTTATAAGCTGCATAGCAATGCTTTGACAACCATCCCATAAGCTTTCATGTGCTATAATACACTCCAAACATCTTAACAACCAATCTAGGAAACACACAGCAACATTAAAACACTCCCAAATTCTTAGCCACATATCAACGCCCTAGAAACCAGCCAAAATATGGTAGTAACCACTTACAAACACCCTAGCAACCACACAGAACACCTTAAAAACTGCATATCAATGCCCTGGCAACCATCCAAAACAACTCTAGCAACCACAAAGTCGTGTGTTGTGATACACTCCAAACACCTTAACAACCATCATAGTAACCACACAACACCAACATTTAGAACACCTTAGCAACCACATAGCAATGTCTTGGCAACCAATTTGAACACCCCAGGAACCACACAGCAACTCATTAAAACACCTACACTGAACAAAATTATAAACGCAACACTTTTGTTTTTGCCCCCATTTTTAATGAGCTGAACTCAAAGATCTAATACTTTTTCTATTTCTCTCAAATATTGTTCACAAATCTGTCTAAATCTGTGTTAGTGAGCACTTCTCCTTTGCCGAGATAATCCATCCACCTCACAGGTGTGGCATATCAAGATGCTGATTAGACAGCACTCAATGAACCGCAGCTCCCCAGTACCAGCAGCACTCATGCAGCCCCAGACCATGATGCTACCACCACCATGCTTGACCGTAGGCAAGACACAATTTCCTTGGTACTCCTCTCCAGGGCGTCGCCACACATGCTGGACACCATCTGAGCCAAAGCGTATACGACAGCGTGTTCCAGTTCCTGCCAATATCCAGCAACTTCACACAGCCATTGAAGAGGAGTGGACCAACATTCCACAGACCACAATCAACAACCTGATCAACTCTATGTGAATGAGATGTGTTGCACTGCGTGAGGCAAATGGTGGTCACACCAGATACTGACTGGTTTTCGGACCCCCCCCGGACCCCGCAATACAGTAAAACTGTACATTTTAGAGTGGTCTTTAATTGTGGCCAGCCTAAGGCACACCTGTGCAATAATCATGCTGTCTAATCAGCATCTTGATATGCCACACCTGTGAGGTGGATGGATTATCTCGGCAAAGGAGAAGTGCTCACTAACACAGATTTAGACAGATTTGTGAACAATATTTGAGAGAAATAGGCCTTTTGTGTACATAGAAAAAGTCTTCAGCTCATGAAAAATGGGGGCAAAAACAAAAGTGTTGCGTTTATAATTTTGTTCAGTGTATTAAACGCATATTGATGTCCTAGCAACCACCTATAACAATTTATAAACTGCACAGCATAAAACTGCCTTGGCAACCATCCCATAAGCTCTCATGTACATTAATACACTCCAAACACCTTAACAACCAATTTAGGAACCACACAGCAACATTAAAACACAACACTTTAACCACATATCAGAACCACACCTTAACTACACAGAACGCCTTATAAATTGCATAGCAATGCCTTGGAAACCATCCAAAAAAAAAAAAAACCTCTAGCAACCACAAAGTCGAGTACCATAGCAACCACACAGCACCACATAAAAAAAAACAAAAAAACATTTAGAACACCTTAGCAACCACACAGCAATGTCTTGGCAACCACCCCAGAAACCACACATCAACTCATTTAAAACACCTAGCAAACACATATTAATGTTCTAGCAACCACCTATCAGTACCCTAGAAACCACAGAGAACATCTTATGAGCTGCATAGCAATGACTTGGCAACCATCCCTTAAGCTCTCTTGTGCATTAAAACACTCTTTTAACACCTTAACAACCATCCTAGCATCCACACAGCAACATTAAAACACTCACAACACCTTAAACACATATCAGTGCCCTAGTAACCAGTCAAAAAATATTGGGCAACCATCCCAAAATCTCTCATATTCTGTAATATACTCAAACACCTTAACAATGACAAAACAACATTAAAACAATCAGAACACATTAGCAACCACATATTAATATCCTAGCAACCACCTACCAATACCCTAGCAACCCCAGTGAACATCTTAGAAACTGAATAGCAATGCCCTTGCAACCATCTAGAAAACTCAACATGTTCATGTTCTGAAATACAACCAGAATAGGTTAACAATGTGAAAACCACTTATACACAGTGAGAATATCTTAGCAACCATATAACAATATGTTAAAAACACTGACTATAGCTTAGGAACTACCTACAGCATCCTAGCAACCATCCACGACAAGCTAACTCAGTGATGGCAAGTTCGGCACAGGCAAGCACCAATCGCATCTTCTTCTAACAAACGTTAATACTTTTCATTTAGAAAATATAAACAATAATACCAAACTGTATCTAGTCACAGATCAGAGAATATGAACATGGCTAGAAGTCTAGAAATTAAGGATTTGTGCTGGTCACACAAAGGTTGTCCGTCACCATTGTGCTCTTGAGCCCCAGGGGACTGTCTCTCTGATTACCGCGCTGCATACTGGATAAAGAGCATCTGCTAAATGCCAAATAACCAACACAAACTCCATGAGAATGAGTTTTGAGTTTCCAAATTTGGACCATATTTTATGACATACAATCCTGAGGGGATACACTGTTTCCATCCCTCTTAACCCAGTGACTCCAGCACACGAAAACAACTCAAGTTCAAGCACAGTGGATGTAATACAGCTAAACGCCCCAGTCCAGCGTTAGCATGCCCCTCACTGAAAGCAATACAGGGAACGTGCTCAAGAACCGACGGAAAAATAACGTCATGTGCTGAACCACAACAATTATTTCTCTACTTCAGTACATCTGTTTAACCACAGAGCCAGACATGCGCTGCCACTAACGATATTAGTATACATGCTGGGAAACTCAATGCATCCTTGGAGGGGTTACAAAGACAAATTTTGGGCCTTTGCTACTCTATTGAGTGAAGACGAGAAGATTATGTACACAAAAATGTGCCTAGTTGCTGCCATTTTTCCTAATGGACTCTCAGTTTCAATTTTTGGAGCTTTATTTATGGTGAAAAAAAGTGTGAACATTCCTCAAATAGTCTTCAAAAATACAATCAGAACACCCTGGCGACCACCCTGAACAGCCTAGCAACCACATAAAACCACCTTAGAAACACCCTAGAAACTACCTACAACACCCTAGGAACCTCTTAGCAATGGAGACACGCTTTCTGACAACTAGCCAGAAAACCTACTACCCACCTTGCAACTAGCTACAACACCATAATAACTTACTAGCAATGTTCCCAACATCTCGGAAACCACATAGCAACACAACGTCAACCACCCCTGAACATCGCACCCCCTAGCAACCAGCAACACATTGCAAACATTATGAACAGTAGCAATTCCCTAATACAACACTTGTTACACCATAGTAACTACCTGCAACACCCTAGCAACCTCCTAGAAATGGTTGAGCAAGCACCCCAAACATCACATAAAAAACAGATAGCAATGTACTTAAACACTCCTACACCATAGCAACACCCTAGGAACCTTCTGACAAACAACCAGAAAACCTACTACCAGCTGTACCTAGCAACTAGCTACAACAGTATAGCAACTTACTAGCAGCGTTCCCAACATCTCTGAAACCACATTGTGATGCAACTTCAACAACCCCTGAACACCCTAGCAACCAGCAACACATTAAAAACATTCTGAACAGCAGCAACGTCGTAATACAACACTAATGCAACACCCTAGGAACTACCCACAACACCCTAGGAACCTCTTAGCAATGGTGACACACCTTCTGACAACCAGCCAGAAGACCCTGGCTGCCACACAGTAATGTGCTTAAAACAAGCCGCGTTTCCATTACCCTTCAAATTGCGCAAATTTAATTTGTGAGTTGAAAATATGCCCAATGGAAACACATCAATTTCCCAAAAAAACTCCCATATATCGTAAAAAGGTTTTTACGCTCACATGAGGTGGGTTTTTCAAGCAGTTTGAAAAAGGAATATATTGCAAAACTGCAATGGAAACTATAACCTCCAAGAAACACCTCATACGTGGTCGCTCTCAATTAGGCTATAAGGGGCTTTTCTTGCCATTAATGCTTGGATAACCCCTTATTTACTCAGAGTTCTGGCTCCAACACGGCCACCGGAGCTGATCGCGGCAACTCTAGTCAATGCTTGTGTTTATACCAGCCGTGCCACAGCACGTTTCAGAAGCATCCCAGAAGCATCTCTCCATGCTGCTTTGCTTAAGATACACACCTACGTCTCCTTCTATTAAAAATAATGACTAGTGCGGTGGCTGCGATACCAATTCTGTTGCCATGACTTATCGTGAGAGGAATCTTAGTCGCATAACATCAGTTAATGGAAACGCCGTCAATTCGCAATAGTTTTTTTATCAACACTTATAAAATATCGCAAAGGTTTTGCACAAATCTGTAATGGAAACCCGGCTACAGACACTACACCCTACAAAACACCCTAGCCACTATAACCTACAAAACCTCAGCTAGCTCTTAGCTGTCTGGAACATCTTGTCAACCACTTTATAATGTTTTTTAGCCATGCTGAATACTCTAGAAACAACACCACAAAACATTAAGATAAAACTTTCAGTAGGCACTTCCACATGGCAATGTACAAAAACACCCACTATACAATAGCAATTACCTACATCACTACAGCTACCTCCTTGCAATGTTCCCAACATCTTGGAAACCACATTGCAATGCCATGTCAACCAACCCTAAACACCATAACAACCGCATAGCAACACACCAAAAACACTCTGAACAATAGCAATTCCCTAAAACAACACTCATTACAACATGGCAACCTAGTAATCTTTCAGCAATGGTTTAGCAAGCACCCAAAACAACTTATCAACAACATAGTAGTTGAAAAAACCTAGCAACCACACAGTAATGCACTTTAAACATTCACTACACTCTACAAAACAGCCCAGCAACTACCTACAAAACCCTAGCAAGCTTTTAGCAAAGTCTGGAACATCTTGTTAATCACGCTGCACACTAAACACCCTAGAAACAAAATGGCAACACATAAAAAAAAAACACTCAGAACACCCCATACGAATACACAACAACACTCTCTAATGCATAGCAACACCCTAGAAACTACCTATAACACCATAGCAACTTACCAGCAATGCTCCCAATATTTTGGAAACCAAAACCCTAACAACCAGCAACACATTAAAAACATTATGAACAGTAGCAATGCCCTCATTACACCATAGCAACTATCTACAGCACCCTAGCAACATTTAAGCAATGCATGGAACGTCTTGTCAATCACATTGCAATGCTTTGTCAACCACCTAGAACACCATAAAAACAACACAGGAAAACATTAACAAAACAACGCTTAGAACACTATAGCAACCACATTGCAATGAACATAAACACTCAATACTACGGTGGCCGAGAGAGCTCAACGCGCTGCAACTTAAGAAAACACATGCAAATTGAAAAAACACCAGCAAATTAAGAAAACATCTTCATTTTGCATGTGTTGTGAGGATTTGCAGCGCGTTTCTTCGTTTGCATGTGTTGTGAGGATTTGCAGCGCGTTTCTTCGTTTGCATGTGCTGTGAGGATTTGCTGCGCGTTTCTTCGTTTGCATGTGTTGTGAGGATTTGCAGCGCGTTTCTTCGTTTGCATGTGCTGTGAGGATTTGCTGCGCGTTTCTTCGTTTGCATGTGTTGTGAGGATTTGCAGCGCGTTTCTTCGTTTGCATGTGCTGTGAGGATTTGCAGCGCGTGTGTTGTCAAACTGATGAAGATGTTTTCTTAATTTGCTGGTGTTTTTTCAATTTGCATGTGTTTTCTTAAGTTGCAGCGCGTTGAGCTCTCTCGGCCACCGTACAATACACACCATAGTAAAACCCTAGCAACTACCTACAAAATTACAGCATGCTCCTAAGCAATGTTTCCAGCTTTTTGAACATCAAAACTACATTCCAACACCATTGCATAGAAACACATTTAAAACAGTTTAAATGCCCTAAAAGAACACCTTTGGAACCACTTAACAATGCCCTGGCAACCAAACAGGACAAACCAAATAATGTTCTAGAAATGTAACAGCAGTGTGAACATTCTTTAAGTCTTCTTTTTGTGTGTGTGTGTGTGTGTGTGTGTGTGTGTGTGTGTGAGTGTCTGTGTGTTGTATTCAAATATGTTATGCAAACAAGACCAACTGAATCATTATGGTATTCAGTCAAAGTTTCAACTTCTGCAGCAAGTAAATTGGGCATCGTTAGTCAACATAACAATCCTATTGGCAAGAATAGAATAAATCCCAAAATATAAACATGTGAGACAAGATTAATCACAAAGCAAAGGGAATTTGTTCCCACATGTGTTTTTGGTAAAGACATTCATCAAAATCAAATAAGAAAAAATGCAAAACAAAAAACAGTAGGACTGGCCACAACGGGGTTCCCAGGCATATCAAATTTCAGCTTTTCCAAAAATGACTTCTTGGGCTGTGTTTATAGATTGTGCATCTACTTGACCGTTTGTGAAGAAAGGACACCTGTGTGAATGCATTTGACAAGAGTTGAATTTAAATCATATTTAATTCATTTAAGTCAAATAATGCAACAAAAAATAAAGTAAAATGACATGTGCTGAACAATGTAAGCATATGTTGACGGTAGCCATTGACTTCTACAGTATTTTTTTCCCCATACTATGGAAGTCAATGGCTACCGTCAACTTTTTGGTTACCAACATTCTTCAAAATAGGCTCTTTTGTGTTCAACGGAAGGAAGAAACTCATACAAGTGGAGGGTAAGTAAATGACAGAATTTGCATTTTTGGGTGAACTATGCCTTTAAGGCTCATTTAAATATAGCAGATTTGCAGAATCTATTCGTGCTATCAATGTCACTTCCTGTTTGTTGCTGCCGTGTGTTTTGAGTTTGAGCTCTGTCAAGTTAATTCTTTGTCGTCTAATTTTTTATCTTAAAATCAATTTTATACACCATCATTTTCGTTTCTATAACGTGTGAATATATCCCCTATCGTATTCTACAACAAAAACAATCAGAGCGCCTTGTTATCACTAGTTCTATTTTGACTTCCCGAGTCCGCTATTAGCATATAGCCCGTTAGCATATCTGCTAATCTCGCTTACATTGCTAATACTCTATTCACACAAATTACCATTGTTTTACTCACTGTTACTTCAGTCTAGATCCAGAACACCTGAGAAGAGATGATGCCAACCCCAAGAGGACCTCAGATGATGCCAACCCTGAAAAACATACAGAACTACCACATTTTGCTATAAGTTTGATTGCATCATATAATAATTGCTGTTAATAGTGTTCATCGTCTGTTTTATTACGTCTTAAATTGATTTTTCCGTACATTTCTGCCATATGTACATTAACTGACAGTCACCACTGATAAGCTACCACTAAATATTGTAGAAACTTAATTTGCTGTAAAGTTGCTTTGCAATGATTTGTATCGTGAAAAGCGCTGTACAAATAAACTTGACTTGACTTGACTTGACTATGCGGCCATCCAGCAACAACTCAATTCTGCTGTCAGAATTTTATTTTGACGCAATGGAACTGGGAGAGGTGAATCAAACTTTGTGAAGAATGGCAGGCATGCTTTCCACAGGGTTGCTGTGCCAAGTCAAGTGCTTTTTTTTCCCACATGATCCTGCTTTGGAGGACAGCCAGATGAGTGATTCAAGAGGTCCTTTAGTGACTATCAATGGCTGGTGGGAGAGATACCATAAGTTCTCCGCTCTTCCCTAAGGCGTGTGGTCCACAGCTGATCCATTGTTGAGTATTACAGATGAAATGCACTGCAAGGAGCAAGTCATGTATGCAAGGTCAAGATATCTGAACTGGTATGCAGAAGCTGGATATTTCCATTCCAGACTGTAACTTACTTTACCCTCTTTCTCTTTGCTTCACAGTCTTCCTGGAAATCATGGAGAAGTCAGTGATGTGCCTCCTAAGGCCAACATGTGAGGACAAAGACTATCTGCAGTTCCCAAACAAATCAATGTGTACTGACAGAGCAATATGGTTGTTGTCAGATGGAATGTTCTATTATAAAAGAATTAAGAAAGAGTTCCGATTGATCACGGTTCAGTCATCGACCACAGAGAGAAGTTGTGCGTTTGTGCAGATTGAATGTTACTGGTTACAATATTGGGCCTCAAACAAACTAATTGATGCAATTTAGTTTGTCATACCTGTTTGTCTCTACTTCCAAATAATTTTTAAAAGCACAGTTTTTTAATTAAGATGCATGCAAAATAGAGTGCAGCAAGGATGATGTATTTATGTAGTCCTGGAATGCCAATATCCTGCAGAGTTTTGCTTTAACTCTAATTAAACAAACCTGAACCAGCTAATCAATGTCTTCAGACTCACTAAAAACTTCTAGGCAAGTATGTTGGGGTTGGATTTACCTAAAATCTGCAGGATGTTGGCTCTTCAGGAGCAGGACTCTGGTCTCAACTCTGGTCCCCGAGGTCCACTTTCCTTGCAGAGTTTAGTTCTAACCCTAATCAAACATACCTGAACAAGCTAACCAATGTCTTCAGGATCACTAGAACGTTAC
Organism: Sinocyclocheilus anshuiensis; assembly: GCF_001515605.1. NCBI lineage: Eukaryota > Metazoa > Chordata > Actinopteri > Cypriniformes > Cyprinidae > Sinocyclocheilus > Sinocyclocheilus anshuiensis. The sequence goes on along the minus strand of NW_015542360.1, from coordinate 1,183,878 downwards.
TGGCAGGCAAGTTTGATCAAGGTTGGAGCTAAACTCTGCAGGAAAGTGGACCTCAAGGGCCAAAATTGAGAACCCCTGTTCTACGACATAAAAGGTGCCTAAATGGGACTACAGAGGTGTTTGGGAACATCATCATCAAGCTGAACAGGAAACCATCTACTCAATAATCCACTTTCAGAGTCTCATTTTGGAGAAAATGTTTTTGTTTAGCTTTTACTTATCGTGATTGTATTTAGGCTTCAAAATTCATAAAAGTTGTATTGATTTGAGAAGATTATCAAGTTTTGTTGGTCACAGAGCCTATTTCCTGCCATCCAATCCAAAGCCAATGGAAAGATTGTGTTTTTGACAAGAGAGCCAGGGTTCTGGATTGGCCAACAAAAACTTTGGTACAATTATATTTTCCCCCCAATTAAGAATATGGATCTTAATCAGAATATAATGTGCGTTCAAGAAATTCATGTTCGGAAATTCACTTGAATTAATAATACCACCAACTGTCAACAAACTTTGTAAGCGTCGTGACATTAAGGCTATTACACTTGTCACACCACACTGCAAGAACCCTAAAACACTTTTCCAAGACGCCTTAGATTCCTCATTCATGGGACAATAAGCTATCAAGGACATGACAACTAGGGCAGAATTTAACAAGATGGGAAATCTAAACAATGAGAGCCAGTCCCGCCACCTCATAAATGGGACAAAGGAGCATTGATTGGTTTTGCTGGCCGCAAATCCTCACTTGACACAGTGCTGAAAGTGGAGTGAGTGGATTGCGTCGCTTCATGAGAAGCTCTAAACCATGAGTCATTCATAACTGTGTTAAGCAGGGAATTAATGTAAGTCCCCCACAGGTCAGTGCTCACTCAGACAATTTTGCTGCAGATTATTTTACACCTGCATGACCTGTCAAGGAGTAATCTTAGACTTCAAACAATTGTACAAGAAAACATAAATGTTTTCTTTTTTCCCCACTTTAAGGGACTAAAATAACAGGGCCAACATACACTGAATTCAACATTATCTCAACTGTAACAGTTTGGAATTCATATAAATCAGTTTATAATATGATTAGACTACTGTGTAAATAGTGTTATTTCTCTGTAAAAAACATATAGTGTGCAAAACTGCTCACTCAGCCCTGTTCTATTCAAAATGTCTAACGATGATGAAAAAAAAACTTGTTGGCAGAGGCTATTTACACTAACTCCAGCCACTAATGTGTGGTTGGGCTTGACAACATTACAAAAGACTGCTCTCAAAGAACAGCTACAGTGGTGTAAGAGGTAAAACACTTAATGCAGGCTTTTTGACGCGATCGACCCGAGTTCGAATCCACCTTTTGCCCAAACTCTTGGGCAAACTTCTTGTCCCTTTTCACATCTCTCACATTGAAAAGGCATTTATTTTCAATACAAATGAAGGAACATAATCGAAAAGTTGAAAATGAAGTTTCAGGTAGGGTTAGGGTTAGGTGTAGGGAGGGCTTTATTGTCCCAATAAGTCAGCATCCATTTAATAATTTTAATAAAACTGATAATTTACACTCAATACGTTATTATTGCATATTGTTTTATAATGTACTACTGTATGATACAGCGGTGCAGATATTTGCCACTATTTGCAATAAGTAGTATAAATAGCAAACAATACTGCTATTTTTACATGGTGTAAATAGAAGCTATGGCTATGGCACTTAGTGTAAATAGCATATCGCTAAGAAAATACTGCTATTTTCACATAGTGTAAAAATAATCCATTGCTATTTGCACCTAGTGTAAATTGCATCTATTGTTATTTGCACTAAGTGTAAATAGCCACTGCCTATACAAACAAATAAAATAAATAATGGCCTTGACTAGCAGATATAATTACAAGAACCAACATTATTTACAGTAAATATTTTGTTTCCAAGCTACAAAGAAAATTATTAATTTATCAAAAATATATTATAAAGGGGGAAATGTCACAGGGTACTGTAACAGTGTAACAAAGTTCAGGGACAATTCTTACCAATTTTGAAACATTTTTAAAAACATATACACTGGAAAAAAAATGGTGTAGGATTTACTTTGAAACAGTTTTCACTCAGAAATTGATAGTAAATTTCACAAGTAACATTGAAACAAAATATAACAGTATTATCTTGTAAAACATACTTCATTAACCTTTAAGTTTTATTCACAACTTTGACAAATCATCTTTTACAGTGTACATAAACAGTGGAAATATTATTTTAAACTTCTATAAAATGTGTTTCAATTAAAGTATAAAGTAGAATTTGATTGTTTTTAATTCAGTTTAACCCATAGAAATGCAAATTGGACAACAAAATTGAGTACCTGTGATTTTTCAGTATTTAAATAGGTGTTTAATTTCTATGCAACTAGCAGCACCAAACAGAACTGTAATCTATACATTTGAGCAAAATGACAACATTGGCTCAACCAATGGCATGCATTTGGGGAAAGCCTACCTGTTTCACAACAATGGATGACAGGGGAGTGTTTGAAACTTGTTTGTGCTTGGTGCCACCAGTGGTGCAGAAATGATTCGCTTCACCTTAATCTTCAGGACTTTCAGGTTTCCTATAAGAACTGGCCTTTCATATACAGTAAACATACATTTCAAGCAGAGCTCTGCATGCTGCGTCAATCATGCAAAACTTGACTGTGACTTGAAGCAGAAGGAGACAACTGGGAAAGTCCCCAAATGCTGCCTTCAAACCACAGACCACATTCATTTAGCATGCAAAGCCCCCGTTCAAAACAACCTAGCACAGCAGTTAACATTCTAAATCATGAAAACTTTGAACCATGCTAACCATCTGCGGCTTGTTGTTTTCTATATGTGCAATGCAAACTGTACCGCTTGTAAACAAATGCATGCATCAGCTGACACCCGGTCAAATGCCTTTTATTTGGCTTGGACAGAGTTGCTCTCAGGATACTGGTATAAATCCCAGATCCTAGAGAGAAGCTCGCTGGTAGGTGACAGATTTATTAAAATATTAACTCACAAGCTGGCAGACAGTCTCTAGGAGTGAGTTTGCACAGTCTCTGTTAGATGAAGGCAAATAACAAGGTTAATTTTTTTTACCTAAAAACAAATGCCATTTTCCACTGTTAAAGCATTCATGAGCACCATCCTGAAACTTGAAATTGACAAAGCTGAATTGATAAATGAGATAATTCACATGGACTTTATGGAAGTCCACAAATGAAGGCCACAAGACTCCATGTCCACATCCACTTTGCTATTAGGGACAGGCGCTATGTCACATCAGCTAACCACTGGGGTGCCTTAAGGTTCGGTGCTGAGCCCTATTGAATATTATATAATTCACAATAAAGCAGGAATTATATAACATTTATTGTTATGATATAATGATATAATAGTCCACAGTGCATTAACTAATGTTAAAAGATACAAATTAAGACTTTAAAAGTGTATTAGAAAATGTTGAAACTCAACACAATTTTCCTACAATAGGCAAAATGTCCTATATACTGCACAAATCAATTTCATTTTTTTATTATTGATATGAAACATCTTGTAGTAAGATCATTCACCCATATTTTACCATAGAAATTTTTTTAACCTGACTTAACATTCTCCTATTTTTTTTTACATGAGGCTTTTTTGACTGTGTATGCAACATGCTCCCAGTGGCATTTCTCACAATAACTAAAACATGTTACTAAGGATGCAAACTGAGCCACCCAAATTTCCCTCCTTTAGAAACCCATCTGGCCCCAACCCAAAACCAATAAATCTGAGCTTAGGAAAAGAGCAAACAATATAGTTGCTCTGACCACCAATAGATAGAGGACAACATGCTTTCTTGTATTGAATTAGGGCCTTTAGAAAGCAAATACAGCCCACAGAGAAAAACTAAGACAAGGCTCACTTAAGGGGAAAGGAAGTACTTTCGATGCATGTCAACAAGCAGCGGAAGAGAACTCCTAATGGGTCCAGAAATGCCACTGGTGTGCATGAGGATAAACATGTCTCGTTGGAGTATGGCATGCAAGCACACGCAGGCATCTTTCAAGCTAGTGTGAGCAGTGGCATGAACTCCTTAGCAAGTATGGGAAATTACACTTGCAGAGCACGCAGACCTTCTCCTAAACCTTTCCACTAGATGGGTTCCACATGGTCTGTAGATAGTAGTGGCATTATTATAGCAACCTCGTTGCATTTTTGTGTTTAGAGCATTGTGTCGTCCCAAAATCTGGGTAAAACCATTAACGTGCCATGGCACCAGATGGGTTGCATATTTGTTGGTGCTGGTCTGTGGTTTGACTTAAATGACGGACTGTGACCAGGACCTGTTATTGTGTTTATGGTTACTGTAAAGGACTCGGCTCAGGCACTATTACCAGAAAAACAGGGTGAGAGTGAGGCATTGCTAGAATCTACTACTTTAAAAATATTTTGATTTTCCACTGTTAAAGCATTTATGAGCATTATGATACTCAAAAATGTCAAGTCTGAAAAGATAAATGGGACAATTTACTGTCACATGGACTTTATAAACAACAGCAAGTGAAGGCCACCAGACTCCACATCAATTTTACTATATTTGACAGGGCTAACCAATGGGGTGCCTCAGAGTTCAGTGCTCGGGGGGGCTCATTGTTGGCAGACCAGTTAAATACATGAGATGAGATAATAGCAAGAGTTAATTTTCTTTAGTTTGTTAAGTCCACAGGAACAAAAGTGTCCATAATTGTCAAAACACCTGCTCATGTGCAGTACATTTTCTTACAGTTTTAAAAATAATAATATTATGTCAATGAAAAGATTCATTCAAAATGCGGAATTAAATGCATTTTGAAGCTAAAAGGCCCTATTACAGCCCAGTTCATTGATTGGCTAGTGTCAATGTAAATAACAGCCCCACTCTCTCCCTTTTTAATATCATTATCCACTGTTTACAGTGACACTTACATAAACCGACCGTGGTACATCTTAACTGGCTGGCCTTACATTCAGGACTTCTTCCTGTCATTGACCGTCTGTTATCTAACTGCTGTTTGGTGAAGTATGCTTGGGATAAATTATCACATTGTCATTTGTTCCTGGCTACTTCGCAGAAGTTATTTGACCCATTTTCTCCTGGCAGATTCCATAAAGCTAATCCTCTCAGTGAGAACACGTGTGCCAATTTAAATGATAATCAATCTGTATATAAGCTGGGTTGGGGGCTTGGTACTACTTGTGGAGTTAAGGTAAGATGGGCTTTGACAGTTAAATCTGGCACAACAGAGCACTGTTCCAAAATCTAGTAAGCTGCCTACCTAGACAGCAAGTATGCTCCCAACACAAAAATGCTTCCAGTCAAACAATATAAGTCTGTCTTTGAAAATACCTCAGGTCTGTCCCAATACTCACACTTGCCATCTTTGCACTTGACCATTTGTCTACTTACATGCATGTATTTCCTTAATGGAAAAGTATTTGCTCATAACTTCGAGAGAACCATGCCTGAACATTCTCTGTTAGCTATGCAATACAATATGCAACAACATTTTACTACCACATTATATGTAATATCTAATTCATTTAACTTACATGAGAAAGTGTTCCTCAAAATCTTGCAGTTTTGGGGCACATGACTTCCTGAACATGATGAACGATGGGATACGTTTAGCTTCAAATACCACTCCAAAGTATTTTACACTTATTGTCGCAAGACTGCAAGACTGCAGAATGCAGGTGTGGGGATTTTTGGGACAGGGCCCTTCTTTTGGGGGCAAAATTCTACAGCAGCACTGCAAATATGCAATCCCAGAATGCACTGCAGCAACCACAGTGAAAAATATTCTAAATCAGTCACTGAATTTCAGCTAGTATGCTACCTCAGAAGGTAGATGCCTATGTAGGCAGCATGCTAAAGCTAATCCAAGGGGTTGTGGTTTTGCGTAGACTGAAGGTTTTAGTTAGGATAACACATTGAAGGTACTCAGGGGCAAATCAGGATGGAGAGCGCCAGACTCTGACAGCTTGCTATAAATACCTTTTCAACACAAACATCAGTGAAAGCTATTTAAAGTTCATAGTTATGTTTTAAAGGCGCTTGTAATATTGCCTGGATGCCTTTAAGTATATCAAAGATTTATTTTATAAGCAAAATAACCAAGCTGTTAATGAGCGTAACAAGAAGACAAAAATATCCAAGGTATGAGGTTCGCCTTGGGAACAAATTAATACTGAGCGGTCCTTCAGGATGCATGACATGAACAGAAACCTAATAACACTTTTACCAGTTTCTACCGCCAGTAATACACAAGTTTTGTGAGCTGATGGCTTTATTGTTGCATGAGCAATTGAGCTGTTGGTTTAATAGAGTTGTTGTTGATAGCAGGAGCGACTGGAATGTTTGCGTTTTGGCATTTCTTCACATCCGTACAAGGGCAAATGGTGTCTATCTAAAGCTGCATATTGTTTTACAAGAGTTGGAATTACAATGTGTAATAACAAAACCAAACTAGATGAGTGGTGCTTACCCATGCACTACTTGAAGCCACAATGCAAATAGCCAGGACGTTTCAATACTGTTGCAAACATCCTATGAGTGTTTTTTTGTTAGTAGTGGTGGCCCCTGAGGGGTTTTATCCACCTTATTTTCCAATGCGGAAGTAAGCCATTTTCTTTGAATATGAGAGACTTCCGGTTCATTAGATGCTATATGTAAATAACTAGAAGAATAAGAAAAGTAAGTGCCGTAAATGGTAAAACTATTTGCACTACAAACCTGTGTAATTAGGATAATTAAACTAATATGATATGAGGCTAACCAATGGGGTGCCTCAGAGTTCAGTGCTTGGCCCTTTTTTCGATACATAAAACCTCACTCAATCCAATTAAATAATGAAAATCCACTGTAAAGATATTATTATATCATATACACACTGAAATGCTGTGGAAATTAAATCATGAAAAATAGGGGGGGCGGGGGGGGTGACAGAATTCTCCCATGATTTATGTATAAACTGTTGCTCATTGTTGGCAGACCAGTTAAATACATGAGATGAGATAATAGCAAGAGTTAATTTTCTTTAGTTTGTTAAGTCCACAGGAACAAAAGTGTCCATAATCGTCAAAACACCTGCTCATGTGCAGTACATTTTCTTACAGTTTTAATAATAATAATATTATGTCAATGAAAAGATTAATTCAAAATGCGGAATTAAATGCATTTTGAAGCTAAAAGGCCCTATTAAAGTCCAGTTCATTGATTGGCTAGTGTCAATGTAAATAACAGCCCCACTCTCTCCCTTTTTAATATCATTATCCACTGTTATCTAAACCAATATGATAAATGCCAGAGTGCAATGTGCCACACAAAATCCCATTTACAGACTATGACCAGTATAAACATATTTGGAGAGCCCCATTCCTTGAGTAAAGGATCTCTGTTCCTTCATTGGGACATTTATAGCCCATGTCTTAGAAATAGAAAGTTTAAAAGAACAGCATTTTTTGTAACAGAAATCTGAAAATAGCAAAAACTCAAACGATGGAGCGTGTCACATACACGCATAGAGTTAAGTAAACAAGCATGGATCAACAACACCTGAGTGGCTAATTCAGATCAGAAATCCAACACTTCAGCACAATACACTTGAAACAACAAAAGCCCACTGGAAATCGTTTGTTGTACAGGTGCAAGAGTGCCTACACCAGTAATACTGTTCAATGTTTACCCATTGTTCACAGATACAATATGGGTCCGCTGCCAGATGCAAAAACATCCTACAGGGAACAATTAATATTATACGAACAATGCTTTCGCTAGATTAACCCAACACAAAAGGTGCTGTCCACTGCCATTCACATTCTAATGATTGGGACAGAGCCAGCAGGAATACATTGAGTGAATTAGTCCAGCGCTGCTCTCAATAGAGACCACGCACTGTTACGATTCTAAACTCCAAATGTAACGTAGATGTATTTGTGTTGCGTTCTGGCGTTTTGAACGGGATCTCTGACGCACGGTCCGTTCAAGTTCACCGGGGCAGTTTATTTTTCCCTTGGCTGCGAGCGCGGGCTTCTGCAGTCCGTCAGTGTGGCTTTTAAAGGGAAGCGCAGCTGTCCATTGAGTCAGGCGAGTATTCGCAGGTGCCTGTATATTATAAGCTCTGTGGACGTGGGCCTATTTCATCAATTGTGTCATCACTAAACAGACAGTCGCTTTATAAACTGTCCTGACACGATGTGAAAGTATCTGATGTATTTGTAACGGAGCTCATTTCACCGTGCTACCTGCGACCGAAATAGGAAATTATATGTGACTTTCCTATTATTCGCGGTCAGAGTCTCCTCAAAACAAAACACAGTGGAAAATATCAAAACAAAAGAGGCTTCTGTTTTAATTGTGGTCGGTTTAAGTGAGGGCAGGACACTTCAAAGTCACCCATTCAAAGTCGTTGGAAACAAACATTTACCGTAATATTCTCTGAGCAATGTAAATTGCTCTGTTTACTCCGAGCGTGGCCTCCAAATACCACTGTTGAACCCAAAACTCTCCATAGCATGTCTAGGAAAGTCATCAAATAAGGAATCCCTGGCAAACGTCCACAGTCTCTCCAGACCCTTCTGGCTGTTGTGTGTAATAAAGTTGTGGAAAGGAGCTGTTTTCAAACTGTAAATTCCTTTCGGGTATTAGCTCAAATATGCCCATTTGAGGGTCAACAAAAATGCTGCTGGTGAACTGAGCACAGAAAGATGGGATGATTGGACTTAAACAATTATATAGACAATTACATTTTTCCACATAAAATGGGAAGTATTTATTTATTGCTTTCCAAACACTTGAACAAATAAAGTATTAAAAAAATTCAGTCCCATTATGATATTTCCAATGATGCTAAGGGGTTTTTGCTGGTTGCCAGGTATTCTTGTGTTGCTCTATTTATATTTATGTTTATATATATAATTATTTATTAATGTATTATTATATTATTTATTAATATACCTGGTAATATTTTACATTTTAAATTTTGTTTAAATTTTAGTAAATGTATTGTGCATTATTTTTTACATTTTTGTTTTCATTTTTATTAGTTTTTTATAGATTTTATTCATTATTATTATTATTTTTTTTTTTTATTTTAGTACTATAACTTCATTCGCCATCATGATGCAAGGGTGTTATATTTTCAGTTTTCATTTACATTTCAATTAGTTCAAACTTTAGTAATTTTGTTGTGTTGTTTTTTTAAATATTTGTATTCATTTTTATTTCATCTTTAGTTTTAGTAATTTTAGTACTCCTTAAGCTAATAAAAACTGATTCAAATATTTTGTTATATATTTTAATAATATTTCTGTTAATGCTTATTTTATTCCAGTTAACATAAATGTTTGATTTAAAAAAAAAAAAACGTTTTTGTTAACAATAACAACCCTTCTGAGTGGTTGCTAGGGTGTTATGCATGGTTGCTAGGTGGCTGCTTTGTGAAATCGGTAACACTTTAGAATAGAGAACACTTATTCACTATTAACTACGAGTTTTTGCCTCAATAAATTCCTAATTTGCTGCTTATTGATAGATAGTAAGGTAGTTGTTAAGTAGAATAAGGTCATGTAGAATAAGGCATATGTGCTTAATTACTACTAATAAATGGCTAATATTCTAGTAATATGCATGCTAATAAGCAACTAGTTAAGAGACCCTAAAATAAAGTGTTACAGTGAAATCTTATGGAAGTTGAAATGTGCATGTTTTCTTTATGCTTTAAGTCACGTCATATATTTATAAAGTGTTTTTGTGAGTGAAGAAGCACAATTTTGATTTTATGTCTGCAATTTAAGAAGAAATAAAATCAAGGAAACTCAAAATGATTATATGTAGAGGAATCCATTTTAATTCGTTTTTATTGCATTATTTTTTTGGAGGAGAGTAAAAAACAAGCAGACCACAGAAGCTACTGTTGCTTGACACAGCAGAGTTGTAAATCTCTGACTTTATGAGAAAATAGTTTGTTTACTCCATTTCTTTGGATGCGACACTAAACACTGTCTGGATGCTTTATGGTTCCACGCTGACATTTTATGAACATATTCATATATTCAATAGATTCTGAGAAGTGAGTAACACATGGAAGCAGAAGATATTCTGTAAAAGTAATCACAGGTGTGTGATATTGATATGGATATTAATAAACAATCACAAATAAAATCTAAAAATTTTCATTTAAAAAATCCCACTCTAAATAAAATCTTAAATAAAAGCATAAAAGAACAAATGAATTGTTTTTTGGTTTGTTTTGCATGGTTGGTTGTTTGATATTTTTTTTAGATTCTTGCTTTTTTTTTCTTCTTTTTGATCAATCATACTGAACAAAGAAATACAAACAAAAAGATTAGGCTGTGCCCTTAGATTATTTGAGATAAAAGTGGGTTTAACTATTTAATCATAAATAATCTCAAAGTCTGAAATCAATATTTCTACTTTTAGAAGGTTTTACTACATCAGTACATATTACTATATCAAAGAGAGTAAAACATGTTTGGTTGCTTTGCTTTGAACACAAAAGAAGAATATTTGTCCAAACAAAATTGTATCGCAAACGTTCATTGCTTGGACAAAGAACATTGAGACTTTTTTTCTAAATATCTTATTTTGTGTTCCACAGAAGAAAGCAAGTCATAGAAGGACAAACAAAAACTTTTTTTTTTTTCAGTAAACAGCATTAAATACATCAAATAATGTGACTAAGTTCAGATTCATTAAAATGAAGTCAATAATAACACATGGACAGACTAGAATACAAATGAATGATCCACCAATATCCATATAATAATTAATTTCACTCTGTTCATATAGAGATGAGAAACTGACACACCTGTGCAAATATGTTAATACTCATATAGCCAAAAACAACTGGACTATGCACTGACTTGCCAACATCTTTCTTTGCACATTAGTATAACATCTTACAGTCCATGTGTCTATGTTTAGCGCTGCTATTTCCAGTTTAGGAGGATTGCTGGACACTCCAGCCGATCTAAGATTAGAGCCTCAGGTCTTTGATGTAACGTCCCTCACGGCCGTAAGCCATTCTCAACAGCTCGAGACATGCTTTTCACATTAGATAGTAGGAAAAACCGATCCTGAAAGGTGATGTGGATTCAAAGTTCTCAAGAGAAAGATATGTAGAACGATTGCAGGTTCAAAGAGTTAAAGTCAATCAGCAACACTTCTAATGTTGAGCAATGGTCACTTAATTTCTTTGTTTTATTTCTTTGGGTTACAGTGAGGCACTTAATGGAAGTGAATGGAGCCCATTTGTAAATGTGTTAAATACTCACTCTTTTATTATATGGCTACAAAACATAACCAAATATGAGTGTTAACATGATTTTACTATGAAAATCACTTTCTTTTTTGTGTAAAATAACATCCGATTTTACCCATGCTATGATACAGCGTTACAGCTCAAATAATAGCCTACATAATAAATCAATTCAAATTGCTTTTATAAAATGATAAGCTTTATCCTTCAATAATTGGTCCAATTCACCTTCATAGATTCCTCACCAATAGACAATAATGTTCTGATTATTATGTGTTGCACTTTGTCGTCTCCCACTTTAAATGCTCAAGCTTTTCAAAGTCTGGTGGATTCTGATTGGCATGTCCATATTTATTTATTTTGTATCATTCATCAGCTGAAAAAAAAAAAAAAAAAATCCATTGATATCGTTCCCCTGTATTGTTATCATTGTAGTAATGGTATGGACTTCCTTGTAGAATTAGAAAGATTAACGAAAAACATGTAGCATTACATCAGTTGCTCAACAATTAATTCTCTGCAGTGAATGGGTGCCGTCAGAATGAGAGTCCAAACAGCTGATAAAAACATCACAATAATCCACAAGTAATCCACACCACTCCAGTCCAGCAGTTAACATCTTGTGAAGTGAAAAGATGCATGTTTGTGAGAAACAAATCCATCATTAAGACTTTTATTTTTTTTACTTCATACTATTGCTTCTGGCCAAAATATGCATAATCCATAATATCGCTTCCTCCAGTGAAACAGTTCATCCCCTGTTGTCTCTCACATCAAAATTCACCCACATATTCGTTTTTGAACTGTTTTGGCTTCTAAACAGTGTTTGATCGGTGCATATTTCTCTCCTGATTCAGACGAGACGACTTTTTCCCTGGAAAAGCAATATTATGGATAGAGGACTCATTTTAAGTTAAAAACGTCTTAATAATGTATTTGTTTCTTACAAACACACAGCTTTTCACTTTGCAAGATGCTAACTGACAGACTGGAGTTGGATTACTTGTGGATTATTGATGTTTTTATCAGCTGTTTGGAGACTCTGACGGCACCCATTCACTGCAAATAATGTAATGCTAAATTTCTCCAAATCTGATGAAGAGACAAACTCATCTAATCTTTGGATGGCCTGAGGGTGAGTACATTTTCAGCTCATTTATGTTTTAATAAACTATTACGTTAAAACTTGATCAATTTAGTTCCTGTTATCATTCTTGGTATGCACAACCCTTTAAGATTACTTTTATGAAACAAGGTATCCTGATGAAGAGACAAACTCATCTAATCTTTGGATGGCCTGAGGGTGAGTACATTTTCAGCTCATTTATATGTTTTAATAAACTATTACGTTAAAACTTGATCAATTTAGTTCCTGTTATTATTCTTGGTATGCACAACCCTTTAAGATTACTTTTATGAAACAAGGTATGAGAAATTATTGTTTGTGGTAATCTACATTATGCCACAAATATTGTCGACTGAACTTCTGCAGCAGTAATGTTCACTTAGACAGTATACAGACAATAATATGCACACTGTCTTTATGACTCATATATGCAATGCATTTTGTCATTTATAAGCATTCACCTGGAGGCCATTCTTGTTGAATTGTTTCAGGTTCAGCTAACTGAATGAGCAGGGAACTGCTCCAGTGTTTATGTAAGCAGTGCGAAGCCCAGGAACATGTTTGCAATGTGAAAGAACACACTAATAAAGAGGAATGCAAACCGTCAGTCTTCCTTTCACGCAGAAATCTGAGTTTACCTACAGGATCAAATGAAGGTGGCCAAAGAGAGTGAATTGTCTAAGAGCAAAAATACACCACAAATTCGATTTTAAAAATGTATCCTCAAAAAATGATCCTGTGTTTCCAGTGCATATTCCAGCAAAATAAACTGAAGACGCATTTGGTAGAAGTTAGAAAAATATTTAAACCATCTAGAGGCCATGGTTATATTTTTATACAAATATTTGAACAGAACATTTGATCCAGTATTTGGTGGAGCAACTTGGCGTTCCTCAGTCCCTCCACAGAAAAGCTCAAATAAACTCGTCGATTAGCACGTCATGTGTTTTAATGGACAAATAACACTGTATCGGTAATATATAACATTTCATGGTTCAAAGATTTCTCCTTTTCATCATCCAGGATCTTATGTATCATTTTTGCACATGGCCACCAGCCTGATGTTACAATATTAACACTATTCTGAGTTGCAGCCAGATTTTGTTACATTTGTCAGCTGTTCAGAACAGTGCTCCCCTTTGGGCTGGTCCCAAAACTAGCTATATTTGGTTATCAACCACCTCCAGGAGGCTATTTTAGGCTGTGGGAAAAGTTAGGCCTTCTTCATTGAGAGCTCTGCATCACTGTCTCGCTAATGGGAAAGACCCATATCATGGGAAAGTGTTATTTTGGTGTTCTTCTCCAAACAACGGCTCTATTTTTGGAGTTGCACTTTTAGTTTTGACCCAAGAGACCGTTTAATACATCACTGAAATGTGAATTTGATGTTAATTGGGGGGAACATTATTACACGAGATAAAACGCTTCCATGCGGAGTCACACGGAACAACAGCGCCTCCCACCGGAACAAAAGATCGTCGGGTTGAATGTAGCATTGGCTCCATCTACTGGTCATACCGGAGTATGGCACAATCAATAGGAAACCTATATGAATGAACTCTAAATATTTCATATACTAAATGCTAAGCAGATTTATTATTATTATTAATGTTTGGGCATGTGATTAGCAACAACAGCATTCATTTTGATGCATTATTTTTGTGCAGTGTCAGATTTAAAGTAGAGTATTTGCTCCTTTGACCAAAGCTGACAAAATGGTGCTACCAGGTGGTAAAATAAAATAAAATAAAAAATAAAAGGCTTGAAGCCAATTAAAAAAGGCCCTTTTGGCCCCTGCTTGACATGACAGTGAAAAATAATAGTGATTGCACTATGTATGCATAGGGTGATGCATTTATTGTGACTTAAGTTTAGATAAAATAATTTAGTTATTTTACTCATATGGCCCATGTTTATGATAAAGGGGGGGATGAAATTAAATTATTTTTTTCTGGTATTTTCCAATCAATCAATAAATTAATCCCTAAATAAAAAGTTTTATTGACATGAGAGTGGAAAAAATAGTGACTGATTTTTCATTTTCGGTGATGTTATGATACATCTTTAAAATATAATAAAATACAAAATGTATCTTATTCTGACAAGTGTAACTACAGCCTAAATGAGTTTTCATTTATGTAATGATAAAAGTGCCACACAGACATATACATTTATAATAAAAAAAAATGAATAATACATTAATAAAGAGAGACCCTTAAAAATAGAGAGACCCTTAAAAATGTTATACAATATGATAGACTGCAACGGTTGGAGTTAAAAATCATCAAATGTGTTCTACTGAAGAAACAAAGTCACCTACATCTTGGATGCCCTGGGGGTAAGCAGATAAACATCACATTTTCATTTTTGGGTGAACTATCCCTTTAAGTAAAGTTCAAGTATGCTTTATTACATCATCCTTAAGTGTTCAAATCAACCACGGTACGGCTCTAAATTGTTCTAATATAGAATTCAGAAACTGGTCTATTTCAGTATGGGGGCTATTTTGGTTAATGTGTGTTTGTCAGATTATAAAAAGTGTGTCCCTTACGAAAACGAAAAGCCGCGCGAATATTTAGAACGCTGGTCACTGTGACGTCACGGAGATCCCAAGAGATCTCATTACATTATACAGGTCTCATACAATAGAGTATCAAGAAGCAACACAGTATTATCATTATTTAGATTACCATTTTCTATTATAATGCATTTTAATATGTAATTTGTTCCTGTGATAGGAAAGTGTCATCACGCCAGTAAGTGTCACATGATCCTTCAGAAATCATTGTAAAATGCTGATATTCGCTAATCATATCTAATATTTGCTGCTCAAGAAACATATTATTATGTGTTGAAAGCAGTTGTGCTGTTTAATATTTTGTGGCTATGATACACTACCATTCAAAAGTTTGGATTAATACTTTATTCAGCAAGGATGCATTAAACTGATCAAAAGTGACAGTACAAATATTTATAATGCTACTAAAGATTTCTATTTCAGATAACGTTTCACTGAACTTTCTATTCATCCTAAAATAAAATAAAAATCTATATATGCGGCAAAAACTCGCAAACAAAACAAAAAAATGTTTAGAATTCATAATAATAAGAACCATTATACATATTTGAGCACTAATAATAATTGAAAACTAAGGACCAAATCAGCATATTAGGATGTAACGACTAATATTTCACAATATTACGGTTCTTATTGTATTTTTGATCAAATAAATCCAACCTTGGTAAGAGACTTTTCAAAAACATTTTAAAATCTTAATTATTTGAAACTTTATATTTACATACTATAAAAAAAGACATGCATTTTACAAAATATAATTACTCCTATGATAATTTCCCTTTATAACCTCAATCAGAATATCGTTCATACAAAAAAAAAAATAATAATAATCTGTTCTAATGTCTCAAATCTTGAGTTAATGCACTTATTGTATATAATATTAGGAGATGTTTTGTAGAACAGTTTCTGCATGACAAATCAAAGATTTTATTATATTAGTGAAACCAGCAGGCATTTGAAAAAAAGATTGAACTTCAGGAATTTTAATGATAGTCAAAAACACATTGTGCAAATGAAGTGCCAATACGGGTGTCCAAAACGTAAAACAATCAACTTGCAAAATAAACAGATTTACAGCTCCGTGCTTCCAAAAACAAAAACGTCGTCCACTTAAAAGTCCACCCACTTGAAGAATTTAGAGTCCAAAGCATAATTGTGTAGGTAAGCTGTGTACAACTCAAGGAAGTTATCCGACCCTCAGCGGCGGAGCCACTAACACAACTCCATCCCCTCGAACAAACAGCATGGGGATGTTCCGCTTCGTCGACTGCAAAACAAACGTGACACGCATTTGAACACTTGATGGCTTAAAATAAAATATAACTTAAAAAAAATCTAATTAAATGTTATTAATTTAGAAAAAAAAGTGACGGGAAAAGAAAAAAAAAAAACTTTGCAAAGATTTTTCTTTTCAATATTAAAGATTAGGAGTACCCCAATCCTACAATTAGATAACTGTTTATTCTTATAGATTTTTATTTATTTATTTATTTTAGTTGCTGCTGTTAATATTTGTCGCCAATATAAGGTTTATTACAAACCATCTCAACACAGATTTTTACAACAAAATAATGCAAAGCCCCTTAGGATTTATCACTGACATTGAACTGTATGACTAAGAAGAACACAAACACGAAGAAAAATGTGGAATGCAGCAGCAGTTACCTTATAAATCTCCTCATACGTCTCCTCATCGATTTCCACAGTCGTCACTGTCTCTTCAACATCTCCGAGGATCATGTTTAAGTGCTGATCATAGGCCTAATGTGGAAAAAAAAAATAAAAAAATTGTGTGTGTTTATGTAAGAAGTTTGATTCTAAATAATAATGCTTAAGTATCTATATAATTTAAAATTAAAGATTGGTAGTTTGTTGTCTACATCCTGCTATATATATATATATATATATATATATATATACTGAACAAAATTA
>NW_015542360.1:1163927-1165816 GCF_001515605.1 Sinocyclocheilus anshuiensis | reverse complement strand
GAGACGCGGGAGCTGATGGCAGGGGGCGGTGGATATTTGTGGCGGTCAATGTGGATATTGTGGATGAGTTCTTCTGTGCCATCACGTTCTATTAGTTCTACAGCTTCAGTTTTGGAACTTTCACGCTTAGTAACACATACAGCTGTGTCCTCACCACAGTGCAACAGTGAAAAGGGACCCCTTTCAAACAGTGTTGCGTTCCGAACGACATATTGCATATTGCGTATTGCGACGTATTGCGGTATTTTAAAAATGTATATCATAACAAAAATAAAATTCGGTATGCGGTATGAACCGGTATACCGCCCAGCACTAATAATAAGCATTAGAATGAAGTTTAAAAGTTTGTTAAAAAAGTCTTTATTAACTATTTAATGCTCCTATAACTTTTATTAGGGTAAAAAAAACAAAACAGGACATGATGGTATTTACTAATTTTTACACACCAGAGGCTTTTAAATGAATTGTGAATCTAAAATATGTGTTACAAAAATGTACAAATGGTTAGTGTTTATGTCATATCAGTCCATCAGAAAAGTAGTTCTGGGATTTTTTTTTTTTTTTGTAGTTGGTTGTTATTCTGGGCTGGATAACTCTAGCAGGTTTTAAAAGCCCTTTTAAAATTAAATATGTATATAGTTTGGATTAAATGAAAGTATAGTCAAATTTTATCTCCTGTATAGACTTACAATAAGATACCATTCATTAACATGACTTCATGTTATTATCTAACATCAACTTACAGAGAGTGAACAATATATTTTTACATTAATTATTGTTTTTGAATGCTATTTAATACAAGCACTTGATCATTCATGTTTGTTAATTGTGCATTAAATCATTTTAACAGATTGAACTTTGAAATAGATTGAACTTTTGATTTTATGTATTAGTAAATTTTGAAATTAACCCTAAGAAGAAGAATTGCTATAACTATTGTTTATTGTTAGGTCATGTTATCTAACAAATGGAATCTTATTGTAAAGTGTTTTTAATACTACAGTTTCCATCTATTTGATATACACTTGACTTAAAATATATGTAATCTTATCTAAAATTATTATTAAAGATGAGGTTTGTTAATTACTGAAAAGTTATATTTTAGCTGTTGTCAATGATCTAATGTTGTATTTGGTCAGACTCAGCCCATTGCTTTACTGAAGTATATTATATTTTCCTTTTACAGCTGCAGACTGAGGAAGATCCTGAAAACACCAGCAAACCCTAAAACAGACAACGGTTTACAGATGTTTTTCAGTGGCAGCAGAACTATGACTAAACTTTTGGGTGAAATTTGTTTACTTTTTTTCATACTTTACTTGCGGAAAAACTTTTAAATAAGTATATAAAGAATGGCTTTGATTTTTGTTTAACTTTATTAATAAAAAAGAATGTGTTTTATAATTAGCATGTTTTTGTGTTTTGCTTTGGTTCCGAAACTGTTACCAAGAACCGTGGATTTTCACTGGTATTGGTACCGAATACAGAAATGTTGGTACTGTGACAACACTAATATATAAATATATATATAGAGAGAGCGAGAGAGAGATTTAGTTTAACTTGATGTACCAAAATAAATACAACTAAAACTGCAGTAATACTCATTCATAATAATTAATTATTCAATAATAATTAATATTAATGAATTAATGATAGATATTTTTAAAAGTGCAAAAATTAAAAACAATACAACAACTGAAACGTATACTAAACGTACCTAAAATGAAACCAGAAAATATAAAAAATAAAAAACAATATTATTAAAAATTACCGTTGTATATCAACGATGCTCAAATAATCGTTATGCAATGAAACATTAAGCCATTATTATCTACTATATTAAAGGGGGTCATATGATGCGATTTAAATTTTTCCTTTTTCTTTGGAGT
>NW_015542360.1:1151254-1163804 GCF_001515605.1 Sinocyclocheilus anshuiensis | reverse complement strand
TGTACAGAATGTACAGAATGTGGAAAATAATGTGTTTTTTTAACTTTAAACCGCATAAACACATTTCATTACACCAAATACACAAAATACTGTTCTTTTTAGCAGAATCATATGACCCCTTTAACTATTGACACGTTAGCATTAGCAAAGATAAAAACAGTTTCAATTCGTTTCATTGTGTTGTCCTGCGCTGTAGTTGTAAACTGGCAATAGAAGTAAGGCAAGCTGGCCATCAGTAAACACACAGGCTGCTGGAGGAATGAATGGATGGATGGATGGATGGATGGATGCGGTGGAGGAGAGTTAGTGTTTCTCACGTGCAGTCTGCCGCGCAGCTCTCTGTCGTTCCTCATCTTCACATAGATCCTCTCATCCAGACTCAGCCGGATCAGATCCAGAGGCTCTTCCACTGTGTTGCTGGTTTGTTGCTGCAAATTACATTAACGTTACAGTCATATAAACAATCGTCTGAGAGCCGCTGTTTATTAACTGCCTCGGCATACTCATGTGTTCAGTGAAACATACATGAAAACAACATCTATGATTCAGCTCCGCGATTATCAAACTAATAAACACATACACTTACGTTTACATAAAAACAAAATAGCATACCTGCTCAGCGTCGTCCGCCATCTTTCAGAGTTACCCGGAATGCTTTTCGTTTGTCTCCCACAAACCATTGGGCGGGAAATGTAACTGTTTCCTGTTAGTTAGACCAACGAGTTCCTCCAGAGGGCGCGTGACGACCCAGAAAACTGAATGCGCCTTTGAGAGGCATACAAATCTTAGTACGGATTTTGTCTTGCAGGACACATTTGTACACCAAAAGTGTAATATTTTACATCTATATTTTCACTTATATGTCAGTAACACTGTCCTTAGAATAAAGGACGGTGTAACTGACATATAAGTGAAAATCAATCTTTCTGCAACATATTCTTAACCCTCTACCGCACGCATTATGATAGACCTATAGAAAAATATATTTGACTTTTTCTTTTCTAAGAATGGCTTAACTTGAAGTGCTGTAAAAAAAAATTGGAAACAATTATTATTTTAAGGTACTTTATGATAAGTTGCCATACGGCAAGAGCATACAATAGTGGATCTAACTTAGAATAAGTGTAAGTTTACTTGTAGTTAATATTTTTCCTCAGAAATGTTGTTTGTGTTGATTCAATTGGTGCTATTATAAGCTTTAACACAGTACTTATAACTGACACTTTATACATAGGCCTACTTTCCAACAACTTGTGCTTTTATTTATTCCATTCTTTTTGGCTGAATAATGATTTATAATTTTTGAATTGCATTACATTTTTCATGAATATTATTTAAATTGCAAATGTATACGGTTAAAACAAATATATACTGTATATCATCATGTATCATAAAACATTGACATAAAACCAAAAACATTGCAGTTCATGAAAATTCAGCATTACACAATCTTACACAATCTTATGAGAGGAAGACTATGAACATGAGACTATGAACATGACTCATAACAGTGATGTTTCCGATTTTTTTGTAGAAGTGACACGGACTGGTCCTTGTTTGTTACTGACGTTTTAGTTTGCTTAACTACTGACAAGAGACGGCAGTCTGTCAGAAATCTCACCACAGAAAAAAAACTACATGTCATGTGACTTAACCAAAGCACATCACTGGCTAAACTAAGGTCTTCTCTTTCCAACAAAAAGAAGAAAAAAACAACCAAGATTGTTCTCTTAAAGAGACAGTGGCAAGGAAATGAACACAACGAGTATGTTGCCATATGGCCACACCATGCGGTAGAGGGTTAAACATCTTTCCATCCTTATGCAGTAGCACGTCTTTGATTGGTCCATTCTGGCCAGCGGTGAGAAAAGTAACGCCATGGATGCGATTCTTCAGCAATGATTCTGGTTATTGAAGTTTTGCAATAGGGTTATATTTTGATAACAATGTTTGACGTTGTCACATGTAATTGTAAAGACCCTTGTAATAATGTACACCTCTGCACATCTGATATGGCTTAATAATATATTAGCCTAAAAAAAGAGGCAGAAAAAGAGGCAGATAGGCTATTCAATCCAATAACCCAATTCAATTAAAGCACAATATACAGTATATGTGCTACAGATAAATCTTAGTTTTCTCAATGCAACATTAAACATCTTTCTTTTAAGAATTTCTTTAAAGAATTTAACACTTATTGGGATTAAGAAAATTGTAATATGATTTACTGTAACATCCTTGGCTAGTTTACACTCTCTCACAAAGGTGAGACTTTGTGGTTCATTGCTTGTAACATGAGCAAGACCAGTGGAACATTTGTCAAAAGCATTTAAACACTTTATATGAGAGGTGTTAGCCACAGGTATACAAAGCAGTGCAGATGTAGGCCTATCTTAAGGGTAGGCTAAATTATGAAAAAGTTATTCAGCTTATGTTGTTGTAACTGAAGACAGATTTCAGGCGAAACATCTGTGATTTGTAACTTCCTCTGATTTTGAATTGAATAAACAGCTGAAAAGAGACATTTGACACTGTCCAACAATTTTCATGAGATGCATTTTTGTCCTTTTTGGAGCTAGAACTTTTACTTCTTTGAAGGTGAAAGAGTAACTTTGCCATGTCTACATCTAATTTTGTAACAGCTTTAATAAAAATACAACAACAACACATGTGTTTAACACTAGAAATATATTACAAATAATATAGTATTCAGACTAACAGTTATTATTCCAATATTTCTACTTATGAACATGAAATATTAATTTGAATTTAAATTAGACTATCATGTGAGGAGAAAGACAGCAGAGGCATGAAACATCTAGGAAATAAGTTACTTGGAACAACAAATACAGTTTACACAAACAATTCTGACCAGAATACACATAAAGACAACTAGCCTAACAGGTTAACATCAAAATCACAGTTTATGGTCACATTTTGACCCAAATCTGTTAACTGATCTGTTAAAGTCTCTGCAGCTCGACACCATATGAGCAGATCTGTGAAATAAAACACACACACACACACACACACACACACACACACTCACATCTTTAATGTGACTGTGGTATTAAAACATCAGTGAATTTATATATGTATAATTATAAAGATATTCATAATGTACATTAAACTCACATAGCTGAAGCCGCATGATCTTCAGGATGGTAAAACACGTCAGCATGGCGCAGTCTTGTGCTTTGTCACATTGAGATTTTACCCCAGAATTTCAAGAGGGGAATTTCTACCACATGAAGAGGAAGTTGAAGTCTGCACTGACCACGATTTGTAGCTATATATTCTGTTCATGCAAACCAGTTTTTAAACAACTGACAGAGCAATGTAGCACTACAATAAGGTTCATTCTGTTAACATTATTTTATCTATTAGATATCATGAAATTAATATGAACATTATTTTTTTAAATCTACATAAAATACATTTTGAACATTAACATTTTTATAAAATTGATATCAGTTATGAACAAACATGAATTATCAATCAACAACTGAATATGTATACATCCATACATTAACATTAACCTGGATTTACAAATGCTGCAAAATATTAATTGTTATCTCATGATCTCCTAATACTTTATTTTGATAGTCCACTTTGGACATTCTTCTAACTATAAGTAACTTTGCAACTGCATGTCAACTAGCAGTTATTAGAGTATTGGTAGACTGTCTGCTTAATATCTGCTAACACTTTATTTTAATGTTCTCCAACACACATTCTACTGACTTTAAGTAAGTTACTTTCCAAGTACATGTCAACTTAATAACCCTAACTTAACAGTCTTACTCTAAAAAAATGTTAGCTGACATGTTGCAAAGTTACTTATAGTTAGTGGAATGTCTATGTGGACTATCAAAATGATCCTACTGCATACATACAGTAAAGTTAACAAATGTAAACTCATAGTAAAGTGTTAATATTTACTGTCTTGCTAAAAGTATAAACCTTATATGTCATACCTGTAATATGACCAATCTGTTCTATCAGTGTTAAGGCTTGGGCACAATCCAAATTGACGTCTTTCTAGGGTTAGACAGAAAAAGTGTACTTTTTAGTTATAGACCGTCTTGAATGTATGAATGTTTCGTCTTTGAGTATCTGTTGTGCACTCTGTGCTTTCTGCAGCTGATAACCCACTAGCTCATTGTGGTCAGCACAAACCATGTTTGTCCTAATTGCAAGTCAGTGTTGTCTTTTCTTGTAACTTGCATAGTTTTGTTAATGATTTTCAAGTATAAGAGCATATCACACAACCTGTCCATGTTGGCATACAGTATGTCTAATTTGACAAATCACATGTGATACTGTACCAGAATCATTTCATTGAATGCTCAAACTTTGATGTCAACAACAAAAGATGTGAATAGAATTTCCCTCCTCCATTTAAAAAGTTGAAGCCAGTTTACTCTTGTAACTATACATGATTACGGTCGGTTGCATTTAATTATTTACATTCCTTTTTTATTTACATTCTGCTGTCTGTGACCCAGTGAAAGATCAACACATTTCCACATAAAATCAGATGTTGACTCTGTGAATCAATAATGAGTATTTTAAAGAGTAGGAAAGTGGGGTGAGTTGTGCCAGTTTTTACTCAAAGTGACTTTAAAGTGAGGCCATGACAGTAATGCCTTTCACTTTAGAATGTACATATATTTCAGGATGTGGTGCATCCCTGAGAACAATAACGTTGGATCTGAAATAAATTGTTTCAGAAATATAGCTTTTGGGAAAAAAGTGGTCTCGTGGCACAACTTGCCCCTGGTGCGGGGTAAGTTGTGCCTTTTGGGAGAATACGTTGGGGTAAATTGTGCCAGTGATTTCTGAAGTAAAACAGAACATTTTAATGTTATGAGCTGTAATGCTATATGAAAGCAAGACAAATTCAATACAAAATTACTAATTTAAGGTTTATTTAGATATTGTCACCCTATTAAACTGTTGGAATAAGTCATATTTTGTAGTTTTTGGGAAAACAAACTTGATATATATGATTCAAAAATATATGATATTTGTGAATCATTTCAGGCAAAAATTATTTAGCAATAGATGCCTGTTGACATACATAGAATGCTGTCTGTTTTGAAAAACTAGCATGATCCAGCAGTTAAGAGCTAACATCATGCTAACTGTATAGACTCATTGTGTAGCCTGGTAAAGCAATAAAACATGTGTGAAATGTTTTCAAACTTTTCTATAATTGTTCAAACACTACAAATCAAAAAACCTTGATCATACAAATTTTACTTTGAAAGGAAAAAAACAGTTTTTTGAGCTAAAATGTGCTTACCTCTCATGCCATGTGTCTCTCTTCTTTGGAGGATGAGTAAAATGGATGGCTTTTCAAAATTATGTGGTCACATGACCAATTTCTTCTATGGTTTTCCAGAAACAAGGGGTGGAACTACATCCCCCCTGGCACAAATCACCCCACTCTCCCCCTACTCAAGTTTCTAACATTGTTTACATGTCTGGCATGTGTTTTTAATATTCTTAAAGACAAGCCATGTGCAAATTCACAAGTCAACACCATTGCTGAGTAGGCTACTGTCTCCTTAAAACTGCAGTGTACCAAAAATCAGTATCAAAAACTTTTTTTTTAACAGCCCGTTTCCTACCATCGCAAATATGTAACCAGTTCTGTCAACTGTATGGGGCTTTTCATATCTCCACATGGTCACAGGTCTCTATTTACAGTGTTTTTACAGCGTTGAGTCATGTAGCCAATCACCGACATATCTGCTGATTTCATTAACGCAACGGCCAATCATAGGTGTTTAACTTAGAATCAACTCACTGCTCAAAATAGCTGTGTCCCAATTCGAAGGACGCGACAACATCAAAGGCCATGAATGATGGAACATTGTGAAATAGGATGAACTAGCCTTTGGAGGATTAATCTTGTCGCCAACTGTGACAGCTGACATTGACAAGAAGCAGTAATGTTCTCACTTGACTTTTCTGAAAGCGACATTAAACAGTTTGACTAAAACTAACAGTACCGCCGCTCCTTATACGCAGAGTACGCATTTTAATAGGGCTCCAACTCCCGGGGGTTTTATATATAAAAAAGAAAAACATCACCAGCTGCTAAATTCAAATCTGCGTTCGCTGTTTGGCACAGAGCCACAGACACACGTTTTTAAAGCACTGCACATTATAACCAATCACATACGATTCTGTTGAGTTTATGAATGCAAGGACCAATCAGAGGCGTTCAGATGAGTCATCGCTGAAACACGCTGTTTCGTTACCGCGCGCACTGGCTGACTGAATTCTCTGGCTAATTCTCTCATCAGAAACAACAAAGGGAAGATGTACGAATGTAAGTAAGATATTAATTTCACAGTGTAAACAGCTTTAGAGATTATTATGGGAGTTTTTGAGAGTGCTTGAACTCGCTGGACTGAGGTGAAAATGTTCTTTGATAATGTAAAGGTTCTTTGGTCTCTTTCTGTACAATAAGAGTGTTATAGGCTAATTAGAAACTTGCAATGTTTTTATTGAATTCACATTAAATACAAAGTCAGTCATATTAAAAATATTTTATGGTATGACACCCATATTTGGTACTTAAGTAAAAAGACGGATTTTTATCCAAAGTTAATAGATTACACTAGGCTTCTTTGCCCATCGCCCATTATAGATCAACTATAGATAACAAGATATAATATATAAATATAGATATAACAAGATAATCTATAAAGGTGCAAAATGCATTTACTTACACATATTTGAGAATCGAGATATT
The DNA here is from genome assembly GCF_001515605.1 of Sinocyclocheilus anshuiensis. NCBI lineage: Eukaryota > Metazoa > Chordata > Actinopteri > Cypriniformes > Cyprinidae > Sinocyclocheilus > Sinocyclocheilus anshuiensis. The sequence continues at coordinate 1,157,035 of NW_015542360.1, read as the reverse complement.
TCATGATAATTTTTGGGAATATTTCGAATAAAAATAAAAACTTATAAAACCCCTTAAAAAAAAAAAAAAAAAAAAAAACAATAGACACCATTACAAAATATGTAATGGTTTTACTGGTTATAATGCGACTTGTATTGGTTTTACTGGAAACTGTAATGAACCCTGTTGGTCTCTACTGGTAATTGGTTGCCTTCTGTAGGTGGCTTGTTAAAACCAATAAATCCTAATGAATATGTCCCAAAACACACTTCAGAAAAACATTTTTTAATGGTTAAAAGTTGATGGTTTGTAATGGTTATTTGTAGTGGAAAACATAAAACATTCTCTGTGATGCTTTTATTGTTTTTGTTTTTTTTCTCAGTAGGGACATAAGCCAATGTCAGTTATACAGTGGTATTGTGGCTGCTGTGTGTCACATGACAAGCATGAGAGCCTACCCCCTTGAAATTGGTATAGATTACGTCTAGAGATTGCAGTGATACATGACATGGTGAAAAATGACTGAATGAATAATACTCCCCCCCACCCCACAGTTACTTTAGTCTAGAACCGCCCCTGGAAAAGACATCAGCAATCCGGCGCTCAGAGAAGAAAAAAAAATTTTTTGAAAACGAAGCCCGTGCATCACTTTTAGGCACATTCATAATCCTGTGCAACTTTTTTGGCTGTTGACGTTAATAACCTGTTTTAATGTCGGTAATAATTTCACCACCAACAACGCATCAAATATTCTCTCTGAGTTTCCATGTTCCCTTACGAAAATTAGCCATGTTTCTACTACGAATAAAACCAAAAATCATGGTTCTTGTAGCCATGGTAACATGGTAAATTAATAATTTTTGTTTTGTTTTGTTACTTCAAATAATAATTTACAAAGAAGTATTAAGATCATATTTTTTTGTGGTTATAAAAACAGACCTAAGCCAACAATAGCCTTTCAAATGACTTAAAATGCATTATATAAAAACAATGAGGCAATAATGATTAGTTAATTAATCATTTTATGGTTTCATTGAATAACACTGTTAAAATGCATAATGTAATACAAAATAAACAATTTATGTGCATTACATGTTATTGCAAATGAATGCCTGCAAAGGGAGCCAAAGGTCTGGTAATTCCTGCTGTTACACTTACAGGACGTCCTTGTAGGCTATTGACCAAACATTTAATTCAAATATCCACTTAATCTTTAATTTTTGGCCACCTTTTTGCTATATATAGATGACACAGCCTCTATAATTTCTTCAACAAAAAACATGTGGACATCACAACCCTCACAAAAATTAACCATGGTTTTATCATAGTAAAACTGCTTAATTTTCTTTTGCGTGATTTCTGAATGCTTGAGACTATAAAATCAATCCGACAACTATATTAATAACATCATAGCCATAGGTAACTGTCTAGATTTGTAATTTGTAAATAATACAATTTATTTATTTATTTACTTTTATATTTTATTAAAGTTCTGTTTTGACCCCAATGTGACCCCTATATTATAGTTTTGTTTTTTTTACTTCCATAATATTTGAGGGAGGGGGCACAATGATACAATCCTGCTTAGGGCACCCATTTGACCAGCAGCGGCCCTGAAAACTAAACAGGGTGCCGAACAACAGTCACATCACAGATCAGCAGTAGGAGTCAGGTTTCATGTGAGGAGAGAATGAGTCGAGCTGACTGAAGAGTGAGGTGAGAAGAAGACGATGGCGAAAGATTTAGTTTAGAAATGAAATGCAAAAGTGCCTGGTTTAAAAATATTTTGGATTTTGAAAAGCCTGTTGACTTTTGCTATTTATCTAACTAGATTTTGTACGTTTTTTTTTTTTTTTTAAACATTTGTTTCTTATTTATTTGGTTCCACCGAATTGCCACTAATTCAAAAGTGAAAGAAAAATGCGGACGGGCATTTACAAGCTATTTAAAAGCGAGGAAAAGAGGGAAAATTCTAACGAATTACCCCACACTAACTGTGTATGTACACAGCAGACTTACCTCTGTTCCTTGACAGTTTTTCCAGAATCCCTCCACCACCCCTTCTCCGCACTTACAGCTATTTCTGTCCTAACCTGTAGGGGGGGTACTCTGGGTTCGGGCCAAAATTCAGACTTCGGAGCCCTCCCCTCGGACAGCACGCCAAATACGCATAACCTTTACTCTGTTTATTATATGTAAGTGTGAACTCGTGAATGTACATTTGTATCATTTGATATTCAAGTAAACTGAAACCCAATACTTACATTCTCTCTAAAAAAAATTCTGTTGTCATCAGCACATAATGAATCTTGGGATAGCCTGGGCCACAAAAGATCCATCAGTTGAATCCTTCATTTCCTGTGAAACAAAGGACGGATTTTGACGCCACATTTGAAGGAGACTTTGAATTGGGACAGCCTGTGCCGCACCACAGTGTTGCAACCGGTCTTCGAATGCAGCCCTTGAGGGACGCAGCCTCTGAATTGAGACGCAGCTTATGCATGTTTTGAATCCTCTCATTATAACAAAGTGTAGACAAGATGTAAATAAGATATTAATTGTACAGTGTAGAGTTTCATTTTTTATAACAGAATGAAATAAGACGACTGATAGCTTTTCAGTGATTATAAGGGGAGCGCTCTTTGCACACTTTCTAGGCTACTTCTGATCTTTATTCATGTTTATTTCATGCTATAACTAGTAAAGAGGAAGAGATGATCAGTTCATGTGCCACTTGAACAGGCGCTACAGCGATCTGACATGACACATTAAAGAGCCACAAAACTGTATTTATTGTTTGAATTTCTTAAAAAAATGACACAATTTTAAAGCTGAGACTTTGTTTCATACAAGAGGTAACCTGGGGTGTTTCCCAAAAGCATCGTTAGCCAACTATGGTCGCAAGTTCCGTCGTTACCAACATAGTTCAACGATTCGGTGTTTCCCGAAACCATAGAACGAACCAAACGAACATTCGCAAACAGCGTCGCAAACTTGCGTGGTAAGAACTACAGCTCTCAACCTCTGGTTAGAAGCATAGTTTCTTGTTAGCAAGGGATATGGGCTTAAATAAATAGTGGGGGAAAAAATATTTGATCCCCTGCTGATTTTGTACGTTTGCCCACTGACAAAGAAATGATCAGTCTATAATTTTAATGGTAGGTTTATTTGAACAGTGAGAGACAGAATAACAACAAAAAATCCAGAAAAACGCATTTCAAAAAAGTTATAAATTGATTTGCATTTTAATGACTGAAATAAGTATTTGACCCCTTCGCAAAACATGACTTAGTACTTGGTGGCAAAACCCTTGTTGGCAATCACAGAAGTCAGACGTTGTAGTTGGCCACCAGGTTTGCACACTTCTCAGGAGGGATTTTGATCCACTCCTCTTTACAGATCCTCTCCAAGTCATTAAGGTTTCGAGGCTGTCGTTTGGCAACTCGAAGTTTCAGCTCCCTCCACAGATTTTGGAGTAGGATTGAGGTCTGGAGACTGGCTAGGCCACTCCTTAATGTGCTTCTTCTTGAGCCACTCCTTTGTTGCCTTGGCCGTGTGTTTTGGGTCATTGTCATGCTGGAATACCCATCCACGACCCATTTTCAATGCCCTGGCTGGCTTCAATGCCCTGGCCCTGACGGTACATGGCCCCGTCCATCGTCCCTTTGATGCGGTGCAGTTGTCCTGTCCCCTTAGCAGAAAAACACCTCCATGTTTGACGGTGGATATGGTGTTCTTGGGGTCATAGTCAGCATTTCTCTCCCTCCAAACACGGCGAGGTGAGTTGATGCCAAAGAGCTCGGTTTTGGTCTCATCTGACCACAACACTTTCACCCAGTTCTCCTCTGAATCGTTCAGATGTTCATTGGCAAACTTCAGACGGGCCTGTATATGTGTTTTCTTGAGCAGGGGGACCTTGTGGGCGCTGCAGGATTTCAGTACTTCACAGCGTAGTGTGTTACCAGTTGTTTTCTTGGTGACTATGGTCCCAGCTGCCTTGAGATCATTGACAAGATCCTCCCGTGTAGTTCTGGGCTGATTCCTCACCGTTCTCATGATCATTGAAACTCCACAAGGTGAGATCTTGCATGGAGCCCCAGACCGAGGGAGATTGACAGTTATTTTGTGTTTCTTCCATTTGCGAATAATCACACCAACTGTTGTCACCTTCTCACCAAGCTGCTTGGCGATGGTCTTGTAGCCCATTCCAGCCTTGTGGAGGTCTACAATCTTGTCCCTGACATCCTTGGACAGCTCACTGCAAACTGGATAAAATAGCCAGGAGGAAACTGGTCACAAAGTGTGCACATTGAGAGAAATAAACAGCAGATGTTCATGTTAGCAACTACTTTAACTTGAGCAAACGCTGGTAATACACATATACAGTACATTTGTTTATAAAGTGAATAAAAGGAACCGATCCATCCGCATGCCTCTGCTCAATGACGGTGCCTGGATCAGGGCTGCGTTCCACTCCACTTTTAGACATGCACTCACGAACTTCCCTAAGCACTTCCCCTCGGGGGAATCCCAGCTGCTATTCTGAAGTGCGTTCCACTTCATGAAGTGAACGAGGGAAGTTTATATGGACAGACCCTCGACCCCTCGATTTTGACTGAGGGAGCGAGTCTGCTTCATATGCACACTTCAGGCCGCTCTATAGACCCCAATGCACCACGATTGTGACATCATCGCAGATCGCGTTTAATTTATCCCCACCCCAAAAAACTCTTTAATATCTAAATGATATTTGTTTTTACATTTATAACAGCCCAAGCATACCTATATACATATAGAATGCTGGACCAAACAAATTCGTAAGGGGAAAAATGTAAACAATAAACCAACTCTATAGCGGATTCTAAGTCATCAAGGGCTTAGAACATTCCAATTCAGCCCATTCAAAGTGTTCCGCCAGAAGTGGGCACTCATGCAACGTAATCAATGACGTACATCCGAGTAAACAAGACGGAGGGAAGTTTGCGTGTGAAGGGCATAAAAAAATGAACAGGAACGCAACCCAGTTGTGATCTGCATCTAGGGACGATGACGTCACTTCCAGGGAGGCGTGCCCAGGCCTGTTGTACACGCCCCCGTCCCTTGACTCCACCCCCATGTCAAAACAGTGCCAGAAAGTGAGACACGCAGAAACGTGAAGTACAAAGGGAAAAACGGTATCGCAAGCTCAAACTTGACTGAAACGCAAAATAAAAGCAGCGGGATGCAGCCTCCACTCTCTGTGAGGTAGTCCTCGAAAGCATGTCTACTCTGTGGTTTGGGAGACTGGGGACATGTGCCACTCTGATGGAGAGTAAATGATGATCTGCCCATAACGGGAGGCTCGAAGCCTGCTTGAAAAAGGGATCTAGAGCGCACGCCGCCCTGGTGATTTAAGTACGAACCACAGACATGTTGTCGGTGCGAATCAGCACATGTCACTGCACCAACCGCGGCTGAGAGGCCACACCGCCCTCAGTTCAAAGCGGTTTATGTGCCACAAAGACCCAGATACAGTATAGACTGACTCGGGGTAAACATGCTCTTTTGGATATTCACGGGCAGCCAGATTGGAGAAGCAGCATGATTGTTTGTATGACTGACTATAATCAGCCAGTTGTCCAGATGATTTAGAATGCGCATACCACTCACTCTGAGAGGGGAAAACGCTGCATCTATGAACTTCGAAAATGTGTGCTGGGCTAAAGCCAGCCCAAATTTTGCGTGCTTTGTGCCTCAAAGAAGGCAGGCTGAGGTTTGCGCCAAGCATGTCCGAGGAAGGACACAGATGTGTAGACGGTTTCG
>NW_015542360.1:1149869-1151044 GCF_001515605.1 Sinocyclocheilus anshuiensis | reverse complement strand
GGGGGGGCATAGGCACGTGTGAGCCTCAGCCTTGTCCACGCGGGACAACATGACCTCAATTCTGGACATCAGAAGTACGGAACCGTCCTCCTTTAAGCAGCCCAGTGGAGGTTTGACTGGGAGTACCAGGAGTCTGACTCTGCCCAGTCCTTGTCTGACACCAAGATGGACATGGAGCTTCATCTTCTTCAGGGCAAAGGCTCTCGTCAGCGAAGGGGACTGGGGGAGGGGAGGGCCCAGGCCCACCAGCGGCTCGCTGGCTGTGGTGGACCTCGTCCCCATAAGGCCATGAGCAGTGCTGCTCCGAGTCCTCAAGCACTTGCCGGCAAGTCAGCGCAGAGCACGCAGTACGACTCAGAGAACGCAGCCTCAGGTAATGCAGTGCTCCTGTGGGCCCAGCGAATTCGCTGGGGCCTGCACAAAGTCGACAGAAGGTGCATCGGATGCGATAAAGAAGTTGAAGTATCTTCTGGTTCATCTTTGACGAAGACAGCATTAATTCCATCTTCAGGAAATTTACACTTAACAGGTCAGTAAAGTGATGGAGAAGATTCTGACGCAATTGCTGCCCTTGCCACATTTATACTGCCCACCAAGTCTGTCAGTATTTGCATGCGATTTGCATGGATGAGCGTCAATTGGCCAGTTTTGAACTAGCTTTATTCTATAAGACTTCGGAGGATTTCAGAGAAGGGGAGGAGTTTCCCACTGCGACTTCTCACAATGTAAACTGAATGCTCGATAAGGGAACCAATACAGTATAGTACAATGCATATAGTTGTGCAAAGTTAGTAGAGACATATCCCAACAGACTAAAGGCTGCAATTAAAGCAAAAGGTGGTTCAACAAAATACTGACACAAGGGGATGATCCTTTTTTGAAGGATTTTGAAGGGTACAACTGATTGACACTTTGCTCCCATAGGGCTGGACGATATGGCCAAAATTTATATCACGATATAAATGTAATTTATTCCTGTGATTTCAAAGCTGAATTTTTTTATCATCATTACTCCAGTCACATGATCCTTCAGAAATCATTCGAATATTCTGATTTGCTGCTCAAAAAACATTTATTATTTTAATGTTGAAAACAGCCGAGTAGATTTTTTTCAGGTTTCTTTAATGAATAGAAAGTTCAGAAGAACAGCATTTATCTGAAATAGAAATCTTTTG
>NW_015542360.1:1141922-1149621 GCF_001515605.1 Sinocyclocheilus anshuiensis | reverse complement strand
TAAAAATCATATCACCGTTATTGAAAAAAATTATATCGCGATACATATTGATATTGAATTATTGTCCAGCCCTATGCTCCCATGATTGTTCATGCAGGTTTAATTGTGCGACGATAGCACCTCCTTAATTGGCTCAGGAAGAGTTTTTTTTTAATAGTTTTTTTGGGTCTCCTACACTCATCATCCTTTCAAAGCTCTCACTCTGGAGGGTAAACCTTTTGAAAGGATTGCAAAGGCATGAGCCCTTCAGAATGGAACACAGTGCATTTCAATTCTTCAAAGATCCATTCTGTGTCCTCATGTCCTTCAGCTTCCCAAAAAGGAGGCACCAAATTAATGTGTTTGCTAACATCAAAGTCAGGCGAAGTAATCGCCGCTGGAGGTGGAACGGGAATGGAAGAGACTGGCCTAGGTCCTGTAGGTAACTGAGCAAATGAGAGCGAAGCAGGGGAACTCCCTGGTGCGCTCTCAGTCGGGTGAAACCGGCCGCGATCCTGCCGAAATCTCTCCCTTTCCATCTCAAGCTCTAGTTCTCTTAACCTAAGCCTCTTTGCCTCACTCTCCTCCCGTTTAATTTCCAATTCTATTTCTTTTGTTTTTAACATTAACAGCGGGTCCGAATGGGGTACTAAAAAAGAACTACTGGGTGGCGCAGCTATTGGAAACCTGGAAGGCACAGGCGAGAGCGGCGCAGATGGAGGCTTCTCGTCGACCTCTGCCGGGCGTAGAAGCTCTTGCATCTACAGCACTCATTCCCGACTCATCAGGCAATATCCGCTGCATAACCAATTCATTTTTGTTGTCCCACCGAGGATACAAGCACTTACATCGAGGCATGTCTCTGAATGACACTGAGGGAAGAAGCGGTACTATCTTATACATAATACAGCAGATATTTTTTATGCATACTACAGCGCAGTGATTGGGTAGAACAAGCTCTTTCTCATGAATAAATGCAGAAAAGCGCTCAGAAACGAGTGACGTAGAAACGGCCCTCTCCCGCCCCTGCAGCCTATCTATAACACACTCCGAGGGCCGGCTCTACATCACATCCCGTGACGTAACCTCGACTTTGCTTTTCAAGAACGAAATTGCTCAGAAAAATGTGTTCTGGGGTTTCATGACCCTCTTAAGGCAAGACCGGTCTCCATGAGAATGCAAGTCCGTTTTTTGCATTAGAATTGAGAAACAGCCAATGCTTTGTGAAACCTCAAAACATTTGCGAGCCATTTGTTTTCAAACAGTGGCATTTTTGCACCCTTGAAGGGCACCTTGGGAAGGGAACACCATTTGTTGGGGTGTTCCAAATGAAACTAAACACCTGGGCCCGTATTCTTAAAGATGCTAAGAATCCTCTCAGAGAGCTCCTAATTTAGCTTAAAAATTTCTAACTAGGAGTCTTAGCTTAAAAGTGATTCAGGACCAATCTGAGAGCAACTCTGAGCGAGGAAAGGACAAATGCTGCGTCCCAATGTGCCTACTTATACTACGCCTTTAAAGTATGTACTTTTTTGGTGAAGAAAAAGTACACACTTTTGAGTGTGTAGTAGAAGAGTAGGCAAGCTTTAGGACATAGTATCACGTCATACAATTGCGTCTTTAACGGACCGCTAGTTACACGCACCCTGTCACTGTGAACTGGCCTGTCAATCATCTTGTCAGAGTTAACATCCTCCACATTTCATTTCATTTAACTTCCTACCGTATTGGAGAGAAAAGAGGTAGCACGTTAATCTGCGAGCCCCGGGTCTTCATGCGGAGAACTCTGTTCATATTTTCTGCATAATGATGCATTTAAAAGTTAACGACCAAACGGATGTTTATAAAAGTTTACATTGCTGTTGCAGATGAAGTATATAACACAGATAACATTAATCCTCTGGTTGTTTTCGGATTCCTGTAACACTCGTGGTGTTCCCAGTCAAAAATGACCGGCCTCCAAACAATTGCTTATAAATCTGTCATTATGCTATATAATCACCAAATATTGGATTCAATCTTTTTGTCAACTTGTTTTCTTTCATTTAGGACTGGTTTTGTGTTTCTATTTGCATCTGATAAATCTTATTAATTTTTTATTAATAATTTTCACAATATGAGATAAAAAATTATGAAAATTTGCACTATCACACTCGTGTGCTTTGATATTTAATCTGGAAGTTTGCTTGGAAATGCTTTTATTTTGTAAAACAAAATGGCACAAAGTCACACTTGTTTATTGTGTAATTGTATAATCATAACTTGATTATGCTCACATTTGTACATGTGTGCTTGCAAATATAAATATGGAACCTGTAGGCCTAATATTTTTTTCCAGGATTCTTTGATGAATAAAAAGTTTAAAAGAATAGCATTTATTCAAATAGAAATATTTTGTAACAATACACTACCGTCCAAAAAAAACGTTTTTTTTCTTTTTAAATAAATTGATACTTTTATTCAACAAGGATGTGTTGAATTGATAAAAAGTTCGAATTAAGACTTGTATTGTTCGAAAAGATTTCTATTTTGAGCATTAAATCATACTTATGTTTGCTAGAAAATTGTAATGTTTTTCCACCAGCTGCCATATTACACTTCATATTTAACGATGTTAGATTTGTTAATCGCATATGTTATACTTTAAATAAAACATTTCCAGTTGGTTTGTAAAAGGTATTTTATACATGTTTGTCTGAGTTTTGAGCTTTGTAGCCAGCAGGCGTCACTATAGAGTGTGACTTTTCGAGCGCTTCGAAACGGTGAATCATTCTGAGAAGCAATTGATTCGTCCCAATGTGCATATTATCCATCCTAAATTCTATGTGATATTAGTAATTTCCCATACTATTTAGGGCAGATAGGGTGGACAGTATGCACATTGGGACGCAGGGGATGTTTCAAAAAGCTCTCTCATACTAACTTCTTCTACATTACTTTCTGTTGAGATGATTCTTTTTTCAAACTGTCCCCTTATCGGTTGAAGAAAGAGCTTAAAATTGTGAGATAACGTAATCAATATTACATGTCTTATTGGAATGTATATATGAGGAGGAAAGAAGAGAAATGTTTTAAGTGCTAAAGAAAAACATTGTAAATGTTAATGTTCAGAATCTTTTAGAAGGAAGTACTTGGAATGTTATTAAACATCTTGATTTACCTAAAAAATACAGTATTGATGGAATGAATATAATTAATTTTAGGGATGCACCGAAATGAAAATTCTGGGCCGAAACCGAAACCAAAAATTCTGGATGCACTTGGCTGAAAACCAAAACCGAAAATGCTTTGTAATTATTATTTATTTTATTAAATAATATAAAGTAATTTTGTAAGACTTTTTAATTTAACTCAATCATTTTAATGATACTGAATTTAAAAAACACAAGCCAATAAAATAGCCACACTTTTACTGAAAGTAACACATTAAAACTGGACAGAATTTACATTAATATTGGTAACATTTCACAATAAGGTTAATTAGTTAACATTAGTTAACTACTTTAGTTAACATTAAATAAGAATGAACAATAGTTCTTCAGCATTTATTAATCTTAGTTCATGTTCATTTCAACATTTACTAATGCATTATTAAAACCAACAGTTGTGCTTGTTAACAGTTAATGCACCGTTGTTTTTTGACTAATTATCCAAATAATGTATAGTCCTACAAAGTTATTATTAAAAGAGCATGTGAGTAGAGCATAGCGTAAGGTAGCATAATTTTACCAGCATTGCCCAGTACAGCTGTACAACAGCATGTTACAGCACAGTAGCGCTACTACCAACAGGAACAAGTATACTGCATAGAAATTTCCTGTCAGCGTGTTATTTGAGCGGACTTTGCTTTTCCGGTGAGCATGAGCATACACGAACGGAACGCACATTCACATTCGGAATACTGAGTGGAGCATCAAACCACGCAGTGACAAGGAGTGAAACCTACGCGCTGAATACTGCCGGGCGGGGCGCGGCGCGCCATATAGGCTATATTATTATATGTATATTTTCGGCCGATAATTTTTGGCGGCCGAAAATTCGAGGAGCGTCTCGCTGCAGCCTGTGGTGGACATCCAACCCCGCCCACATCCAAACGTGACGTCACAAGCCACGCCCGTCTCCAAATACGTCACATTCTTATTATTTTGAAACAGGAAGAAGCATCAATAAGAAGATAAGTCGAATTGTTTGCCAACCGCTAAAAAGAAGAAGTTTACCAATTATCTTTGTATCATTCTTTATTAATGGAAAGATCACATAATGATTGTCAATGTTTGTTTGTCATGTTTCACAGCATTCTACGCATTTTCGGTCCTAGCCTGATGCAGAGCAGAGCAGTAGAGCTTCTTCTTTTTAGTGGTTGGCAAACAGAGCAGTTCTGCCGGGATGAGGGGTCCTGCTGCAATTTCACCAGTAAAGAAAATTACTCGTTACAATTCACTTGGAGGACCACATAAGCCATGAAGGGGCGCATGGAGATATGGTGGGAGCATTTCTTTAGATACTGTATTGATTGATTTTTGTGGTTTAAAATCATAAATATTTTTGTATGTAGATTGATGAGGTAAATACTATTTAGTGGACACATATGCCCTCCAACACACACATATTCTCTATTTTTAACAGGAGCGCCAAGAGGACATAAAGTGGAAGTTTGTAAGGGACATAAGGTCCAGTGTAGTGCTGGATACAGAGTCACCGTGAGTTATTCCGTGGGGAGGTGATAGGGCCTGCCTTTCTCCAGATGGACAGTAAAAATCAACAGAATGTCATCAAAGATTACCTGGGGGAGAATCGGATGAAGCAAGAGATGTCTTTTTATTCATCTCTCTGGACCTGAAGTGGGACATTCATATTGACTCCATTGTTAAAAAGGCCCAGCAGAGGTTGTATTTCCTTCACCAGCTGAGGAAGTTCAACCTGCCACAGGAGCTGCTGAAACAGTTCTACTCTGCAGTCACTGAATCCGTCCTCTGCACTTCAATAACTGTCTGGTTCAGCTCAGCTACCAAATCTGACCTCAGAAGACTACAGAGGATAGTCCGGACTGCTGAGCGAATCATGTGCAATACCCAACTATCCATACGTATATTTATTATAAATATGTTATTGATTTAACATATCTTACATCTAGCTACATTCCCATGCATAATTTGTATATAGCACATCTGTACATTCAGTATACTGTCAATTGTCTTTTTGTCTATTGTGTATTGTTTTCACATATTTATTTTTAATCACTTGTTTATTTCGTTATCTGTGTCTTGTCACTTGTTATCCTGTCTGTGCACTTGAAGCTTCTGCCACCAAGACAAATTCCTTGTGTGTGTAAGCACACTTGGCAAATCAAAAGAAGAAGAAGAAGAGCTTCAAATAAACTCTTCTGAAGCAAAGAGTATAGAAGAGGCGAAACTAAGTAGAACGTTCCATTGCAACAGCGGCGCCCAGCAGCAGCCCTGCGCTTCCGCCATTTTGGGGTGAAAGCGACTCGGCAGTCCACTAGCTTCTAGCTGCCGCTATGGCAAATATCAGCTGCTTTGTTTAAAAAAACGGACATTAAAGCTGAAATACAGCCTGAACGATGACAACAATAACATACAATCACTAGACTAGTGATAATCAAATCCTTTTAACAGTTAATTTTACAGACTTTATTTTAAAGTCTTCCCTTTTTTCACAAAACCTTTTGCTCTCTAGAAACCATGTCAGTTCCAGTTGAAAACAAGTGTTACCATTATAAACACTGAATTAATACCAACATATGAAATTAAACTAATGACAGAAAAATTAGGAATGTTGGGCAATAAATATATAACAGGAATATAACAGCTTGACAGTAAACTGTTTTTGCAGTATTGTCTTATATTAATGTCCGTTAAAGGAAGACTGTAAACAAAAAAACTTTTTTATGTACAAAAAAAACCACACATACAGCCACTTTCTCCAAAATTGTTTAATCGTTTAACGTTAATTATGACAAAGACACATGCATCATCTAATCTAGATCATCATGTTTGTAGTGTGTTCCAGGGGATTAAAACGTACAATATATATTTCAGACCTAGTGGAGTAATAGTAAATAATAATATAGTAAGTAATTGTAAATGTGTAAAGTTGCATAAGCTCATTACTTAGTCATATCAATATAAATCATTATATGGTTTCTATGGCTAGGACCTGCAGTTCCTAAAAGGAATTAAGCTTACTACTAGACTAAAGACAGTAGTTAGCAGGTGCATAAGAAAATGCTAGGTCCCACTTCAAAACTCACAATATTGTTACACTTTTGTAATAATAATAATGAATAATTAATGTGAATAATTACCTGTCAGGGTCTTTGGGAAAACGATGAAAGGCAAGATTTTTACTGTCACACTGATAATTTTTGCAGTGGATTGCCCAACATTGCGTTCTTTTATTCCACTTCGACCTCTCTTTCGTTGTTATTCTGTCTATTTCTGTGTATCTGTGCTGTTGTCCAGTTAAAATGTTCACTCCAAAATGGCGGCCGCGCTACCGAAGCGCCACCTAGTGGCTGCTTCCCAAAAAGCATCAGAGTTTCGCCTCTTGGTCTTCTATACTCTTTGTCTGAAGTGCGCGCGCAGTCAGCGGAAGGGCGCAGTGTTTGGCGAAAGTATTTAAGAAACCGTTTAAACATTACATTTGTAAATTATTTAACTTCATAAATGATGAAAATCAGGTATGTTACGATTTTTTTTATATAACCGAATATGTAGCAGAGCATTATATATAGAAAACGAAAGTAAGCGGAGCTTCCCTAGCTTCCCCAAGCTAGAGGTAAACAAGAAGTTTAAATTCTCGCTAAATATTAATGCTATAGCAGAAATAGTATTGTAATACTGCAGCAGAAAATTAAACGTAACTGTAAGTACCATCTTATCCCTCATACCACTGGACAATAGATGAAACTCGAGTATTAAAATGGAGAACACGTGCCCCAATACTTGATAATATCAGTATTGTTCATACTCTGAAGATGTGTCTCCACTCTGCTGGAGGGGCTAAAATGTTGCATAATGAACATGTTTGAACTGGTACAATAAACTTGTTTAACACAGAGGACCCACCTCCTTCTGGATGTTTAGTTGGCCTATGGTTTTGTTAAATGTATATAGGCCAGCTGTTTTTTTTTACAGATAACGTGTAACTAATCTTTTTTTTTTTTAAAGTGTGAACAAGTTTTTAGTACAAGTGTGTCACTACAGTATAGACTGTCAAACTTGTGATTTGCAGTGCCAGCTTTTAATAAATAAATCTATTAACTTGGTATAATTTTGGTCAATAACGGCTAGTTATAACATTAGGCTATAATTTGTATTTGTACATCTCTTGACACTTGGTTGGCTAGCAATGCATATTGTTTCTGATAGTCTGATTTTAATAAAATGTGTTGTGTGAACATAAAAAGCCAAGCCACACACTGACACTACATGAGAACATATTGTAGATTTTACAGATGACAAATTTAAATAAAACACTCACCCAAACAGGTTTACGAACACACTTGTCCCTGTCAACTGTGTGTGTGTGTGTGTGTGTGTGTGTGTTGTTTTTTTTGGGGGTTTTTTTTGGCCACAACTATACTAGTGAATGAGAAATTGATCAGACAGAGGCAGATTTCAATATGATGACAATGTCATTTTATATTGTAAAGAGCTAAACACACTGAGAAACAATTTTTTTTTTTTTTCTTCCTCTT
>NW_015542360.1:1136037-1141751 GCF_001515605.1 Sinocyclocheilus anshuiensis | reverse complement strand
TGTGTGTGTGTGTGTGTGTGTGTGTGTGTTGTTTTTTTTGGGGGTTTTTTTTGGCCACAACTATACTAGTGAATGAGAAATTGATCAGACAGAGGCAGATTTCAATATGATGACAATGTCATTTTATATTGTAAAGAGCTAAACACACTGAGAAACAAGTTTTTTTTTTTTTCTTCCTCTTTTCTTTTTCTGGGAACAACAACAACAAAAATTAGTAATAATAATAAATAAATGAAGTTTTTTCCCCATGAACTCTATGAACATTTATGGCTTAATACCAGTTACCACAGAGAATGATTTGTACTTTTATTTACAGTAATTCATTCAACAAAAACAGGAATGCGAGTTTAGTTTTTATGTTGCTAAATCATTGTGTTTTCTGTGTTTACAGGTGCTGTATTGTTTTGCTTCATTTGGTAATGTTAAATGAAGGTGAGTACTAAGGGTGTATGTACAATAAAGAATACTTTGATGGAGCGTTTGACTGATAGCACTGTCAAATATTGAGGTCTGGAAAGAACTCATCAAATAAACTCAGAATATAGTAAATTTGACCCATTATATATTTTTTCTTTTCACTTTGTCAACATACCATGCCTATTGAAGTAAATGATTTGCTGTTTCCTGTGACTAAGCAGTTTTATAGATGCCCTAAAACACAAACAGTCATTTGTAAAGCAAACTCCTGTTTCTGTTCCATTTATTTAATCTTTTCTCTGTTTTCAGTGTCTCTGCAGAATCCTGTTGTGGGTTTTATTGGAGGCTCTGCAGTTTTACCATGTTTTTCTAAAGAAGGTCAACGTAAACATCAAGAAATCACTGTGCATTGGAGATACAATGACAGTCTGAATGTGTATGACATTATTAATGGTCAAGGCTCTGTAGAAGAACAACATTCAGCATACAAAGGCAGAGCTGAAACATTTTCAGATGATTTTGAGAAAGGAAACTTCTCACTCAAACTCAGCAATCTTCAACATAATGATACAGGAAATATGTCTGCTACGAATCAAACGTTCAAAGTGTGGCGCTACTTGTCAAAGGTTTGTGGCAAAAACGTTTGATTATCTCAATGTTTTTAATAAACTCTGTTATATATGTATGTATGTATATATATACATATATGTATGTGTGTGTATATATATATATATATATACATACATATACATATATATATACATACAGCGGGTAAACAAAAAGTATTGAACACATCACCATTTTTCTCAGTAAATATATTCAATCCTGCCCCTTGTCAGTGGAAATTAATATTAGTTGGTTCAGTCTCAACTGATGGCCTATAAAAAGGTATCTCATGACCAACGTGTCACACAAGAAACATTTCATGATGGGTAAAAGCAAAGAGCTTTCTCAAGACCTTCGCAACCTTATTTTTGCAAAACATACTGATGACATTGGTTACAGGAGGATTTCTATACTTCTGAATGTTCCAATGAGCACTGTAGGGGCCATAATCCGGAAGTGGAAAGAAAATGAGAAACCCTCAATCAGTTTCAGAGAAAGAAAGTAAAGCTGCTAGACATTTCTATACTTCTGAATGTTCCAGTGAGCACTGTTGGGGCCATAATCCGGAAGTCGAAAGAACATCATTTCACCATAAACCGGCCACGACCAAGTGCTCCTCGCAAGATTTCTGACCGAGCAGTGAAAAGAATAATCAGAAGAGTTGTCCAAGAGCCAAGGATCACTTGTGGAGAGCTTCAGAAAGACCTGGAATTAGCATGTACAATTGTTTTTTTAAAGAAAACGATAAGTACAATAAGTAATGCACTCAACCGCCGTGGCCTGTGTGGCATGCTCACCACGCAAGGCTCTATTGCTGAAAAAAAAAACATGTTGAAGCTCGTTTAAAGCTTGCTGCACAAAATTTAGACAAGCCTGTGAAATACTGAGAAAGAAAGAATGGAAAAGAAAGCTGCTAGAATGGCCCAGCCAATCACCTGACTTGAATCCAATAGAAAATACGAACTAAAGATTAGAGTTCATAGAAGAGGCCCACAGAACCTTCAGGATTTGAAGACTCTGTGAAAGAATGGGCCAAAATCACACCTGAGCAATGCATGCCACTAGTTTCTCCATACAGGAGGCGTCTTGAAGCTGTCATTACCAACAAAGGCTTTTATACAAAGTATTAAATACATTTCAGTAAGTGTGTTCAATACTTTTTCCCTGGGTCAGTCCATTTTATTACACAGAACTTAATTTCTGAACTTATTTGTATTGTTTTCTTTGTATGTATGGATTACTTGGGTTGTTACCGACATCTGGTGAAAATTTTATGTCAACAGCACTGTTCAATACTTATTTTACCCGCTGTATATATATTACCTGAATGTTTTTAATAAATATTGTTTTATGTCCAGAGAAAGAAAAAAGCATCCAAGTACAAGAAAAGAACAAGCAAACAGAAGAAAAAGGGAACCAAGGAGCACAATCCATACCAGAGAAGATCGTAACTCTAGGGGCTGTGTTTTCTGTTTTCATTCTGCTCTGTATTTGAATATTTACAGGAGAAGCAATTTGCTTATGATATGCTTCGCTTGTAGGGTGTTCTTTGTGATGGAATGAGCCTCCAACATTTAAACAATCTGCTGAGACCAATAAACAGCTGAAGACGCACCACATCCATTAGCACGTGAAGTCACAATGAAATCAAAATTGACAATTCTTAATTTTTTTGAATATTGAACTATTTATTATAAATTATTCATCCGTGCACTTAAATTACACTTAAATTCGTGTGCCCTCATAATCTTTAATCAAAATAACTTTCCCTTCCCCTTGCAACAACATATTTTCTCTGATGACGTGTTTATTTGCACGGTGACGGGATCAACCTGTCATTCACACGAGATCACAGCAATAGCAGACAACAACGATCCAATCATTTCCTGATGGACAAAATCATGTCCCACCCTACATTTTTCTTGTTAGAGTAGCCATTTCAGATATATCTCAGCTATACACGTCACAATAGGGAAGAAAAACGAATGCAACTTCTGTTACATGCCAGCTTAAGCAACATTTAAAATAATGGTCTATATGGCAACTTGTACTGCAGCCTAAAGGCATTATGTTATTTATTTTTATCAAGTTATTTGTTTTTATTGTTACATTTCATATATATATATATATATATATATTAGAGTTTTATGCTCAATTCTGTTACTCTGTGCTAAAACAAAATGTTTATGTTATCATTTTTATTTGTGGTGTTTCTTGAATTATTTTGTATTTTGGGTGCATTTTCTAAATGGTGACTCCGTTATGGATGTGGTGGATGATGATTTTATTTTATGCACCTTATTTCTCCATGTTCCAAAAAGTATTCTTTTCAAAGCAGTGTCAGTTTACCATATAGCGTTACATTAGGCCAATATGATCAGTGTATGTAATACGTGCTGTATCTTTGACCCTCTGAATAAAAGTAGTCAAAACTTTAAAGTATGTCAAATTCATTTCAAACATACAGCTAAAGTAAACATTGTATTGCTGCATTTCAGGTCCATTTCAGATGGGAAGTGATTTTAGAAAATGACAGCAAAATCAGTTAGCATTTCAGTGTAGTTCTGTGTTAACTGTATTGAGCTGTGTCTCAAGACACAGTGTAGTGTAGTCTACTCTACTATTAAAAACAGATGTTCTGCCCACCTTCAACAGCTAAGGAAAAGTCATCATAAAGAGAGAAAAAGAGACATGAAAAAAGATTCCCTGGAAACATATTATGATTTAGGCTATATTGCTGATAATTTTTAATGTATAACTAGCCATAAACATTCAAAAACAAGAAAAGTTGCCTACCGTACCTCCACTAGAATATGTTCCTACATGTCAGATCATGCGCGAAAACCGCCTGTACAGGGAAGAGGTCAAATCAAACCGTTTATATTCCTACAGGTATCACTTCCTTTATGCCTACTGTGCATCTAGTCCCTCCCTTCCACGGGTAAAGGACTGTTTACATTCCATATCAGTCAGTGATTTTAGATGTGACAGTGGAAAGATATATTAGGGTGAATTTCAAATTTCAAAGAAAGAAATAATTTCTTATTTAAACAGTAAACAAATAAATATGGAATTTTGTACTGCCATTAAACTAGCCTAACTTAAATACAGATTTTTTTTCTTTTCATTTTGTTAGACACATATGGCACACGTTATTGAATATCTTAGCACTAGATTACTATGTAACAATCAAGCAAGTGGAATTTCACAATTAATAATAAATTCCAATGAGTCACCATTAATTTCCCAAGTTAGGTCAGTGCTGTCCTCTGCTGGTCAAAATCAGTACTAATGCATTATGGCAAAAAAACTTTTGAACATTTTTAATGTGTAATATCAGGGTGCGAACTACGGGGGAGCTAGGGGGAGCTCGGCTCCCCTTAAATCCTGTATAGTGATTTATCCTATATAGTGCTTATGTAGCTGTTATGTATCGTTGTAAGTCATTGCGCAAGCGCACGAACCCCCCCCCACGTTATAAAAAAACAACAACAAGTGGGCTCCCCCAAAGTCCACGGTATAGTTCGAACACTGTGTAATATTGTACATTTTTAAAGCATTTTTTCCAGTCTGACCCTTGTAGCTCCCTGGCTTAATAAAGGAGACTCTTTCCCACACTTTATTTGAATGCTGGTCACAGATAAGATCACCGTTGAATTCCATAAGACATAGCACATCACCATAACTCAGTGAGAACATATTACCTGCAACATTTTGAGGATGTTTTGAGGATGTTTTTTTGAGGTAACAGATTGTACAATGTTGTCAATAAAACATTGGCACAATGTTTCAAGATAACAAAGGAAGAACATTCTCACAGCCACATTAGGAAAACGTTATAAGGACGTAATTGAGGCCTGAGATGGTGTAATGTTTTTTTATAAAATGCTTTGGAATGTTCTTGTGTTTACAAAGCTACACTCTAAAAAAAGATGGTTGTTTAAAGGTTCTTTAAACGTAGAAACAGCTCGTTTTAGAACCGTATCCTCCTGAAGAACCTTTTATATACTGAGACGGTTCTTTGCTTTAGAGTTTAGGGTTCTTTTTTCCCCGCCTTTTTGTTTTTCAAATCTGTAACTGTCAAAGCTGCATCATTACTGGTTTTCTGGAGTTTCAGTGTTGTAAATACAATTGGATGCAATGCGTAAAAAGACAGTATAAGTCATTATAATCTGTAATTATGTCCCCACTGGATGCAACAAATGCCTAGTTTATAATGGGTTTCAATGTTTTTGTCTCGTCGCTCCGGCCGGACAGGGCATCACAGTATGGTAAGGGGCGTGACATTTCGGTCACACGCTTGAGGTATTCGGCCAATCACAACGCTCTGGATAGCTGGCCAATCACAGCACACCTCGCTTTTTCAGACCGATGAGCTTTGTAAAAATCTATGCGTTTCAGAAAGGCGGGGCATAGAGGAGAAACAATAATGTACATTATATTGAAAATAATGTGTTTTTTTTAACCTTAAACCGCATAAACACATTTCATTACACCAAATACACAAAATAATGTTCTTTTTAGCAACATCATATGACTTTAATATTTTTAAGCTTTAAACTTAAACATTGAGAGAGAAACAATCGACTTTATATGTGACCCTGGACCACAAAACCAGTCTTAAGTCGCTGGGGTATATTTGTAGCAATAGCCAAAAATACATTGTATGGGTCAAAATTATAGATTTTTCT
>NW_015542360.1:1124035-1135978 GCF_001515605.1 Sinocyclocheilus anshuiensis | reverse complement strand
TAAAGATCATGTTCCATGAAGATATTTTGTAAATTTCTTACTGTAACTTAATTAACTTAATTTTTGATTAGTAATATGCATTGCTAAGAACTTCATTTGGACAACTTTAAAGGCAATTTTTTTCTCAATATTTCGATTTTTTGCACCCTCAGATTGCAGATTTTCAAATAGTTGTATCTATGCCAAATATTATTATATCCTAACAAAATGGAAAGCTTATTTATTCAGCTTTCAGATGATGTATAAATCTCAATAAAAAAAAATTAATAAATTGACCCTTATGATTGCTTTTGTGGTCCAGTGTCACATTTTTCTGTAACATATCTTTGTTAGCGTTGAGTCTTGTGGTTGTTCAGGATCCAGAACTTAAAGCTGCTGTATATTCATATCTTGAAATTGTTTCAAGTTGTCTTTGGTTCTGTTATTTCCATGAACAAGAAGCTTTAATAGTCCTTAAAAGTGACAAAGTCAATTTAGATTTAACATTAAATCAATATTTCACCCAAAAACATAACTGTCTCATGTTGTAGTATTTTTTTTAAGCATGACATGAGCATTTTGTATTTTTAAGCATGACATTTGTAGCCATACTTATATAGTTTTATTAAAACTACTTAAACTCTGTGGACCCGGATACGGGTCCAAAATCGCGTTAAAAATGTTTATGCTTCATTTACATAGCCTTCCTTATATGGTATCAGCCCATATATGGGTTCATAGTAACTCCCCTATGATCACAATGATCAGAAGAGCATTTATGAAAGCAGAGATGAAGATAATTTTCAGGGATACTCCAGTTCGTCAGACCCAATCACCTCACACACCAGTTCACAATCACCTGATCACCTGTATTAATCAGCCGCACCTGTCACCAGCTCATCAACACAAGCACAAATACTCAGTCACTGCAGTTGCACTTTGTCTGGTCGCGATTTTCACTATGCTACTCCTTACCTGACTCCCTTACCTGGAATATTACCCATCTCTCTTCATCTGAGTCATCATCCGTCTATCCTGTGAAAGACACTTGAAGCAGTTATCACGTGAGCATATCTCTGCAGTTGCTGGAACTCTCTGCTTCTCACCCGTTCTCTCCACATCTCTCCCCTCATATCCTCTGTTCAAATAAAGATCCATACTTGCCTGTACTGTCCCGTTTGGTCTCCTTCTGTATTGTGACAATAATAATCTGCCAGTGTGTCTGATTATTCTCAGTGTATTTCAACACTGTATGATTCTAGATCTCGAGTTGGTTCTCTGCAATCATTGAAAGGGTTTATGTTAATATTTAATATTTTGTGTCTAACAATGTAAAGTATTTAACTTGGTGTTGATCAGTGAACGTTCACTCACCAGTGATGTGTAGTCTGGTGCCGTTGCTGTATTTTGGAGGAGATTCTGTGGTCACACAATAAAGTCCTAAATCACCAGGAGTAACATTATTTATGAACAGACAATGTGTACTCTGCACTGAATATTTCTGTTTAAAGGTTTTATTGTAGTTAAAAAATAGCTGAAGTTGTGGAAGAGAGTAACATCAGAAATGGAGGATCTGGTAGTTTCAGTAATAACCCGTTAACCTCATTTACATCAAGATCACAGTTTATAGTCACATTTTGACCCAAATACGTTAAATGATCTGTTAAAATCTCTGCAGCTCGACACCATATGAACAGATCTGTGAAATAAAGCACACGCATATATAAAAGTATTTGAAATGTAATTGTGTCATAAAACAAGTCAGTTTATTAATTTACAAAGCACGTTATAATAGTCATGAAGTACAATAAACTCACAGAGAAGGAGCTGCATAATCTTCAGGATGTTAAAACACTTCATGATTCAGTCTCGTTTCTTTCACACGACTTTAGAGATGAAACTTTACCTCAGAGCTTTAAAAATAACAGGGTAATTTTAACCACAATCAAGAGGAAGTTTTGCTCTGACCACACGTGTAGTGTTTTCTTTTATTGGTTCAAAAATCAACCATTAAGCTCTTGTCTTCTTTTTTCAAGTATTAATCTCTAATTTTATACTTGTAATGGTCACACTTTATTTTAAGGTCTAATTCTCACTGTTAACAAACTGACTTTTGCTTCAAACTCCTAATTTGATGCTGATTAATAGTTAAGGTAGTTGTTAAGTTTAGGTATGAGGTAGGATTAAGGGATCTAAAATATGGTTTTGCAGAATAAGGCATTGATATGTGCTTTATAAGTACTAATAAACAGCCAATATTCTAGTAATATGCTTGCTAGTTAACAGTGA
Source organism: Sinocyclocheilus anshuiensis (assembly GCF_001515605.1). Taxonomy (NCBI): domain Eukaryota; kingdom Metazoa; phylum Chordata; class Actinopteri; order Cypriniformes; family Cyprinidae; genus Sinocyclocheilus; species Sinocyclocheilus anshuiensis. Next base: position 1,133,710 of record NW_015542360.1, on the reverse strand, counting down.
GAACTGGTCCTTAAAATAAAGTGTTACGCCTGTAACATTTAAATTTGTGAGTTGTGTTTAGTCTAGTTTTGTTCATAGTTCTCTGTTCGTTGTGGTCAGATGTTGCTACTACTCTTATTCTGTTTCCTACTGAAATGTTTGTTCTGTTTTATGGAATTGAATAAGATGAGTAGAATAGGAAGTGTGAAACTCAAAAGTAAAATAAGTGTGCATTTGTTCATAGTGGTTTGTGTTCATGTTCACATGAGTTTAAACCACCTGCTGCATAAGAGTGTATACCATTGTGTCGTCTATCAAGTGACCAAACCAGTGGAACATTTCATTTGCACGAAACCATGTGTGTAAACCACAAACAAGAGCTGTGCAGAAGATAGAAGTTTCAACATGTACAACAATATTCAAAACTGTTAGTGTGAAAGCTAAAAAAAATTTAAAAAAAAATCTCTTTAGTACATTTATTGAGGTTTGTGTCCTTGATTTCCAGCTTTATGGCAAATAATAAAACACAAAACTGCAGAAGTAGCAGAAAATTCCAAGATTACATAAATTGGGAAGAAATGGTGCAATAAATGAAATGAATGTTCAGAAATGTTTAATGAAAGTTGTTGCAATGGTAAAAAGCTGATTCATTTCGACCACAATGCGTATTTAGATATAGCAAACTTATAATTTTGCAAAATATAGCAAAATATAATTTATGAAAAAGAAAAAAAACTCTTGTCCTGACACTAAGTTCAAGTTTCCTATTAGGCCAAATAACCCATTTAAAAAATAATAACAATACATTTTAGTTTGGTGGCACAATTTCTACATATTTACATCATACATTGTCTGTATAAGACAGTCTTACTCTGCTCCTGGTTCAGCTTGATGTTACCAGCACACATAGAAAAATCAATTTCAGCACACTGAAAGGGGAAGATATTAAACATCAATGGCCTTATACGGTATTGAAAGAAAAATATAAGATAACATTTACTGAAGATGTATCTTACCTGTAGGTTATTAGAGTTTTTAGCTGCAGTGTAATTCATTGATCTTCCAGTAACATTAATGTAGCTCTTCACCATACCTAAAAAAATATTCAAACATCACTCAATACACATTACAACAGTCGAAACAAAGTGCACATGTGATACACTGTAAAAAATGATTGTGATTTTAACAGTAAAAGACTGTAAAAATGCTACAGTAAAAACCTGTTAATTGGTTAACAGTAAGTTTCCATAATATATTCGGTGAATAAATGTAATTACATTTAACGTAATTTTACAGTAAAATACTGTAAAAAATACGGTCTTTGGAAGTGAAAAAGAAAAAGTCATTGTATAATTTACAGTGACAAACTGTAAATTGACACTCCCAGAATTCCCTGCATGACACTTCATATTTGATGTTTTTTGTTGAAATGTTTTTGTTTGACATGTTTTTTCTTAGTTTTTTTCTTATCAGTTGTGTACATTAGGGTTTAATCTTACATGTAATGTTGTTAAATTAATGTTTATTGCATTTTTTCAGAATCATGTGTGTCACCATGTTGGGGTTTAGTGTTTGTGTGAATGACACTGTGCACCTTCTATGTATAAGTACTGCCCTCCTCAGCTCTAGAAAAGCTGTTTGTGATGAGCGTTGGTTCCTCATGTGACTTTCTCATCACCACCAGTTTTTGGTGGTTATCAGTGCATTACAATGGTTCAAAACAGATATTAGTACTTCAATATTTTGGTTTATTAACATTAAATCAGTTAATTAAATTATTGTGAATTTAAGTTAAGTCTGTAAAACCTAAAATGTTGCTACCATATTTTTTACGGTGAAGTTCTGGCAACCACAGCTGCCTTATTTTACCGTAAATGTCACAGATTTTTGTTACAGTGTATTGTTACATTAGTGTAGAGCTAATGTTTGTTTTTTGTAGTTAGTTCAATGAGGCCTGTACAAACCTATTAATGCAATGATCAAAAGCACATTCAGCAGGACAGATGTGATGATGGGCAGGTTTCTCCATTGTGTCTCATGTTGTGAACAATCATGTGATTCTGTCTGATTCCTGTGGACCGAGTCTGTAAAAGTTTTGTAGTTCAATCTTTATTCATTTTCAGTCTTTAACAGTGTAATGAAACTGCAAAAATATCAGTTCTTCATAAAAGTACAAAGTACTCAATATGGAAATCCATAATATGGTTTAAAAATACATCTGAAATGAGAAAATAACTCACTGCTGATGTAGATTTTAGTGCCATTGCTGAATTTTTGTGGTTCACTAGTTTTCACACAATAATAAACTCCTAATTCATCCGTGCTGACATTTCTGATGAGCAGACTGCTGTTAGTTTTCACTGAGTATTTGAGTTTGAAGATGCTGTTTTCATATTTAGCTTTTTCATATGTGCTATCATAAGTGCGTAAGATCAACACTGGAGGATTCGGTGATTTCTGTTTGTACCAGTAAATCTCCTCTATATCAAGATCACAGCTTATAATCACATCAGCTCCTAAAGTTACTGCGGTGTTTGTTAGACTCTCTGCAGCTTGAGACCACATCAACAGATCTATGAGAGAAATAAAAACACATTTTTTCAGAAATTTTAAATAAACCTATTTTACTGATTGAATCAAATCTAATGTTATAAACTCACAGATCTGGAGCTGTATGATCTTCATCATCTGATCCAGATAAATATCTTCTATACTGTGATCATTCAAACATCTCTTACTGTGAGCGGAAACACTATGAAACCTCGACCACACAGATGAGAGAGGAAGTCAGAGCTTTTCTGACAGGACTTCAACCATCTTTAGGCCTGTAACCTGAATGCACTAAATGCAGTTTATAAAAAAAATTAAAATACAAAGATGGTCTCGTGGGCAGTACTTTCAAATAACAACAAATATGCATAATTATATTAGAATTGTGAATTTCAAATTCAGATTACACAGTTTGTCAAAAAAGAACAATTCAGTGCATTCAGAAAGAGTTCAGACCCCTTCATTTTTCAAATTTTATTGCATAAAGCTTTATGCAAAAATGCTTTATAACATCATTTTTTTGTATTATTACATATTCCATAATGACAAAGCAAAAAAAAAAAACAGATTTGCAAATTTATTAAAAGGAAATAAACTAAAATATCACATTGACATAAATATTCAGACCCTTATGACATTTGAAAATTAGCACAGATGCATCACAATTTCTCTGGATCATCCTTACAAACAATTGTGACTACATTCAAGAAAGGCACAGCAGGCAGCAAAATTTGGCAATACAGAAAGCTCAGATATAGTACACACACAAAGAAAAAAAAAAAGTAAGAAAACTCAGTTTTCACATTTTTCACTATCAGTGTTAGTTTGTGTTCCTCATGCACAAGTTTGAACAGCTCCTAAAGTTACTGCTATACTCTAGACTCTTTGTGCACGTGAGACCAAGTGTGCCGCATAGGGATGGGCATATCGTTCCTGAAGTATCGATATATCGATACTGACGTGAGTATTGACAGTATTGATACTCAAACAAAAAATATCGATACTAAGGTGTGTTTTATATCCCAGTAATTTTGTTTATTTAACAAAAAATTAATGCGTACAATATGCATTGAATTGGACGAATAACGTATGTTAGAGAATAATTGTGTATGATACTATTTTCCTGCTCATCTGAATGTTACAAGACAGAACCAATCAATCACAGAGCGTGTTCACTCACTTTTGACAGTGCATTCAAACAGGGCTGTGTTTCCCAAAATATCAAAAGAAAGCTGATGCTTTTGGAAACGGCAGCCCAGAACAATGCTTATCAGAGGACAGAAAAAAACATATATGTTTGAGTTATTTCACAATAAACAAATTGAAATTGTAGCATACATAGTTTGTGCAATTACATTTATTTAAATTGAACGTTGAAAGATAATATTGATCATGTTCTATTCTGTAATGTTAATATAAATCATACACTGTCAGAATAAAAAGGCTGCATTTTATGCATGCAACAGCCAGTCACTGGCGCAGTCCCTTACTAAAGTGACCATAGTTCAACTGTAGTATTTGTAGATTTGAATCATTTGATTTGAATTAAAATGTGTTTCAAATATAAAGTTAAGTGGTTTTTATTACCCATTTTAATCTAAGTAATTTAATAATTTAAAAAATGTCATCATTCAAAAGTTTCATTTAGAAGTATTGTATCGGTATCGATATCGACGATACTGGCCTTGAAAAGTATCGGTATCGTATAGAAAACAAAATAAGTGGTATCGCCCATCCCACTGCACAAGTCTTGAAAAGTGAAGCCAGAACTTTTCAATCGCCCCCAGGTGACTGGATGCAGTATAGGTCATAAACCCTGCCCTCTCCTTGTAATCTAAAGGGACGTCAGACAAATAATCGAATTACACTTCAAATAATTTTTTTCCAAAGATGTTTTCTGTCATTTTAGGTAGTTCTTAGCATGCTCCCAGCAAACACATTTATGCTGTGGCAATGTCTGTGCAACATACCATTTTTATAAAGGCAACTTCGCCATCTATGTGCTTGCAACATTGTAACAACGTAGAAATGTAAGACACGAAAGGGCTGTAGCAACGTTGTTACGCGACATTCAGCAACCGTGAGGCGCCATTTTTACTACATGTATTTTTTATGCCAGATTAGAAATAGTGCCTTTTCTGGGTGTTATATCAAACACGGGATAAGTATGTAATACTTTTAAATATATTTAGTTATTAATTAATATTGTTCTTTTTAACTTAACATCTGCTTGTGTAAACTTTAAAGAGTAAGAAATGCCATAAAAAATCATATAATCAAACTTTATTTCATACTAAAACATTTCATACATACAATGGATTTCTAAGTAGTCTATAAGTTACCAAAAGGTAGCCTATTCATTTGAAAAAAAAAAAAAATGTTATATAGAGTATATTAAGTAAATATATTAAGTCGTGTAGTTTAAGCATATTCAATTTCAAATAAAAAAGCAAAGGCAGTTGAGAATGTTTATTAAACAAAAGAAAAGCAACTGAAACAGCGGCCACCGGCCGATGAGGCGGAGTCTGGACGTGAGAATACAGCAGACAATGGAGCGCAGTCAAAGGCCTGGCGAGATGGTCGGTAGGAAGAAAACAGTCCGAGAAGATCCACAAATCCAGAGAGCAGAGGCAAATGCAGAATCCAGTAGGCAGGCACAAGTCAACACCAGGCATCAATCCAGTAACACGGATGCACGGCAGGCACATGTAAAACTGGGCAGAGAGCAAGAAAGAGCAGATCAGAGCAGAGCCTGACACGACAGGACAGAACTTCACAGGAACTGACTAGTGACTAGCGTGAGCAGACACGAGAGTAAGGATATCTGAATACTGAAAGAATTACAACTAGCATTTTAGACCAAACCAGATCGCAAACACCCTGTATATATAAATTATCATGTATTCTGTTCTTTCAGTTTATTAACAGAACTAATTATTGTCACATTAGATGGAACGTTTGTTTGAATATTTACGTAGCCTATCTTATTCAGCTTGGAGAAATAAAAAGCAAAACTCGCGTATCTTCGATCGATGAAGAATGAGAAGGACTAACTGTCGGTTTAAATTTAAAAGGCTGATATTCGATGATGACAGGTACATGTTGTACAGTGGTTGTCCAGGCAGCCTAAGCACAACTTTAAGCTACGGCCCTGAATGATGGTTAAATGTCAACATTGTGACAGCGTTGTAACAACCTTCACCAACAACGTAGAACCCTCAACGTTTTAGCAATGTTGGCGCAACGTTCTGTGTTTGTTGGGCTGATGTCTGTTCAAGTGTTCATTTTTCTACTACGTTTGCTTTTAATTAGTTATTTGATGCTAAAAAAACGGGGTGTGGTGTCATGATTGTGAGCTTGCGATTGGGTCTCGTGAGTTTGGGCGGGACTTTGATTCCACGGCTCCACCTCACGATCACTACTGCGCAGACTCGGGCTCCAAATGACGTCATTTTCGCAAGATGACAGCCGCCATACTGAGAATGTTTTGGCTTCACTTTTCTATAGTGGAAGGAAGTGAAGATGCTTCGTCCTTCTTTTTTGCAGTCTATGCTTGAGACCACATCAACAGATCTAAAACAGAAAGAAAAACACATTAAGACATAAAATCTAAAGAACACCCATTTAATGAATCAAATGTGATGTGATAAACTCAGATGTGAAGCTGTATTATCTTCATTTTCTGATCCAGATGAATCTTCATTCAAACATCTCTTACTGTGAGCGGAAACACAATGAAACTTCAAGCACACCGAGAAGAGAGGAAGTCAGAGCTGGGCTTCTCTGATAGGCCTTCTTTAGCCTTCTTAGCCCTGTAACCTGAATGCACTATATATATGTTTATTTTCACTCAGCTCAACTGATTATTTCTAAAACTGTTTAAAATACAAAAAATATGTAAATGACATGATGCAAAAATGATAAAACTTTCAATTATTTTGAAACAATCCTATGCATAATTCTAAGACTCTAGTACACTGGACGTGACAAAGCGACCATTGAAAATCATTTGAAATTTGTGTCAATATCTCATAAATAGAATGCAGCAGCAGTTTTCTGTCGGGGATTTGTCGCGCTGCGCCACATCTGTGCGGCAACTATAGTTACCGGTGGGCAAATATGTTGTATGCACCACTTCAATGTCAAATTTGAATAGGAGGAGAGCTTTTGCCATCTAACTCAAAATAACTGCTTTCAACAGATCAATCTTTATTCATAAACAAATTTATTATGCATAAAAGTCGAAGAACATTCGATGCAAACCCAAAAAAGTTGCATCTAGCTTATAATCTCCTGAATATGAAAACACAACAAATCAATTTGTTTTAAAGCGGTGGAACATAGTGCAGAACAAAATGCAGCCATTAAGTTGCCCCAAAATATTACATCTATATAATAAAAAAAAGGTATACCTGAAAGAAAATTGCGCATTTTTTAGGCCCATAGTATTCAATGGCTGACTATAGTAGGCGATTTCATATAATAATGTAAATGTAAACTCATTACTTGTCTGAATTTCAACATTATAATGGAATCATAAGCTACTAGTCATAAAAAGACTTAGGGTCCTTGACCAGTTAGAATGAAACGCATCCAAACTGGATAAAGGGGCCTCAATATTTTGCCCCTTACAAGACATAATATCATAAAAGGGATAAAAAGATAATCTACAGCAATTAATCCCATGCGTTATCTCTTTATCTTTCCATTCTTCCTTTTGTGTGACTGACTAAAGTTTTTAAACTGCTGCTGTCACTTGAAAACTGGAAATCCACCCCCAAGTTGACAGCCTCATGTGACAGGAAGGAAGTGAATACCTTTTTTTGTTTCTTTAAATCCTTTATTTGGTTGTTTGCTTGCATGTCATTGAGACATAAAACGTGGATAACATCTATAAAAATACTTACAAAAGGAAAATGACAACTATAAACTGCGGCTACTATAGTTGCCGGTGGGCTTAAATTGATTAATTTCAGTGCTTACATTTGATGAAAATATAGCAATTCAGTGCATTCAGAAATTATTCAGACTCCTTAATTTCTTTCACATTTTTTTATATCATATAATGTATGTAGCAGCCTTACGCTAAAATTCTTTATAATATGTGCTGCACTCTATGGATAATGACAAGCCAAGTTAATTTCTGCCACCTACTGGAGTGTGAAGCGACAGTGTTAGATTGTAGCTATATGCAATATTTGAGAGGCCTAAATGCTAAATGTGAAAAATAAATAAATACATATGATAAAAAAAAATACAAAATAAACTTATGTATCGGTATCATTGTAGCACAAAGACCACCTACTGATAGGCTACTGGATAAAGATAAATAATAGGCTAAATGATAACATTCAAAATGGTTTGAGACTATGATAGATGAGCTCAAATAATACTAATAATGCTCCACACATTAAGATATTAAGTCTTTCCAAAGAATATTAAGACTTTCTAAAGAAAAGCTAAAAATTAGTGTACAAATTCAACGTACAACAATACAATGTCTAAGATGGAAATGTCTCTGTGTTTCCTGACCTGATGATTTAAATCGGGCATAGAAACACTGAAGAATCAGGATATAGCCTAAATCCAGCATAGAGGGGTTCAGTGAATGTGGTGTTGAATGTGTATATGTGCGTGATAGTGTGTGCATTAGAGACACTGTAGAAGGACAGAATGCCAGCCGACCAGTCCAGATACACTCCTACTCTATTAGATGGGGATGAAGATAGAGGAATGTTTGTGCTCACATTATTGTGCCAGGCAGTATGAATCCTATCAGAAAAGTAAAGACACCAGGACTTTTCATTGAGTCCAAACCGACAGTCAATCCCACCCTTCCGGTTGATTTCCTTATATGTCACTGCTACATGACCCCGTATGATCAATTCAGCCTCCCAGTAACAGCGTCCAGTTAAACTCTCTTGACACAGAACCTGTTCAAGGCTCTTAAATCTCTCTGGATGATCAGGATACGGCTGCTGCTCTTTCACATATGATGTTGTTTTGTTTTCTTTAGAAATAGTGAGTTGAGTGTGTGCGCTGTTTTTGGATCCAATGTGAGTTCACATGCATCTGGACACAGAAAAACAGATCAGAACATCTATGACATCAATAAATATGCACAGGTGTGTCTGTGTGTGTGAGGGCTTACATTTTCGCAGTCCTGGTGTGATCCTGAAATCTCCTCCATGGTCGAAACTAATAGAGACACAAACATACACACAAACAATGTTCAACGAACTGATAACTGATGTCCAATTAAATGGTTTTACTATTGTGAAATTTAAGGGGGTCTGAATACTTTCCGTACCCACTGTATATATATAGCAGTAACACGGTTTGGGGAAAGTTATTTAAATTCTGCATTTGACAGTGGTAGATAAATCATTTCTAGATTTTTTTTATATCTAACTTGATCTTAATTTAACAGGCCTCAGCAGTCCCTTAACTGCCTCAGAAAATGATATAACAGTGGGAGAAATTAATTATTGCTCAATTTCAAACCTTGTGCTTGCACCAGTTCAAGGTCTTGCAAGCACACGTGAACATGAACATGATGAATATGCTCCTGAACACTAAATATTGCATAAAGAAGATCTGTAAAGTTGCAAAGACTAAAGTCTCAAATCCAAAGAGATATTCTTTATAAAAGTTAAGAGTCAACCACACCTACCTAAAACGGCTCGTTCTAACACGCCCCCACATACCTACATCACTGTGTGGGAAGATTTGCATAACGCCAATATTCACGCACAGAAAGAAGGCGTAACTTTTTTTCTCACCGTAGTATTGTTGTTGCTGCCATGTCGTGAAGGCGCTGTGTGTTTCATTGTGAAAGCGAAATCTAGCCCCCTGGCCTCCGCTCACTCTAGCCCCCGGGCCTCCGCTCACTCTAGCTAAAAGAGGACATGACTAGAAATCAGTGGTTAAGTTGTATTTACAGCACTGTTCCAGAATAGTTTAACCCAAATATTCAGATGTGTGCAGCGCATTTTATGGACTGTTTCCTGATCCTGGGAGAGGAGACTACAATGCTGGCGCTTCTGTCTCACAGTCTGTAAGTACGTTTTTTTATATTTAAAGAATTTGCCACTGATGATTCAAACGCGAGTTTTGAGCAGTGTAGAGTAGCGCTTGTTGTTTGTA
>NW_015542360.1:1123548-1123993 GCF_001515605.1 Sinocyclocheilus anshuiensis | reverse complement strand
GCTGATTGTGCATAGATAAGATCCCTGAAGTTGCAAAGACTAAAGTCTCAAAACCAAAGAGATATTCTTTATCAAGGTTAAGACTCTGCCACACCCCCCTAAAACGGCTCGTTCTAACACGCCCCCACATATCTACTTCACGATGTGGAAATATTTGCGTAATGCCGCCCAAATGTTCATGCAAAGAAAGAAGGCGTGGTTTCAGGAACTGCAGTAGTGTTGATGCAGCCATGTCAGGGAGACGCTGTGTGTTTCTGTGCGAAAGCAAAAGGACTTTATTTGACCTTCCGAAAGTGGATGCAATGAGGAATCATTGGTTAAGATTTATTTATATACAGTATCTCACAGAAGTGAGTACACCCCTCACATTTTTGTAAATATTTTATTATATCTTTTCATGTGACAACACTGAAGAAATGACACTTTGCTACAATGTAAAGTAGTG
>NW_015542360.1:1110608-1123302 GCF_001515605.1 Sinocyclocheilus anshuiensis | reverse complement strand
AATCAGCTACTGTAAGTATGTTTTCTTAATAGTTTAAGTATTTGCTATTGACTGTTCAAATGTGGAGTTTTGTGCCGTGTAGAATATCGAGTCATGTGTGTGTGTGTGTGTCTGCGCGTGAGAGAGAGAGAGACAGGGTCACATCACAGTGGAGTCAGCTTTCATAATCGCGGCTTGTGTACTGCAAATACATACGAGCATCATCACTGTGTCTGTCACGCGACTCTGTTCCCCTTTCGGGCTTGAACTGATGGTAAAACTAAGGACATTATTTACTGTCTTTACATTTATGTTGAAAGCTAAAGCTCACGATTATGGAAAGGGGCGTTACATTTCCGACGCGTGCTTGTGGTGTTTGGCCAATCACAATGCACTGGGTCAGCTGGCCAATCAGAGCAGACTGCGCTTGTCGGAAGGAGGGGCTTTGTAGAAAATGACTCGTTTGAGAGAGGCGGGGCATAGAGGAACTACAATAATGTACATTATTTGAAAAATAATGTGTTTTTTGAACATTAAAGCATGTCAACATATTCTGTTACACCTAATACACAAAATAATGATCTTTAAAATAGTATCATATGACCCCGTTAAATACATCTTAATGCTCTTTTAGATATTGGGTTTTAACAAACATTGATTTTGGCAACTTCATTTTTAATCCCCTATAATTTGCGGGATCGCAGACCCAATCCGGCCAGCCAATCATCTTCATCCTCCCCCCAAGGTTTTGGGTTCAATGTAAATTGAGCTCAGTCGACAGCATTTGTGTTTTAATGCTGATTACCCACCAAAAAACACTAATGAAATGATGAGAATTGTAATTGTAAGTGTATCACTGTAATGTCCAAAAAAGGCCTAAATGTATAAATAGATTATTCTGTATTCAGTAGGATAATAGTTGAAGCATAATATTTTCAGAGAGAAACAGAACCAAAAAAAAAAAAAAAAACTTAGGTGACTCCCATCCCGAATAGACACATATTTATGAGTCATAATTGTCTCACATACTTGAGTTTCTCCAGTGCACAGTTTAGATCCTCCAGTTTGTGGTTGAGCAGCTGGACTCCTAATTGTCCTGGGTGATTGTAGCTCAGATCCAGCTCTCTCAGGTGTGAGGGGTTTGAACTCAGAGCTGAAGACAAATATCCACAGCCTTCTTCTGTCACCATACAGCCAGACAACCTACAGATACACACAGTATTTTCAAATACATTTGTGTATCTAATTAGAATAGCAGGACAGAGCAGCATGTGTCCACTGAGTGGAATAGCCGGTCTAAGTTTCATGTGTATCAATAATAAAATTCACAATCAGACAATGCAGAAATCGGTTGGTGACAAGAAATGTTGCAGCTAAATCTAATTGTCACGTTACTTTATGGTGACTAATCCTGTTCTGTACAAACACTTAAAATTTTAAAGGGCCAAATATATAAATAATAAATGGGGTGGAAATGTGAAAATTTGAAAGAAACAACAATTAACCCTCCTGATACCCTAAAATCTGGCAACTCAATTTGACCCCAGCAGTTTAAACCTCCAGAATATTATTTTTTTTATTAAAAGGTTTGTGTCAGGTCATTTATGTCTTTGCTGACTAGGCCTTTGAATATACCCTGGCCCTTATACATCCAGAATACCTATTGCATGACTACGGACAAATCACCATACAATCTCACCGACTGACCTAAAATTGGAAAAATATATATATTGGGTGTTTTAATTGTTATATACTATTTATAAGTATATATTTTTGTAATTTATAACATTTGAAAAGAATAACAATTTATTTTATCAAGGATAGGAACACAAATTCACCTATGAACACCCATGAAAAGTAAATGTGAGCATTGTTCAGGAATAGTTTTATGGGACTGTAAGTGCTTTTTATGCAAATATATGAGTTTGACTATAGTAATACCCTCATGCCCTGATTTTTTTCAGATGCTTGTCCAGGAGATTTACCAGTGTACACCTGCATATTCCAGGCATAGATGGACTGTGCATCACGTGCGGCCCATATTTTTATGCCATATTTGTCTGGTTTGCTTGGCATGTATTCTTTGAAGAGACAACAGTCATGAAATGGAACCAGACATTCATCCACAGTGATGTGGTGGCCTGGATTGTAAAGATTTTTTTACAATTGCTGGACCCACTTGTCCCATACATCCCTTATTGCAGCAAGTTTGTCATGCTGTCGTCGACTCTGTTGTGTTTCTTTGTCATCAAAGTCTTTAGAGACATGGTGGCTGGAAATATTGACCTTCCAGTGTCAGCATTCCAAAGGCTTGCTGTTGCTTCTTCTTTTGACTTGTACACTCCTGCCACAATGAGTAACCCAATATAGGCTTGCAAGTCAGTCACATAAAAATCCCCATACTCCCTCCTCCCCTCTAAGTTTGTCATTTCAAGTATATTCTTTTCAATTGATAGTGTAATGAAAAGCTCAAATGCTGATTTTATATCTTAGACATGGCTCAGAGCATATCTGGTGGGCCCTGGAACCATTTTGATGATATTAGCAACACTAAGCTTACCCTGCCATTCAAGTGGGGAGTGGGACCATAATAACTTCTATATAACTATATATAACTATAGTACTGTGTGGTTCTCCTGATGCTCTCTGAGCTGTTCTCCTTGTGTGTCAGTAGATCCTGTAAGAGTCTCTGATTGGACTCCAGTGGGACGCCCAGCAGGAACCGCAGGAACAGATCCAGGTGGCCATTTTCACTCTCAAGAGCTTTATCTACTGCACCTTTAAGCAAATTTTGTACTGAAGCAAAATTCTTCAGTTCTTCCATAGTTGTATTCACATGGTAGTGGAACACGTGGAAAGCAGCGAGAAACTCCTGAGCACTCAGATGAATAAAACTGTAGATTTACTTTTGATTAATGACAGATTCCTCCTTAAAGATCTGAGTGCAAATCCCCGAAAACACTGAGTCTGTGACTTCTAAGCCGCTCTCAATCAGGTCCTCCTCATAGAACATCACATTGCCCTTCATCAGCTGTTTGAAAGCCACTTCAGCAAGTTTCACAATCACTTCTCTGTTGGACTGCAGGAGTTTCTCTGGATCTCTCTCTTCATACTTCTGGTTCCTCATATTGATCTGAATGAGCAGGAAGTGGATCTACATCTCAGTCAGAGTTTGAGGGATTTCTGCACTCAGATCTTCTTCCAGGAGCTTCTCAAGCACAGTGGATGAGATCCAGCAGAAGACGGGGATGTGGCACATGATGTGGAGGCTTCTTGATCTTCTGATGTGTGAGATGATTCTGCTGGCTTGATGCTCATCACTGATTCTCTTCCTGAAATATTCCTCCTTCTGAGGCTCAATGAATCCCTGAATTTCTGTCAGACGGTTGATGTATTCTGAAGGGATCTGATTGGCTGCTGCTGGTCTGGAGGTGATCCAGATGAGAGCAGAGGGAAGCAGATCTCCTCTGATGAGGTTTGACATCAACAGAGCCACTGATGAAGACTCATTCACGTCAGAAACTTTCACATCATCTGAAAACGTCAGTGTGATTCTGCTTTCATCCAGGCCATCAAAGATGAACACAACTTTACATTCATCATAAATCTTTGAGTCCAGATCTTGAAGTTCAGGATGAAAGTCCAGCAGAAGTCTGTGAAGACTATACTGGTGATATTTAATCATGTTCAGCTCTCGAAATGGAAGTACAAACATGAAATCCACATCCTGATTGGCTTTTCCCTCGGCCCAGTCCAGATTGAACTTCTGCACAGAGACGGTTTTTCCAATTCCAGCAATGCCTTTAGTAAGAACAGTCTTGATTTGCTCTTTCTCCTCAAATCCTGGTTCAGATGAGGCTTTAAAGATGTCATTGCAGTCAATTGGAGTGTCTCGTGACTGTTTTGTTCTGGCTGTTGTCTCCATCTGTAAGACCTCATGTTCTTTATTCACTCCTTCACTCTCTCCCTCTATGATGTAGAGCTGTGTGTAGATCCTGTTCAGGAGGGATTGATTCCCTTGGGGTTTGTTTTCCTCAAATAAGCACTCATACTTGTTCTTCATGCTGGTTTTGTGCTGGTCTTTGACTGTTTGCAGGTCTCCAGTCTCCATTGTATGTCTCTGCAGAACTGCTTCAGTGTTGTCCTGCCTGATGTGAGTCTGAAAGTGGGATGCAGAGGATGGTACAGATCTGATCGGCCCACATACCTCCTTCCTGTTGAGAAAATTCAAAATAAAAGAGCAAGGTTTTTTCAAGTTGTGCCCCTTTGCACTGCATATTTTGAATTAGTGTTGTTTCACATTAGCAAGGAAATAGTTACACTAACAGAGGGTCAGGGATCACTGGTCCATCACTGAATACAATGGGATTCTCCATGGACCTGCCACTCTTCACAGACACACCACTGGGTTCTGGAGACTCTGATCTGTCCCTCTTCTTTTTTCTGACACTGACAAAATACAAACAAAACGGCATTTTTTCTTACTTTAAATGGGACATCAGATGAAATTTTCACTTTTTTAGCATTTCATGACTGCCAGCTCAGAAAAGCTGAAAAGAAAACAGGCAGCCAGTTTGTTATGGGCTGTCTGAGCCTGTAACTGTGTCATCCAGTGAGCTGTTTCAATTTGCAGCCTGTTTATACGTAGATAGCTAGCTATCTGAATAAGACCAGCTCTGATCCATATACGGAGTCCAAGGCAGCAATTCACGCGTCTTGACTCAACACGCCAGAGCTGTTTCTGGAATGGTAAAAAGGATGTGGCTTTACATGACCATTGATGAATTTTAATCAAAATATGTTGCAGACATTTTATGAAAACTCTAAAGAATCATACCAACTTATGGAAAATGGCCATCCGATGTCCTCTTTAAAGGCTTTATTGACGCAAAAATTTAAAAAAAAGAAAGAAAAATAATAATAATGTCATCTTTTACACACCCTTATATCTTTCCAAACATGTAAGACTTTTGTTGATTTTTTAAACAAATTTTCAAATATTTTTAATTAAGGCCCAGTGATATCCACATCACCAAAACTAAATATCCCAAAATGGTCTTCCAAAAGCCTAAATTAAATCTGTTCATCATAAATGCTATCATATTGCTTCACAAAACTTGGATTAAATCATGCGATTCATATGGATTAGTTTTATGATGCCTTTACGACCCTTTTGGATCTTCAACATTTTGGTAGACAGAAATCTCTCAGGTTTTAAATATAATTAGTGTTTTGAAGATGAACGGAAGTTTTGACAGGTTTGGAACAGCTCGAGAGTGAATTAATGATGACAGAATTTAAATGGGCTGTTCACACCAAGAACAATTCCTATAATGATATTAGTGTCCCCTACAACAGACTGTAATGTTTTGTCATGTGTTGTTGCTATCATGTTCACCTTGAATACCAAATACAGTATGGTTCACCTTAGTTTTCATGCAATGTTTTGTCAGGACATAGGATCAGCAGATCTTAAACATGTTTAGATTTGTAATCCTACAATATTGATCATTCCCGAGATGAAAAGACCGTTACTGTAAAGTTTAGTTAACCTGATTCAAACAACAGAGGAACAGTGAACGTTAAGGTTCAGGAAAGTTATGGCTCTCTGAAGGGATCAAAGCGCTGGTCACACACACCAACTGCAAGGTACTGGAATGCATTGTAGTTACAGACATCTGCTAAATGCAAAAATGGTTTTTGTGTTACCTGGAGTCAGAAGTCACAGTTTCATCACTGAATTCAGAGGGATCATTCCCCATGGGTTGATCATAGCTTGGAGATGAAGAACTCATTTTACAGTCAATGTCCTCCTACTCTCATTTATCAGATATTTTATTTCAAACCTTGTGGAAACACAGAGATAGTACAGATACAGTACATTGCAGTACAGATACAATAAATTAAGGTTTGATTTTAAACATCATTGTAATCATTTTGAAATAAATGGTTTTGTTATATTCAGGTAGGCTACATGTAGTCTACTAATTTATCATTGTTTATTCAGCTTTTAATATATGTTACAGCTGGGGCGCAATGACAACATGACAGTGTCTCGTTTTCTAGTGTTATATTGTTTCTTGCTGCACATCAGTTAAAATGTGTCCTGGTGGAGAAATATATTCAAACTCACAATTTATGTCAAACCTTTAGCATTTTGTTGATGCCACAATATCTACACATATCAATATATATATATACATATATATATACACACACCCACGACGGCGTTTAGTCATATTGCATGCTGTATAAAATTAAAACAGATCAGAATAAAAAATGAGCACTTTAGTCGATGCTTCAGGCATTTTGGTGTTTAGCTGTCGAAACACAATAAAGACTAAAAACCCAAATAAGCAGCTCATTTTTGTAGGACTACATCGTTGCATAAAGAATAAGTTCTGAACTTACCATAAAATATGCAATAGGCATATTTAAAAAAAAAAACGATTATAGCCTCGAAATGGTACGTCACTTATTTTTATTTTTTTCACTTGTTTCACTTTCGTTTTTCTAGTGGCGCACATATTAAAAACACAGCAACATTCACGCTCCCTCTAGCGGCATACAGTGTCATCTCACTTTGGAATATATATTTGCATTTTCATGTATTTTTGAATAGGAATGAGAAGAGCCCGTTCACTCGAAATCAAGTGGGAACAGAAACTACATTTCAAAAACTGGATTTGTTTGGTCACATTATGGATTGTTACTTCAACAGTCACCTGTATTTTCTACTGATGCACATGCATATCTTAAACCAATGGATTCACAGTGTTTAAACAACTGTTCAGACACCATTCAGTCAACAATCATTCAGAAAGCAAATTATTATGGTTCTTGCATGAAAAAAAAAACTTTTATTGCCACTTCTCTCTGTTTGTATAGGTTTTATTGAATATTCTGTGGTTTTACCTTGTTGGTCTGAGCTGAAGACAACCGAAGACATTACAATGCACTGGAGACACAACGACAGTTGATTAGTCTAACAATAAAATCATTGTCAGGATCATTTCAATCAATATATTATAATAAGAAATATTTACACTACATTAATGAGAATTTTTGGGAGAACTATGCTTAATTGTCATGAAAATAATGTATTCATTTGTTCTTACTCAACCTAATGCTATTGCATTATATTACATGGATTGCATCCAAACAACACACAAGCCCTAAATCAACTGATCAACTGATCACAACTAACATAATAATGAAGTCAAAATCAAATGCAACCTAACCATCACAAATAAAGTCATATTTGTCATGTTATTATTCTCGTGTTGTTATTATTGTCTTTGAAATGTCCACAGTACCATGTCCATTATTATTATTATTATACATTTTATTTCTCAGGCTATTTAAAAGTAATATAACTCAAGCAAGTTGTTCAATTAAGGCACCTGTAAGTGTCCTACAGTGGGCCAATGCTCTCCTCTGGTGGTCACAAACAGTAATAATACAATGCTTGAGTTTTACAGTCTTTTCAACTTTTGAAAGGTGTTATATAAATGTTGATTATTCATTTTTTTATTTCAGTAATTTTTCCCCTGAGGTCCACGTATAAAGTCAAGTTTTATTTATTTATATTTATTTTTTAAACGACTAATGTCCACTCTTTTTATTTAGGCTACCATGGAATTAAACAGGATGTTTTTCCTGCTGTGCCTTCCACACAGTTGCAGTCCTTATCAGGACCTTAAATAGAGCCCGTTGTGTTGTGAACCATTTGAATTTGTAAATTTTCACCATAATGTTTTTTTTTTTTTAAATACGAGGTTAGTCTAAATCCATTTTGTTTCTAGCTCAGCACTGCTCTCTTGTGGTCTGCTGTATTGTGTTTTGACAGTAATAGAAAACGACAAATGACAAAGACACAGATCTGTGCATGATCTGATGTTTTATTCGGACCCAGAATAAGGCGAGATGAACATCACGGAGCGCTAAACACTCTGGTAATACAGTATCAATGGTATGACACATTTCAGGAGCTGTCAAAATTACGATTTAAAATCAGAGCATATCTCACAGTCACTAAAATATTGAAACGCTAATCATGCTGATTCAAAACAACGCCGGTGATTGACAGTCAAAGCAAAGCGCGGTTTGAATGCCCCGCCCCCCAGCTGAACTGGAAGTTTTTTTACCCAAGTCAGACCTGTCTGTTACTGTCTGAAGTGCATGGCTCCACCCAAGAAGTTTGAAAAGTGCCCGTTAAACGCCAGCTCGATCTGTTTCTCCATCAGCACCTGATCGGCACCTTTGTCTTTTTTGTTGTTGTTGTTAGTACTTTGTACTTTTGGTGTAAAATAAATGTAGGAAAAAAAATGTAAAAATATACTCAAGTACTGTAACGAAAGTATTTGTAATTAGTTACTTTCCAGCTCTGAAATGAATATATGAATGAATTAATTATATGAATGCATCTCTGAAGGTTCTGACTGTCTGCAGAAAAGATTTGATGGCATTTTGTTTTCATCTTCGCTCTATGTAATACCTAAAGAAGTGTTCTTAAATCGCAATACTGCTTTGTCCACTGAGTTTATGGGGAAACAGCTGTAATTCAGCTTTCCCATAAGCGCCACCTGCTGTCATAGAGTGGATTTACAGGCTTACATTTACATAGAGTGGACTGATTTACATAGAGTGGACTGATTTATATAGAGTGGACTTACATTTACATGGAGTGGACTGATTTACATAGAGTGGACTGATTTATATAGAGTGGACTGATTTACATAGAGTGGACTTACATTTACAGTGGACTGATTTACATAGAGTAGACTTACATTTACATAGAGTGGACTGATTTACATAAAGTGGACTGATTTACATAGAGTGGACTGATTTATATAGAGTGGACTTACATTTACATTCAGCTTGTGTGCAGTTTTTTTCTGACTGAATTTGCATGCCATACTGTACATTTTGGCTGGTTGATGAAAAACAAGTTTATGTGGATTCTACACATTTAAGCAATTAAAATAAGTTATCTAGAATTATTTATGGATCAGATAAAACACATATAAGCTTTTATTAATCAATTATCATTTTGACTTAACCCTTTTATTTATTTAAAGATTTACCTTTTGATGAAATTTTTTAAGCTTTATTTGAACATTTACATTAGATATTTGAACATGCTATTAAATAAGCTGTTGTCAGTCATGTTGTCATTTAAAATCCGGACATCATTGGTAATGTTGTTGTTTTAGTGATTATGCAAACAAAAAGTCATTTTATTTGTTGTTTGTTGATTTTAAATGTAAAAATTGGTAAAGTCATTTACGTGTCAGTACTTGTTGAACATTTCCAGCACATTTTAACAACACCGTGATAATACTGATAACCGTGATCATTTTGGTGACTGTAATCGTGATAAGAAATTTTCATACCATTACATCCCTAATTTTTACCCATACATACATATAGTTTTATTAAGTAACTCACCTATGATCACAATGATCAGAAGAGCATTTATGAACGCAGATATGAGGTTAATAATCTGCCAGTGTGTCTGATTCTGCTTAGTGTATTTCACCACTGCATGATTCTTGCTCTCTAGATTTGGAGTTGTTTCTGTGCAATAGTAATAGCAAAAGTGTTTAACTTGATCAGTGAATCAGTGATCAGTGAACTGTCACTCACCAGTGATGTGTAGTTTGGTGCTGTTGCTATGTTTTGGAGGAGAGTCTGTGGTCACACAATAATAAAGTCCTAAATCATCAAGAGTGACATTATTTATGAACAATGTTTACTCTGCACTGAGTATTTCTGTTTAAATATTTGACTGTAGTAAAATTGATCTGAAGTTGCAGAAGAGCGTAATATCATAACTGGAGGATCTGGTAGTTTCAGTAATAACCCGTTAACCTCATTTACATCAAGATCACATGCTGTGTGTAAACCACAAACAAGAGCTGTGCAGAAGAAAAAAAAACATTCAAAACAATTAGCATGAAAGTCCAAAAGACTCTTTAGTACATTTATTGAGGTTTGTGTCCTTAATTTCCAGTGGTATGACAAATAATAAAATATAAAACTGCAGAACTAGTAGAAAATGTCATAGGCTGTAGAGGACAGTCGTGCTCTGCTCTGGACAAGGCCCGATGTTTCCGGGACATATGAATAAATCAATTTCAGCACACTGAAAAAGGAAGATATTAAATATCAATAGCTGTATACAGTATTTAAGATATACTGTAATGTACAGTCAGCCGGTGATTATCGCAAATACATTCTCACAAGGGATGAAGGTTTATTTTTCAAGTATAACATCTCAGGTTACCCATGTAACCATGGTTCCCTGAGAAGGGGAACGAGACACTGCGTCCCCTAGAGGACACTTTGGGGAACGCCCTCAGCGTGACCGGTGTCTGAAGTGCATGTGGAAACACGACAATGAACTTGTCATTGGCCCATGACGTGTTACTGGTGTGACCAAGAGTATAAAAGGGCACCTGTAGCACACGTCATCAGCTTGTGCACAGGAACGCCTGAAGCATGGCAAGGGGACGCAGTGTCTCGTTCCCCTTCTCAGGGAACCATGGTTACATGGGTAACCTGAGACGTTCCCTATCGAATGGGAACTCGCACTGCATCCCCTAGAGGACACTTTGGGGAACGAATCCCCATGCCACCATGCTGAAGGAATGACTGCCTTATCGGCAGGCATAAGCCAGGAACTCTAAGAAGTTCTTATCCCCAGAAACACACCAGCAACTGCCAACACATTGTAAGGGTGAGAGTTGATGCGGGCCAGTCACAGTCACCCATCAACGTACAGTTTTACGTTTCACAACCCTAAGTGCGAAAAGAGGCCTTATTGCACAATAGTGCTAGGAATTGGGAATGCGAGAGGCGATACTACCCCTCTTTCCCAGACGTTAGTATCTTGAGGGTCACAGCAGGAGTGGGACGCAAGTCGCGGAATAGCCCACCATCTCCACATACCTCTCATCTGTGAGAGCAAAACAGAGGGAACCTTGCGCTAACATAAGGTAAATATAAGAAGTGGGAACGCGAGAAGCGGTGCTGCCCATCTACTTCTTAAACGTCTTGATATTGTGAGGAGAGGCGGTCCTGCCCATCTACTTCAAACCGTCTTGATATTGTGAGGATCATAGCCGAAGAGGTGGGACGCGAGCCGCGGAATAGCCCACCATCTCCGCGCACTTCTCTCATGTATGCACACAAACGGAGGGAAACCCCCTTGTGGTAAGCACCGCAGGTCATAAGAAGTGGGAACGCGAGAAGCGATACAGCCCATCTACTTCAACCGTTATCATATTGTGAGGATCATAGCCGAAGAAGTGGGACGCGAGCCGCGGAATAGCCCACCATCTCCGCGTAATTCTCACATCTGTGCACACAAACAGAGAGAAAATCTTTCCCTGCGCTGGCACACAGTAAATTAAGAAGTGGGAACGCAAGAAGCATTACTGCCCATGTACTTCAAACCATATAATACTGTGAGGATTACAGCTTTTTTGTCGCATATATCTCACAGTGTTAAGCACAATACAAAAGGGGAAGTGCCCTGCCTTATTGCATAACAAATTAAGAAGCTACGCTCGCCTTCTGACTCTGCCGCCAGCTGGGCCCGGCGGCAGGCTCAGCTTCAGGTGGTTGATCGAAAGGACGCCGCCTACGGCGAGGGATGTAGTGCTCAAACGCCGCTGACTTAACCTTCGCCTCCCTGAACTTACGGACTACTGTCTCAACAGCAGCTCCGAAAAGCCCGGCAGGCGAAACCGGGGCATCAGGTAGAAAAGACCTGTCCTTCTCCTTTAGCCCCGACAGGTTAAGCCATAAATGCCTCTCCGTGACAATGAGTGCCGCAAGAGAGCGGCCGATGGCGCGAGCCACGCCCCCCCGCCGCATCAGCGTCCTTTAGCAGATCCGCTTGGTAAGCCTGCAATACAGAGATAGTATGCAGGGTACCGCCCGCCTGCCCAGCCGCCGCGTATGCCTTGCCCACGAGCCTAGATGTAAACTGGCACGGCTTCGAAGGCAAGGTAGGAGCCCTCCACGAAGATGCCTGGGGAGCCGCGAGATAACCCGCAAGGGATTCCTCCATCTGAGGCATCTTCGTGTACCCGCTGTCTTCCAGCCCCTTCACATTAGCATAGTTTGACTTGTTAGGGGGAAAGACGCGGGCAGAGAAAGGATTCCTCCATGACCTCAACAGCTCGCTGTGAAGCTCAGGGAGGAATGGAAGGCTCGGAGGGGTGGAGCGTTTATGACCTGCTAGGAAACGCTCATCCAGACGGCCACTAGACTCGCGTTCCTGCATCTCCGCCGACCAGTCCAGGGTTAGCCTGGCGGTGGCACGGGTCATGACGTCCAAGAGTTCTCCATACGCGGGTGACGAGGAGGAGGCGGGTTGTGATGTAGCCTCCGCCTCAACTCCTGTCACGTCTATCTCCTCGGAGCTAGAACGGCCGAGTAACATGCTCTCTGCCGGATCAGAAGAAACCGGAGATCGGGCTTCCAGATCCGATTCGAGAGCAACAGAGCTGGCGACCAAGGATTGGGATAGGGAGATACCCGTCCCAAGCTCGTCAGCCAGATCTAACTGCGAGCCCCATGAGTGCAGACGGCGCTCTGCCTCGGCAGCAGCGGGTCCAGCACCACGAGGCGCAGACGCTTGGCTTCCGTCCTCTGTAAACAGAGCTAAGTGGGAGCGCAGCTGTTTCACTGTGAAACGATCACA
>NW_015542360.1:1104977-1110425 GCF_001515605.1 Sinocyclocheilus anshuiensis | reverse complement strand
TAGTTTGACTTGTTAGGGGGAAAGACGCGGGCAGAGAAAGGATTCCTCCATGACCTCAACAGCTCGCTGTGAAGCTCAGGGAGGAATGGAAGGCTCGGAGGGGCGGAGCGTTTATGACCTGCTAGGAAACGCTCATCCAGACGGCCACTAGACTCGCGTTCCTGCATCTCCGCCGACCAGTCCAGGGTTAGCCTGGCGGTGGCACGGGTCATGACGTCCAAGAGTTCTCCATACGCGGGTGACGAGGAGGAGGCGGGTTGTGATGTCGCCTCCGCCTCAACTCCTGTCACGTCTATCTCCTCGGAGCTAGACCGGCCGAGTAACATGCTCTCTGCCGGATCAGAAGAAACCGGAGACCGGGCTTCCAGATCCGGTTCGAGAGCAACAGAGCTGGCGACCGAGGATTGGGATAGGGAGAGACCCGTCCCAAGCTCGTCAGCCAGATCTAACTGCGAGCCCCATGAGTGCAGACGGCGCTCTGCCTCGGCAGCAGCGGGTCCAGCACCACGAGGCGCAGACGCTTGGCTTCCGTCCTCTGTAAACAGAGCCAAGCGGGAGCGCAGCTGTTTCACTGTGAAACGATCACACACCACACAAAGCTCATGAGAATCACTAGGTGTGATGTACCTTTCACACGGTGGGACACATCTTTTAAAACTGCGCTCAGACATATATATATTTTTTTTTCAACATTCTGTCACACACGCACACACAAACAAAACGGCTGAAGACAAGAAGCTGATGACGTGTGCTACAGGTGCCCTTTTATACTCTTGGTCGCACCAGTAACACGTCATGGGCCAATGACAAGTTCATTGTCGTGTTTCCACATGCACTTCCGACACCGGTCACGCTGAGGGCGTTCCCAAAAGTGTCCTCTAGGGGACGCAGTGCGAGTTCCCATTCGATAGGGAACAGGCTTGAATCACATTTTTTTTGATTTTCCATCTGAGTCAAGTGTTTCGCAGAGTTGCATAACATTTTAAATGTTTCAGATCATTCAAATAATGAATCTTTTTCATGTTATTTGAGGTTGAAAGTACTTACAGCAATAATCACTAGGACAGGTAAAAATAAGATAACAGACATATTTTACCTTTGGATTATTTGAGTTTTGAGTTGCAGTGTAATTTTTAGATCTTCCAGTTACGTAAATGTAGCTCTTCACCATAACTGAAACAACAATCAGTCAAACATGACTGAATTTACACATTATAACTGTTGAAACAAAGAGCACGTGACATGATTACCTTTGTGTAGAACTAAAGTTTGTCTTCTCGTAGTTAGTTCAATGAGACCTGAACATATCTGTAGTAAAAGCAGTACAAACCTATTAATGCGATGATCAAAAGCACATTCAACAGGGCAGATGTGATGATGGTCAGGTTTCTCCATTGTGTCTCATGTGATTCTGTCTGATTCCTGTGAACTGTTCAATATGGAAATCCATAATATGGTTTAAAAATACATCTGAAATGAGAAAATGACTCACCGCTGATGTCGATTTTGGTGCCGCTGCTGAATTTGAGTGGTTCACTAGTTTTGATACAATAATAAACTCCTAATTCATCAGTGCTCATGCTTCTGATGAACAGACGACTGTTCATTTTCACTGAGTATTTGTGTGTTAAGTTGCTGTTTTCATATTCAGCTCCTTCATATGTGCTATCAAAAGTGCGTAAGATCAACACTGGAGGATCCAGTAGTTTCTGTCTGTACCAGTAAATCTCCTTTATATCAAGATCACAGGTTATAATCACATCAGCTCCTAAAGTTACTGCTGTGTTTGTTAGACTCTCTGTGGCTTGAGACCACATCAACAGACCTATGAGAGAAATAAAACACATTAACAATTGACAAAATAAATAAATAAACATCAAGTTAATCAAATGTGACATGATAAACTCACAGAAGTGAAGCTGTATGATCTTCATTGTCTGATCCAGATGAATATCTTCATTCAAACATCTATTACTGTGAGCGGAAGCACTATGAAACCTCAAGCACACCGAGAAGTGAGGAAGTCAGAGCTGGGCTTCTCTGATAGGCCTTCAGCCATCTTTAGCCTCGTAACCTGAATGCACATTCAGAATGGCCTAAATGCAGTTTATAAAAATGTTTAACATACAATTTCACATATATACTTACAATGTCACATACAGTCATGTGAAAAAGTTAGGACACTCCATTGAATTCCATGGTTTTCTGTTTCAGGACATCATAAAAAAATATCTGGTCCTTGGCTGGTCTTAAAATTTGGAAAATAAAACCTCAGATGAACAACAACACATGACATATTGCACCGTGTCATTATTTATTTAACAAAAATAAAGCCAAAATGGAAAGGCCATGCATGACAACATTTGGACACCCTTACTGTTAACATAGGAATTAAGAGAGTAAGTAGCAGTAAGACAATGCTAATAAAATGCCTGTAGCGTCTGGACCAATCAGACACACCATTTTTCATCAAGTAAATATCTACAGCGGATCTAAATATTCATAATTAATTATAACTAGTTATGATTAATTATTCATATTTCCCCATGAGCTGATTCGCAACATGCCTTTGATTAACTGATCATCAGCAAGAGTGAGCACCTCTATAAAAGCAGATTGTAACAAAGTTCGTAGTTTGGGAAGAAGGAGGCGGGAACCGGCGAACATTCAAACAAAACTTTAATAATAAAATAAACACAAAATAGCGCGACAGCCCCTCGCGCACAAACAGAACCAAAACACAAAATAAAGTCCAGGCCTGGTCCTCTCTAGTTCTTCACTGTCGTCACTCCTCCTTTTATCCTTCCGGAGCCCCTCTGTGGGACTCGAGACCGGTGAGTGTTGCAGGTGTCGCTCCGTTCCCACGGCCCTCGGCCCCGCCACTCTCGTCACACAGTTTTGGCCTTTAGGTGTGTGTTATCACAATGCCAAAGAGAAAATACATCAGTAATGATCTTAGAGAAGCAATTGTTGCTGCCATCAACCTGGGAAGAGTAACACGACCATTTACAAACAATTTGAAGTCCACCATTCTACAGTTAGGCAGATTATTCACGAGTGGGAGACATTCAAAACAGACACCAATCCTCCCAGGCGTGGACGTCCCAGCAAATTCACCTCAAGATCAGACCGTGTAACGCTCAGACAAATGGCAGACAGCCCAAGAACTTCACTGCAGGCTCCACAGGCCTCAGTTAACATGTTAAATGATAAAGTTCATGACAGTATAATTAGAAAAATATGGGACAAGTATGGCAGGTTTTGAAGGCTTGGCAGAAGAAAGCTTCTTCTATCTAAAAAAGCATGGCAGCACGGTTTAGGTTTGAAATGTTGCATCTGAACAAACCATAAGACTTCTAGAACAATCTCCTTTGAATAGACATGTCCAAAGTGAAGATGTTTGGCCATAATGCACAGCAGCACGTTTGGTGAAAACCTAACAAGCATATCAGCACAAACGCCTCATACCAAAAGTCACACATGCTGGTGGAGGGCTGATGTTTTTGGACTGGTTTTGTAGCCACAGGATCTGAGCACCTCACAGTAATTGAGTCGACCATGAACTCCTCTGTATTCCAAAGTATTCTAGAGTCAAATGTGAGGACATCCGTCCAACAGCTAAAGCTTGGCCAAAACTGGGTGATGCAGCAGGACAATGATCCCAAGCAGACCAGCAAATCTACAACAGAATGGCTGAAAAGAAAAGCATCAAGGGGTTACAACAGTCCAGTCAAAGTCCAGACCTCATCCTGACTGAAATCATGTGGCGAGAGCTGTGTATAAACAAAAACCCACAAACCTCAATAAACTGGAGCAACGTTGTAAAGAAGAGTGGGCCAAAATTCCTCCAGAACGATGTGAGAGATTGATAAAGTCACACAGAAAATGATTACTTAATTTATTGCTGCTAAAAGTGGATCCACAAGCAATTGAATCATAGGGTGTCCTAACTTTGTCACACATGGCTTTTCCATATTGGCTTTATTTTTGTTAAATAAATAATGTCACAGTGTGATATGTCGTGCAGTGTTGGGGAAAGTTACTTTTAAAAGTAATGCATTACAATATTTAGTTGCTCCATAAAAAAGTAACTAATTACGTTACTTAGTTACTTTTTATGGAAAGTAATGCATTACGTTACTTTTGCATTACTTTTTAAATCTGGACAGGGCTTGCTTGTTTGATTTTAAAATAAAAAAGTTATATTTTTGGCAAATATAAAAGCCTTTTCACACCAAAAGTGAAATGAATAGCCTCAGGCTGAAGGGAAAGTAAATTTACGTCCGTACAGTAGAATACAGAAGAAGAAATTTCAACTTTATTTTGAACTACAGTAACATCTTCTGATTTCTCTCAACATGGGGACAGGAGAGCTGCCAATCAATAAATTAAAAAAAAAAGTAACTTGCATTACTTATTTGAAAAAGTAACTGTAAATTAAAAAGTAATGCGTTACTTTACTAGTTACTTGAAAAAAGTAATCTGATTACGTAACTTGCGTTAACTTGTAATATATTACCCCCAACACTGGTCATGTGATGTTGTTCATATATATATATATACACACACACACATACTGTACATACATACATACAGTATCACATATAGTGATAAGAGAAACAAGATGGCGCCACAAATGGCAGCCAGGACGCTGAGCTCCGCAATTCTTCTGATGTTTTTGTTTGTTTGTTCTGTGTTTTGTCATTCTTCTTCTATAAGTTTTACCAGAGATGAACTCCTTGACATTAAGCAGCACATTCCAGACAATATTTTTCCGGTTTTTGATTATTTGGACGTTTTGTTGGACATTCTAGTCGGAGGTACAGCTGTGTTGTTCAAACGCACGTACAGACGCAGAAGAGGGAAACGCGCCGGCACCCTGCTGAAGCTCCGCGCGCGCGGCTTTCGGACTGCGCTCCCAAGCATTCATCTTGTGAATGTCCATTCCCTTCCTAACAAAACGGATGAACTTCTTCTCCTCACCCGCACCAACAAGGACTTTTCAAAAGCCCAAAATCACTGGACTTAACGACTACAGACCTGTCGCTCTCACGTCTGTGGTCATGAAGTCTCTTGAGAGACTGGTCCTGGCCTACCTGAAGGACATCCCTGGACCCTAGCTGGATCCTCTTCAGTTTGCCTACAGAGCAAACAGGTCTGTGGAGGATCACCAGCTTCCTGACAGACAGGCAGCAGCTAGTAAAGCTGGGAAAATTCTCATCCAGCACCCGTACGATCAGCACTGGCGGCCCCCAGGGTTGCGTCCTCTCCCCACTGCTCTTCTCTCTCTACACAAACGACTGCACTTCAAAGGATCCCTCTGTCAAGCTCCTGAAGTTCCCAGACAACACTACCGTCATCTGCCTCATCAAGGACGAAGACGAGTCTGCTTACAGACAGGAGGTTAAAGAGCTGGCTGTCTGGTGCAGTCTTAACAACCTGGAGCTT
>NW_015542360.1:1101552-1104926 GCF_001515605.1 Sinocyclocheilus anshuiensis | reverse complement strand
TCCTGTGTTCATCCATAACTGTCTGGTTTGGTTCGGCAACCAAATCAGACATCAAGAGACTACAACGGACAGTCAGGACTGCTGAGAGGATTATTGGTGCCCCTCTGCCCAGCCTCCAAGATCTTTACATCTCCAGAGTGAGGAAAAGGGCTAAAAAAATCACCTTGGACCCCTCACACCCAGCCCACTCTCTCTTCGAACTGTTGCCTTCTGGTCGGCGCTACAGAGCACTGACCACCAGAAAAGCCAGGCACAAGAACAGTTTTTTCCCCACAGGCTATATTCAGCCTGAACAATTAATCTTTCATAATTATACAT
Source organism: Sinocyclocheilus anshuiensis (assembly GCF_001515605.1). Lineage (NCBI taxonomy): Eukaryota > Metazoa > Chordata > Actinopteri > Cypriniformes > Cyprinidae > Sinocyclocheilus > Sinocyclocheilus anshuiensis. The sequence goes on along the minus strand of NW_015542360.1, from coordinate 1,104,608 downwards.
CGTCCATCACAACTAACATAGTTATCTGACATATTTATATTAAACTGCACACTTTGTAAATAACATATCTGCAAACTAATAAACATATCTGTACATTTATCTAAACAATCATTTTTTTTCCTATACTTCTATTTCTGTATATAGTACATTATTATATTAGGCAAGGCAAGGCAAGGCAAGTTTATTTATATAGCACATTTCATACACAATGGTAATTCAAAGTGCTTTACATAAAAGAAAAGAAAAAAAAATCACAACAATAAAACAAGGAATTTAAAAACTTTGAAAATGATTTAAAATTAGTTTAAATATCTTTAGTATTAGTGTTATATTACATCCCTACTGTGTTATTCCTATGTATGTCTGCACTATCATGTATGTCTGCACTATGTTGTACTTTCTTCTACATTGGAAGCTCCTGTCGTCAAGTCAAATTCCTTGTGTGTGTAAACATACTTGGTAATAAAGCTCTTCTGATTCGGATTCTGATTAAGCCTAAAATGTGTTTTTAATGTCACTATTGATGAGGATTGTATGATTTTTGAATAATATCGGTCTTTAAACGCAAGATATTTAAAGTGTACCTGAAGTATACTTGCAATAGTTCCACTTTAGCACAATCAAATATACTTCAGTGTATCTTTAGTTGAACCTCAGCACTACTTCAGCACAATTAAAATGCATTAAGCACAAAATTTTAAATTGTTCCAATTTAGCAAACATCAAGTATACGTTTAGTATACCAACAGTATAATTGCATGGTATTTTTATTAAGCACATAAGTTTGTTAATGCATTTGTAGTATACTTAGCATGAGATAGCCTAAATGTATTTTAATTGTATTTATTTTTCACTAGGACATACCATCAGAATGTACTGTAAGTTGTTGGTTACTACCCGCTAGCTAGCTACACCTCACTGACAATAAGTTCTGGATATTTCATTTTCTCCCTCATCATCCAGCTCTTTGTCACAAAATAAGATTAATAATACATCTTCAGCAGTAAAAAAATTTTTTCTTCACATGGTTGACCTACCTGGCTTACATGCAGGGCTGAGAAGGTCACTTTTAAAATGTATTTCACTACAGATTACAAAATATATGCTTTAAAAAGTAATTAGTAATGTATTTCGTTAGATTACTCGGGTTTAGTAACTTAATCTTTCTATTCTAAATACTTTAGAATACTTTGAAATACTTAAGCTATGTAACACAAAGGAACATATTAAAGGGGTCATATGATGCTTTTTTAAAGATCATTATTTTGTGTATTTGGTGTAACAGAATATGTTGACATGCTTTAATGTTCAAAAAACACATTATTTTTCAAATACTGTACATTATTGTAGGTCCTCTATGCCCCGCCTCTCTCAAACGCTTCGTTTTCTACAAAGTCCCTCCTTCCGACAAGCGCAGTCTGCTCTGATTGGCCAGCTGACCCAGTGCATTGTGATTGGCCGAACACCGCAAGCACTCGTCGGAAATGTAACGCCCCTTACCATAATCGCGAGCTTCAGCTTTCAAAATAAATGTAAAGACAGAGCCCGAAAGGGGAACAGAGTCGCGTGACAGACACAGTGATGAAGCTGGTATGTGTTTGCAGTACACAAGCCACGGTTAAGACAGCTGACTCCACTGTGATCTCTCTCACACACGCGCGCGCGCACGCACGCACGCACGCACACACACACACACACGAAGCGCAAAACTCCGCATTTGAAGAGTCAATAGCAAATACTTAAACCTCATCTCAGGGAACCGAGGTTACGTGAGTAACCGAGAGCGTTTTTATGTTTTCTGTAAATAAAAGTGACATCTACCAGTCATAAGATTTGTTTTCTTTGAATTTTATTTTTAACAACATCAGTTTTCCACAGTATTTCTATGAACAACAAAAAAAATGTTATGTCATTTAAATCTACCAATCAATATAAATTCAATTTGAATACAATGAATGGGATTCTGTGCTGTTTCATGCTGCATTCCAAGCTTCAAAACGAATCCAAACACACCAAGCATATCATAAAAGTAGCCGACACAACTGGCAACAGCCAAACTTTAAGTTATTACTTCACTGATAATCCTCTCTATGGAGAAGCGATCGGCACAAATTGACATGGCTCGTTTCCTAAAGCAACTACGTTCGCAAGTAATGTCATTATAGTTCAATGTAATTTAACAACCACAGTTCGCTAACGATGCTTTTGGGAAACACACCTCAGATCTATGCAGTTTAATGTGAACTATTCACACTGGTTTCGTTAAACAAAATAAATGATTCATTTAAAAGATTTACTCAAAAGAATAATCAGATCATGAACTCCGATTCGCATTAGGCCTGAATAAATTCCCAAAGCAACTACGGTCGCAAGTAATGTCGTTATAGTTCAATGTAATTTAACAACCACAGTTTGCTAACGATGCTTTTGGGAAACTCACCTCAGATCCATCCAGTTTGTGAACCATTCACACTGGTTTTGTTAAACAAAATAAATGATTCATTTAAAATATTGACTCAAAAGAATCATCTGTTCACGATCACGAATCGGATCATGAACTCGCATTACCGTGCCAAAGATGATCTATTCTTGAACATTTCGAATGAGTAAAGACTTCAAGTTCATCTGTAAAGCACACAAAGCTATCGTTTGACTTTATAAACTTTTATTTCATGCATGATTTATATGGATCTGTTAATTGAATGCAAAGTGTGAATTCTAGGAGAATTCGGTGTCCATTGTTATATGGCTAATCAATTGAATCGGCCAGCGATTCATTGAAAGGGCAGTAGCCCATAACATCAACACTGCAGTGCATATTAATATCCAAAGTATAGTGAAAACACGATTGATTAGCAACAGTGTTGGGCAAGTTACTTCCAAAATGTAATACATTATATATTACTAGTTACTGTCTTTTGAAAGTAATTAGCTACATTACAATATTACTGTCTCCGAATTGTAATGCGTTACACTACTTATGAGTTACTTTCACCAAAATATCCATATTAGTATTATAAAATGCCAAAATGTAGTTTATTGCTGCTCATTCTACA
>NW_015542360.1:1091209-1101297 GCF_001515605.1 Sinocyclocheilus anshuiensis | reverse complement strand
TGTCATTTAAATCTACCAATCAATATAAATTCAATTTGAATACAATGAATGGGATTCCATGCTGTTTCATGCTGCATTCCAAGCTTCAAAATGAATCCAAACACACCAAACATATCATAAAAGCAGCCAAAACAACTGGCACAATTTTCCAAGTTATACAATAGATTTGTTTGTTGAATGAATTTAAGTGATTACTTCACTGATAATCCTCTCTATGGAGAAGTGATCGGCACAAAAGAATCGCTGAGTCAAAATTGACAGGGCTCGTTTCCCAAAGCAACTACGGTCGCAAGTAACTTAATGTCGTTATAGTTCAATGTAATTTAACAAACACAGTTCGCTAACGATGCTTTTGGGAAACACACCCCAGATCTATCCAGTTTAATGTGAACCATTCACACTGGTTTCGTTAAACAAAATAAATGATTAATTTAAAAGATTGAATCAAAAGAATCATCTGTTCACGAATCGGATCATGAACTCGCATTACCGCGCCAAAGATAATCTATTCTTGAACATTTCGAATGAATAAAGACTTCAAGTTCATCTGTAAAGCACACAAAGCTATCGTTTGACTTTATAAACTTTTATTTCATGCATGATTTATATGGATCTGTTAATTGAATGCAAAGTGTGAATTCTAGGAGAATTCGGTGTCCATTGTTATATGGCTAATCAATTGAATCGGCCAGCGATTCATTGAAAGGGCAGTAGCCCATAACATCAACACTGCAGTGCATATTAATATCCAAAGTATAGTGAAAACACGATTGATTAGCAACAGTGTTGGGCAAGTTACTTCCAAAATGTAATACATTAAGTTACTGTCGTTACTGTCTTTTGAAAGTAATTAATTACATTACAATATTACTGTCTCTGAATTGTAATGACTTTTGAGTCTTTTGAGTTACTTCCACCAAAATATCCACATAAGTAGAAATGCCAAAATGTAGTTTATTGCTGCTCATTCTACATCCAGTGGAGGGTAATGTGGTAGGTCAGTATTACAAAATGCCAAAATGTAGTTTATTGCTGCTCATTCTACATCCAGTGGAGGGTAATGTGGTAGGTCTAGCATAAAATTATAAAATCATATTTAGATACCGTCTACATTATACATTAATGTTACGTTGTAGTTTAGGTTAAACACAGATAAGCAGAAACCACATTATTACAATAACACCGAACACCGATAAATAAAGCGAAATGTTATAATGTACAAACAATAAACACAATACCTAGCCTATAGGCAAATTTGAAAGGTTTCAGAAGAAAACAAGAAAGGATTTCCTAATGATGTTCCCTTATTTTTGGTGTCACTTTCATTAACATTAAAAAAATAAACATAAAAAAAAGCCTAATATGTGGCCTATAAACGATTGATGTTATGGGGGCGGGGTCAAGCAACACAAGCAAGCAACACGCAAACTGTGCACAAGAGTTATGCCGGTGAACCTCAGTAAATTCACTATAGAGAAAGTGAAAGTAAAAAAAACTGACGGAGTTTCTAACACTGCATTAACGGCGCATATTCTCTGAGACAACAAGAGACAAAATTACTTCAATGGTATATAACTGTCTTAAATTATTCCCTTAATATTTCTCTTGTGGCCCGTATAGTGAAAAACATGAGAAGAAACGTATTTCGCGTTAAACAGGTTGTTTTTGAAAATCTGTGCACGAAATAAAGCTGCTCTTACATCGATGACTGCAGTGTTAATAATTTTAATTATAGGCCTATAATTCAATTGTATAAATGAATAGACCTGTTTAAAAAAAAAACTTTACAATTTTTTTTAATTATCCTCGCAGTGCACCATACGGCGCGGAACGGCATAGTCATATAGACTATGATTTAACAAAAACAGATTTTGTTATTTTTAGTTAAACTTAATTTTTGTTGCTTGTCTGCGCTCGTCCGCCGCCTTTTTTCTCTTCTCCGACCCCGCAGCTCTCTCCGATAGCTTAGTGTTAGTGGCACCAGTCCAGGTGTTTCCAGGTTTTACTCTTGCTATTTCTCCATGTTCAGAGTTTGGTGTCGCACATATTGCTAAGCATTCTTATCCTTTTCTCCAATAAACTGACAATAACAGGAGTGTGTCCATCTCACAAATGTAGAATCCGTCTCTGCAGTCATCTCAACCATCTAATTCCAGCAACAGAAGATAGACAACATTTTTCTCTGGTGCTGTTTTGCGGTGTTAGTAATATGTTGTTGTAACTTGTGTTACTGAGATTGTAATGAGTAATAATATTACCCAAATTTTATTAGTAATGCGTTATATTACTGCGTTACAGCAAAACGTAATATACTACTGTAATATTATTACTTTTGTAATGCGTTACTCCCAACACTGATTAGCAATGTAACAAGACTGGCAGTTTCAGAGATTCACTTGTAAGCACAAAATACAAGATACTTCTCTTTTCAATACAAGCAAGAATTTATTGGACAAAATCTAACACACATGAACACACCCACCCACACATTCACAGAAAGAGAGAAAGTGAGGAAAGAATGAGTTTTAAGAGAGTGAAATGGGAAATCCCAAGTTTATATCAATATATGCAATTTCTTAGACCAACAACCATCAATCTTTAAATGAGCCCTTGCACTGAGTTTCTCAATGAGGCAATTAAACTTATTTTAAATCAGTTTGGCTAGAATCTGGAGGTACTTGCCTTGCCTGTGTAAGGGGGTTCCTTTTTGTGTGGCATCCTTGCAGAAAGGAGGTTTCCCGAGGTTGTTGATTCGCTGGAGGTTGTTTGGAGTGACATCTTGGGGAGCCAATCTTTGGCTTAAGAATGGGTTTGGCATTGTGTGCTGGTTGAAGTTTTGGCGGCGGGCACATACAAGGTTGGACTTAACTCAGAACACGAAACTCTCAACGGAAGAGAAAAGAAACTAAAGTAAAAGAAAGAAAGAAGAAGAGTGTAATGAGACTAGATGGCTTATCTCCTCATGATCGCAGAGGAGCAGCAGGCATGCAGGATGAAAAACCTAAAATAAAAAAGCAGTCACAAAAAGGCACAAAGCCAAAACAAGCTAAATTTGTTTGTGTCCTGAGTTTTTAAACTCGGCTGTTGGACTCATCCCAAATGGTGTCTTGACCAATTGTCCTACATTTCTCCTTACGATACATAAAAAGTTATATTAGTTACATGGTTCGAATTTTCCCGCTCTTGCAGAGTATAATTTAGATAATGGTTTCTATAAGCAGAATCTGACACATTTTACAAAGAACTGATTGATAGAAACGTTTCAAGTAGGACTTTTCCCACACATGCATAACAAACTCGAATATAAACCTATAATAAACTATTCAGTAGTTATTAAAAAGGACATACACAATGAGCGATTAGAACATGATAGTCAAATGTGTGGGATACATACATGATATGGAGTTATGCAATGGAATAATATTTGTTAATAAGTCCTTTTAGCATCCTTTTGGTGCATTGATATATGTAAAAGACAGTCTCTGCGTCGTTCTGTGAATGTGAGGACATGTTCTGTGAGGATCAAAATGTCAAAAGGTCTCTGTCTTGGGTGGAGGAAACCCAGGGAAGTCTTAACTCATGATTTCCCTCATGGTTTTACTCGTGATGGTCATGATGTGTTGTCTCTTTGATTATTAATCTTGGGTTGCTTGCCCCAAATCTCCGTCCTGAGCTGGAATTATCAATAAGTGTTCCTTCATGTTAATGCTGCAAGCTGTTTAAATCTGCTAGTTAGTTAGACTTGCTTCAGCCTTGTGGCACCAGGATCAGGTTTATGGTCATGTTATCTTGGACCTCTTTATGGAATTTGTCTCTTTGTGTTGTTTCAACACCATTCTGAACGAATCTTAAATTGTCTGATATCCTACACATATGTAAACTGGACTAATTGTTATATAGGCTAAATCTGAATATATGCACATACAACTTTTTTTTCTCTCAATGCACAAAACATTTTTAACAATTAAACACACTCTTCCTTTTGAGATGCACAAGAAATGAAATAAATAATAAGAAATACCTCTCAGTTTACACACCCTCTTTTCAAGAAGGTGAGAACTTGTGGTTCTTTTCTTGTGAACACATTTTACAAGAGCATCTCTAAACACTTTACATGTGAACCTCATATGAGGTAAACAACTCTAAAGAGGTGTTAAAGCCACAGGTTGAGCAGAGCAAGGTTGTTTACTCCGTGTTTACTTCAAAAAGATAATTGTAACACATTTTACCTAATCATGAAGAATGTGTTTTGGTCAGTCATTTAAATGAACGGCTCAGTCAATATCTACAATTTTGTCATCGGTTTGTCATTTCGTTCAAAACGAAAAATGGCTTTCTTTCTTTTGTCTGTGGGACACAATATAGGATTTAGCATATCTGCTGTAAGATAAAAGTGATGTGTAACTTATACGGTCGAGCTCTAAGGGCATAAAATCACCAATAAAATACCTTGAAATGTTCTCCCTCCAGTATAAACAAAGTATGGGCTATATTTCTACTCTTCTGAAGTTGTACATTATCATTATCTTTTACCCTCATAGTAGCTCTCAAATCTAGCACTTGAGACCCAGTTGTGTTTGAGATCATTCATTTGAGTTTGGAGCAAAATGAGGAATGACGAAATGTTAACATCTCATTTCAGAAGTAAACAATGAGCACACAATATACAGTATGTAACAGCTTTAAAGAACAAATGCAACAGTATGTGTACATTGCGCATATATATGCACACACACACACACACACACACAGGTTTGTTTTTGTGAAAAGTGGGGACATCCCATAGGCGTAATGGTTTTTATACTACAGACCGTATATTCTATTGCCCTACAACAAAAACACGCACACTCACACACACACACACACACACACACACACACACACACACACACACACACACGTTTCATATATATTGAAATATATATTACAAAATGGATAATGTACAGTCCAACTGGCTGTTCATTATCCTACTCATTACAGAATTACTTACCAAATAAATACATATTGACTGAAATTAGACAATAAATAAGCACAGTTATGTAGGAAATCAGTTTATAATCATTATACAAAGACATCACTAAATCACACTCAAGACAGCTTGCAAGTTATAATAAGCAATACAATAAATTGAGGTTGTTCTGTTGTTTGACTTACAGCCTAAAGCTACAACAGCTGCCTGCAAACTCAACATTATTGTTAAGCACAAATCAAATCAAAACGTATTAACATTACAGTATTAAGCAGTATTTCTGCCAATGTAATTAATCATTCTGCAAGCCCAAAAAAACAAGAAATCATAAAGCTGAGAGTTAAAATGACAAATCATAACATTGAACTACATCATATCTAAGATTAATAAGTGATAAGTATACTGACACAGCCCCTTGCACAACCCTTGGGGTCAAAAACATCTAGTGAGCCAAATATGTTGATTAAACAGATTTACATATGTATAGTTATGCAATACTTAATATGTTTTCAAATATAATGAGAAATGCAACTAAAAGGGTCAGATGTTATTATGTGTTGTTGATTCTGGTAGCTCTAGAAGTGCATATGTACTGTTTATTTAGCTCGGCTGAAACCTTTTACATGGTGTGGAAAATCTGCCGTAGCGTACTGAAAAAACAACCAATAGGACCGTTTAATCTTAATGCAGATGTGATACAGTTTTCTGTATTAAAGAATTTTCTACAAAAAGAAAAACTCTGTTCCACAGAGTAAATAAATACAGGTTTGAAATGACATGAGGGTAAGTAAATGAGAGAATTTTAATATCCCTTTGAGGGGTGCATATTAGTATACTAACTCATTTTGATTGTATTAATATGAATTGTTTTACCTGCACTTGGCTTGAGATTTGTGGTTGTTCAAGATCCATAACTTTGGGCTGTTGTAAAATTGGATCTTGAGATTGTTTCAAGTTGTCTCTGGTTCTCTTTCTTTGAAGGACAAACACCTTTACTAGTCCTTAATGGGACAGTGAATTCAGATTCAACATCAAGCCTTCCCATTTTTAAAGACAGAAAAACACATTTCTAAGGACTCACCTGTGATCACAATGACCAGTAGACCATTCAACAGAGCAGATATCAGGGTAATAATCTGCCAATGTGTCTGATTCTGCTCAATGTTCTTCACCACTGTATGATTCTGGATCTCTAGATCTGGAGTTGGTTCTGTGCAATCACTGAAGGGGTTTAATATTAATATTTAATATTTTGTTGCTAACACTGATTTAGTGTTGAACTTGGTGATCAGTGAACGGTCACTCACCAGTGTTGTGAAGTCTGGTGCCGTCGCTGTATTTTGGAGGTGCGTCTGTGGTCACACAATAATAAAGTCCTAAATCATCAAAAGTGACATTATTTATGAACAGACGATGTTTACTCTGCACTGAATATTTCTGTGTAAATGTTTGACTGTAGTAAAAATGAGCTGAAGTTGTGGAAGAGAGTAACATCCTAACTGGAGGATCTGGTAGTTTCAGTAATAACCAGTTAACCTCCGTTACATCAAGATCACAGTTTATAGTCACATTTTGACCAAAATCTGTTAAATGATCGGTTAAAGTCTCTGCAGCTCGACACCATATGAGCAGATCTGTGAAATAAACACCACACAAATATTTAATATGACCGCACCATTAGACATTAGAAATCAATGTAGATTAGAAAGCTCATACAAAAACATTCATGAAGTATAACAAACTCACAGAGATGAAGCTGCATGATCTTCATGATGTTAAAACTCTTCAACATGATGGTATGTAGATTTCTTCTGTCTGTGCTGAGGAAACTTTACCCCAGAAGTTTCAAGCGGGGAATTTTAGCCACACCAAGAGGAAGTTGAAGTCAAGTTCGCACTGACCACATTTTGAAATTACTTCGCAATTCAATTAGCTTTCAGTGTGCTATGATTTATTCTTTTATAGTTGTATGCCAGTTATAGTTTAATTGTTCTCAACTGGTTTTACTTCAAAACCCAGAATTTACATCGGACATCTAGTGGAACCCAATACAGAACCAAAACATTTGATCATACAAAAATTAACAAAAATTAAACTCTAAAATTGCTAATACGGTGAACCACATAGATACACAAATATGCTGCATTATTAACATGACAGAATAGCTGAATAGGAAAGCTGAATCTTTTAGTTTGACATTTTTCTGCACATTGTGTGTGTGTGTGGTTTCTGTGTCTTTTGGATGTTGGTGGTTTTTAACGCTCTCGACACCACTCATTGTGGTCAGCACAAACCTTGTTTATTTTCATTGCAAGTGAATTGTCCTTTTTTTTTTTTCTTTAAACTTTTGTATTATTGTATCAGATGTTCACACCTTATTGTCTTTAACAGAGGGTCTGCCAATTATCGTTCAATCTCAATATAATTTGTGGAAACAATTAAAAACAATAATAATAATAATAATAATATTTAGTTAATTTAAACATAAGTTAAATATGTAATTGTCCTCTCACATTCTATGTTTAAAAAGTATATTTTAATAGATTAATGTTAATATTAATAGACTTGTCATAGCAGTTACATATCATTGCTCTTTTGTTGATTTTGATTGCTTCCCTTGTCCTCATTTGTAAGTCGCTTTGGATATGGAATAGAAACCATTTTCACTCAGAAATTGCAAGTAAATGTCACAAACAATTAAAAAGAAACAGCAAGTAACACACTGAAATAAACGAGAAATTCTAAAGTAGAATGCCACTTAAGGTTCTTGGTCTCAAAAGTGTCGGTTTTTGAGGTTTAGAAATAAGCAGACTCTACAGTGTTGTGATGCTACTGTGAGAAATCAATAATGGCCTCCAGAGGGTGAAGCTTTGATAAGGAAAATAATTTGTAGCATTTGTCTTCTTTTAGTTATTGTTGTTGTCAGACGCTACACTATTTGCACCTCAGTGTATTGTAGTACATTGTAAAACAGAATGCAATTACATATTAATTGTATATTATTATATTATAAATGGAAACTGCCTTATTGGGAACATATTTGTCCCTGTCCCTAAAGAAGATAAGACTGTACTGATAGAGAATGAATATAGGCTGTTTTTGCTTTAATGGTGGCACCCCAATTAAAAATAAATCTTATGGCTATTTTGAAAAAATACTGTATCGAGTAAGTCATGATGATTCAGTAGACTGAATTCTAATTTGGCGAGGTCAATACAGAGAATGATTTGTCAAAAGAAATTGGCAGACTGATTCATTATACGGCTCTCAAGTCTCATTCACCGTGAGACACACACATTTCAACCAGTTCACACACCTTGTAGTTCTCACGCTAAGAAGTAAAGGATAACTTTTCTCGTTAAAGGCCTATACAATTAATAGACGAGGCGCAGGCATACGGAGGGAAGTTCTCTGCTGAGTTCTGTATCGAGTTATATCGAGTTAAATGCCACCTACCAGCCAATCATTAACCGTAATTTGTTTTAGGTAACCCCTTCATTTTTTTAGCATTTTTATTTTACGATTCCTGGACAAAATCACTTGTCTATGATCAAATATAGCGAGAGCTGATGTTGGGGAATATATCCAAATTCATACTAAATTATTTAGCTCTCTCCAAATGCAACCAGAAGCTTTAGATTTGGCTACCAGAAACTAAGTAAAGTACTATGGGACTAGAGTAGAGCCCACCACGGGACTGTTTTCTTGATCCTGCTCCTGCTGAATTACTGAGCATTACTGCCCACTCCCGTATGCTTCCGCAAACATTCTAATATTGTATATAGCCTAATTTTCGGTCATCAGGGAGCTGCTATCAATATGCGGGGTAACTGCTTTTGAACGAGCGCTCGCTGTTCACTTTAACTTTCGATTTTGTGATCAAGCGCACTCTGTGTGAAGCGAGCACATCTTACAAGATAAGATATTTGTCAATGAGCTCAGGATCTGTTGAGCAGCAAATCCTCCAGCATGGCCTTGTCAGTCATCTCTCCTTTACTCTCGACCCGTTATCAGTCAAATCTGACTCCTGCAGCTTGTGTTGGATGCAGGATTGTCAAATCCGCATTTTTATTATTTTTATTTTTATTTTTTCACAGAATTGGGCTACTTTTAAACTGTTGCTGTGGTTTGATTTTTTCCCCCATGGGTTAAAGATTTTATTGCATGAATTATATTTGATTGAAATGCTTGTATTGAAAAGTTTTGCATTCTACCTATGGTAGAACTGTGCTGGAAGTTACATTTTGTTAAGGAGGGCAACTGTCTGGTAGGAAGCCTTTGAGCTGTGTTTATATCATGTGTGAGCCATGCTGGCAAAATTAGTCAGAATGTGCACGGTCTAATTTTGAGCTATACAGGCAAAAGAAGTGCAAAATGTCAGTTTTGGTCAAATTTGAGGTTTTCACAAAAATGAGTTCATTAAGCTCTCTTCTAGTGACCCCAGTGCTCCAAATAGTAATTAAACATCTAAAATAATCTTTATTTGTACGTTTTCTGAGAGGAGTACCTTTTTCTCTGCTCACTTCTGGACGACTGCTGCTTCTCACCACAAGTTGTAGGTCTATAATTTGTTGCAAAGCGCAGCATTCCAGCTTTGTGAATATTCATATCGAATTCTCGATGACATGAGTCCAAACCAGTGAAATTTGATTTTCAAACCAATGCTGATGAAAACAAAACGATCGTGCTGACTGACATTTGCAAAGCTCGTGCATAAGGCGAGCTTCTCCGAGAGCGTGCAATCTTATAAAGCACATTATCGAGAAAAAATCTGATGTGTAACATTATATGTGATCCATGTATTACAGTAGGTCTTTCTGTCTCAATGTTAATCATACATTAAAAGAAAAGAGGGAATAACTCCTGCTCTTGATTAAAATACTGTTTATTTGCATCTTTGTTCTTATTTTTAATAACAAGGATAACATAAAGTATAGCTATACTGTGAATAATAATATAGTAATTATTATTAAGAAAGGAATTGGAGGAAAATATGCAGTGTTACTTGGTGATTTTGTTTGGGAATCTTCAGAAAACTTTAACGCGATTTTTTCCTAATCAAATCTGCTGACTAATCTGTTGAATTCACTTTAAAGGGTCATGAACCCCCCCCCCCCGT
>NW_015542360.1:1089853-1091026 GCF_001515605.1 Sinocyclocheilus anshuiensis | reverse complement strand
TTAACTTTTATAAAGAATATCTCTTTGGATTTGAGACTTTAGTCTTTGCAACTTTACAGATCTTCTTTATTCACCAAGAGCTTGTAACACTTCAAAGAGAAAGGAAAAATTGAAATCGCATCATATGACCCCTTTAAAAAATGCTAAAAAAGTGGGCGTGGTGCTGCGCAGAGCGGAGGAGGTGGAAGAGGGGAGACAGACAACACGCACACAGTTTAGCGTTCTGACAGTTTCATTTCGCTCCCATCGAGTTAAAAACACAAATAAATGCACAGCCATTTGCACTCTGCATCGAAAACATATATATGAACGCGCTGTTGCACCTCTGAGAACTTTTAAGGCTTATTCTGTGGCGTTTATATAAGCCTTTTGACGGGTTGTGTCACAGAGCTGTAAAAACGGTTATGCTCACCAAGTGAATGAATCGCGTTTGTGCCGAACTCTTATTACAAAGCAAAAACAAACACTCTTCTTCCATCCATGGACGTTTCTCTCAGTTATTGTGTGCGTTGTCAACTCACAGTCTGAAACGTCTGTCATAATTATTCACAACAGCATGTGTTGATTTGCTAAGCGAAGCTCTTCTCATAGCATAAGAACATGCAGTCTCATGAATAATTTAATAGACACCGGCGATGTACTATTAGTCCATTGCCATGTCTTAAATTGTGATGTCAACACAATGTAGATTTTAAACCCGGAAGATGAAAATAGCACAAAAAAGCTTAAAATTACCCCGTTTTCTCCAACACTTAAAATTATCAGATGCTAACATTGTCTTCTATGATGTGCAACACAAACGCCTCTGCTAAAATCTCAGAAAAAGTAGTCTGGGGTTTGACCCTTTAAACGGCTGTAGCTCAGTCATTTTTTGTCAGATTCCAACAAGTTATACATCATTTTAAATGTATGCAAATGAAAATAAAAATAGCTCATTTTTTAAAATTTGCTTTTTCCAACTCATTTTGCCAGCATGGGTCACATTTACAGTAGGTGGCCAACCAGAATGAGCTTTTTACCGCCGTAGGCACCGCCGTGTCTGCAAAGTGCATTTGCAGCTTTTGACCGCTGAGTGGCGCTTTAACCACAAGTTATTAAAGGGATCCTATTATGCTCTTTTACAAAGTCTTGATTTTGTTTTGGGGGTGTACTAGAACATGCTCTCATGCTTGG
>NW_015542360.1:1087128-1089731 GCF_001515605.1 Sinocyclocheilus anshuiensis | reverse complement strand
CTGGCACAAACGGCTCGATTAGTTCCGGCTTTGATGAAGGTCCGCCTTCCGAAAAACAAAATGTGTTGTGATTGGTTAGCTGTCCCAGTGCGTTGTGATTGGCGAACAGCTTAGACGGTGTTTCAGTACTGCCACGCCCCCTTGCTCCGTCTTTCAACAAAAGCTATTTGGCGAATCCGGCACTGTACTCCCTCGTGTTGTGGAAGCTGTCCTCAGTAAAATGCGCAGCACACAATAGCAAATTGGGGTTATAATGCTCAGGAACAGAGTTAAAAAATAAATTGCAACCACTGTTTCCTGACATCATCCGCTTTCGGAAGCCCAAACAAAGACGTTTGGTCACGGAGGTGAAAAAAACAATGTTTCAGGCAGTCGCGCACCGGACGAGAAGCGCAGCGTCGCGCCACATCTTTCAAATTAAAATACTTTATTTTCTATGAGTGTAGGCACACCGTTCGGCGTCTGTCCGCGGCGCCCAGCTACGTCATGTTATACTTGTAAGAATTGTTCTAGACAAGCGGTTCTCAGTCCTCGTGTACTCCCGCTCTGCATGTTTTGCACGTCTCTCTTTGTTAACACACCTGATTCAGATCATCTCGTTAGAAGTGAGCTCCGTGCATGAACTGTGTTCCGATTGACATGGTCCCTACACAGTGTCCATTGCTCCCTACTCCCTGAGCAGGGGAAATCCGTTTAAGTTTACTTCACTTCGGAATATTCATTTACAGATTTGCGCTGCGCCGCTGCCTGCAGCGTCTTCACACACATATATATATATATATAATTACTTTGGATCTATTTAAACTTTCTTTAAACTTATAAATTTCTGCTGTCATTCACATTTTGACTTTAGTTTGCTGTCACTAAAAGAGCATGATAAGAATGCAGAATTTCCAGTAACGCCCTCCTTTGTGTACAGAAACCAAAAGAGTGAGAACTTGAAAGCATTTAGCCTGTTGTCTTCAGTTTGAAATATTATTCATCCAAGAAAGCAGAGCCTTTTGTATTGTGTGTAAAGCATTTTGAATTATTATTTTGTATGGACACTATTGTGAAACCTTTTGTGATCGAGGTCAGTCATCGTGGTTCTTATCAGATGCGCTGGAAGGCGATGCTCATGAGAATGGCTGCTAATCAAATACAAGGGAGAACCAATGAAATATTAATAACTGATTATTTTGTAGTCAATGTGTACTGTATATCCTGTGAGCTTTTGATTTTTCTACGCTCTTTTAGCAGCAAAATAAAACCCATATATAACCCATACATCTATAAGCTGTAGTTTAATTAAACTTAAGGTATTAGTTCGTTTTCAGTTAGCATTTGGTTCACAGGTTAGCAGTTCTAGTCAAGTCTTGTACTGTGCCATTTCAGTAAAGTCTTATTATTATTATTATTAATATTGTTTTAAAAGACTAATAGCGTGTGTGGCAAAGTTTCAGTTTATTTTCATAAAACTCGGAAGATAATTTACATCTGAGCCATTGGTTCCCTCTGGAACTTCCTGTGGAATTTTAGAATGTCAATTCACCATTTGTGAATAAAATTGGGTGAAGATCATAAATTGAATGAATGAATGATGCATTTATATAGTGCTTTATTGTGTATTGCTGTACACCCAAAGCGCTTTACAATCATATGGGGGGTCGCTCCTCGACCACCACCAGTGTGCAGCATCTACTTGGATGATGCGATGGCAGCCACAGGACAACGGCACCAGTCCGCTCACCACACACCAGCTACAGGTGGAGAGGAGAGAAAGTCATAGAGCCATTCAAATGGTTGGGGATTATTAGGAGGCCATGATTGACAAAGGCCAGGGGGCAATTTGTCCAGGACACCGGGGTTACACCCCTACTCTTTACGAGAAGTGCCATGGGATTTTTAATGACCACAGAGAGTCAGGACCTCGGTTTAACGTCTCATCCGAAAGACGGTGCTTTTTGACAGTATAGTGTCACTACACTGGGGCGTTAGGACCAACGCAGACCACGGGGTGAGCACCCCCTGCTGGCCTCACTAACACCTCTTCCAACAGCAACCTCTCCCAAAGTCTCCCATCCAGGTACTGACCAGGCTCAACCCTGCTTAGCTTCAGTGGGCGACCAGTCTTGGGCTGCAGGGTGATATGGCTGTGACGTTCACATCAAATTACACAAACACATTTTGACATTTATGTGTTTTTAACATAAATTGCCATACTGTATGTGCTTAATGCAGGAAAACCATTGTAGCACTGCAAAAGCCTTAGAGTTCCCTTTCATGGGAATTTCGAACTGCGTCCTCTAGGGGTCGCTATGGGGGAACGCCTCGTTGTGACCCGTGTCTGACGCATACATGGAGTCTGGCCCTAACAGGTAAGTATTTTGGGGTATGTAGCCTAGGCCTTTGGCCGTAGGGAATAACGTCACTGACTGCCGTCTAGCGTCCCAGGGGCAACTCCCATAGCAATATGGTAGAGTTGGTACTTAGTGCTCGCCATGGTTCTTGCATTCACTCCCCTCAGCATGGTGGCGTGGGTATAACGTTCCGCATAGCGACCCCTAGAGGACGCAGTTCGAAGTTCCCATGAAAGGGAACGTCTCAGGTTACTTATGTAACCA
>NW_015542360.1:1084457-1085000 GCF_001515605.1 Sinocyclocheilus anshuiensis | reverse complement strand
CCTCAGGTCTCCCTGACCATGAACCGAAGTAGCCCTCCGAGAACCGGAGGAGCTAGAGCGGGGCATGGCAAGGGGGATACCCCCCTGTTTAATGAGGAGGTATCTAGACCGCAACGTCGCGATGGTCATGTTCCCGCACTGAGAACATGACTCATCCATGAGCGCTGCTTCAGCGTGCTGTAAGCCCAGGCACGAGACACAGCGATCATGACCATCAGATGAAGCCAGGAAGCGACCACATCCAGAAACGCACGAGCGGGAAGCCATCTTTAAAAAGACGCCCGTCACTCGTGAAGCTCTTTTAGAAATTGCTCTTTTTTGATGAAATACTCTTTTAGAGAGCGCTGAAGCGCCCAGGGGAGGTCGCGGCGAGACCGCAGAATGGCAGCTGCAGCTCGCTTAGGTTTCAGCAGCCTGGATGGCAACCCCCGCTGACACGCCGTAACACCAACGCCAGCTATTTTCCAAAACACTCGCGGAGATTCGTCCTGTAGAAGGCTCGGCTCCGAAGCGAAAAGCTGATGTGCGTTTGCACGCGCTCTC
>NW_015542360.1:1068780-1084309 GCF_001515605.1 Sinocyclocheilus anshuiensis | reverse complement strand
TGTTTAGTTAACACTCGAAGGTGATTGGGCTCTCGGGCGAGATCCCAATTCGTCAGTCACGACTGACGTAACGTCGAACGTGACTGACTGAAAGGGAACCATGGTTACATAAGTAACCTGAGAAGTTATTTATTAAACAAGGCCTACCAGGTCACATTACATGCAAACTAAGAATATTGTAGACCCCACCTTCAGACACACCATGGTTGGTCAATTATGTACAATGCCTGCACATTATTGATCAAGCTACTTTTCAGTCATTACCTTCAGCAAGTATGAAAACAGTAGAAAAAAGCCAAAACAATGACATTTTAGCCAATTTAGAAATCCTGGCTAGAACAAGTCCAGGAAAAAGTGGATGTATGGTGTGATGGAAATATTTTATGCAATAGCCTCAGAAGGAGTCAAAAGGGTATGTTCAACATAGAATGTTCAGAAAAGTGCAGACTAAGAATGCTCAGATCAAAGACCGTGTCCCTATGATTAAATAATCTATACTTACCCAAAAAGTGCTTAAAACAGTAGAAGTAACAGTCATATGACAAACCAATGACCAGATCAGTATAACCAATTACAGTGAAGAAGACTTGAGTGACATTGATTTTTACTCAAATACAAGGTATACATGTTCATGCATCCTTCTGTTCAGGGAGTCTCTCTTGGTTGTTGTGACCAGTGGGATCACGGCCGTGAATAAACTTTCATTCCTGCAAAGAGCAACTTGGGAGTGGTGTCTGGTATATGCTGCGCAGCTGAGAAATAGAAGTACTGAAGATTCTACGCTCAAAAGACCACCGCAAAGACAATGATAGTGTTGGAAGACTATAGAGCCGTCCTCGGGCTGAGGTAACAGCGTACAGCTGAGAAGGGTGGTGAGAGTGTATAGATGCTAAAGACCTGTGTGCTTATGTGTGATTGAGTTAGTGATAGTAACTTCTTGAAGGGACGCCGTCACCATACTTCAGGGAAGTATTGGATTATATTGTAAGTATTCGAGGAATTCCGGGAATTAGCTCGATACTGTAGTTATTTGGATTGTATTGTAAGTATTCGGGGAATTCAGGGAATTAGCCCGAGATACTGTAGTTATTTTATTAACAACTGTAGTTGTTTGAGTTGTCCGTGGTGAAGTCAGATTAATATTGGAAATTTCCACTACAGTTTTGGTGAGCCAGCCAGGAGGCCTGAGGATTTCCTCCCTTCATCAGCGGGAAACAGAAGCTTTTTTCCTCTTCTACGATTAATTTAAAAGCATAAAATGAGACATTTTCCTCAAATCTCAAATTGAGTTAAAAACCCGCCGGAGGAGGGACAGATCCTTGTACGGCCTCAAAGAACTTGTAAGGTAAGACAGACTGTGTAGTCACTATAAACAGCTGTTAACATATTCTTCAAAAATGTTAAAATAGCATACACAGATATTATGGTCAGAATTTAAGCCCATAATGTTCCCATTTGGAGCCATTTATGTATAATGAAAGGACTCAGCTATGATCACAATGATCAGAAGAGCATTTATGGAAGCAGAGATGAAAATAATCTGCCAGTGTGTCTGACTCTTCTCATGATTCTTGCTCTCTTCAGTTGGTTTCAGTGCTGTGCAATCATATAAATATTTAGTTACAATTTGCATAATGGTCTAAAACAGATGCAGTGTGTAATAAATTGTTGTGTAACATCAATATGATCAGTGAATTTTCACTCACCAGTGTTGTGAAGTCTGGTGCCATCGCTGTATTTTGGAGGTGCGTCTGTGGTCACACAATAATAAAGTCCTAAATCATCAAGAGTGACATTATTTATGAACAGACGATGTTTACTCTGCACTGAATATTTCTGTTTAAATGTTTGACTGTAGTAAAAATGAGCTGAAGTTGTGGAAGAGTGGAATATCATAACTGGAGGATCTGGTAGTTTCAGTAATAACCAGTTAACCTCCGTTACATCAAAATCACAGTTTATAGTCACATTTTGACCCAAATCTGTTAAATGATCGGTTAAAGTCTCTGCAGCTCGACACCATATGAGCAGATCTGTGAAATAAAACACATACACAATATGGATTATTATGGTCTCATAAAACATTATAAAGAACAGCTCATAAAGAAAATTAAAACATTCATAAAGAACAACATAAACTCACGGAGCTGAAGCTGCATGATATTCAGGATGTTCAAACACTTCATTATTCAGTCCTGTTTCTTTCACACAACGTTAGAGTAGAAACTTTACCTCACAGCTTTCAAGATAACGGTGATTTTAACCACAATCAGGAGGAAGTTAAGGGAGGTTTGCTTTCGATCTAGTGTTTTTGTCTGTTTGTTCAAAACTTCAAAACTCAACCATTGGCCTACATATAATCTGTTGCCATTAATATATATATACTGTATATATATATATATATATATATATATATATACATACACGCTCTCAGAAGCCACTAAATTGCTACAAACAGTTTTGTTTTTTTTGGCTCTTTTCAGCTAAGTGGTATAATTGGGCCATAGTATCAAATTTCTTCTTTCAAAACTTGACAGTTTTGTGGAAATTTTTAGAATAATGGAGTGGGAAGCATGAAACTTGTTTCTCACATTTGTTACAGTATTTATTATTCTCTGTTAGCTTTAGTTAATACAAATACAGCTGTTCATTTTTAGCTCGTTAATAAATGGAACCTTATTGTAAATTGTTGCCACAGAGTTTGGTGTCATTTTCACCTGGTCAAACTCCTAACCACATGATGCATGCAAGTGTATGTGATCATGCTGTTCATCTAGTCATCAAACCAGTGGAAAATATCATCTGCATGAAACCATAAATGTGTTAACCACACACCGGTTAAAAAAAAAAAAACTGTGCAGAAGTTAGATGTTATTAAATATGTGTGTGAAAATATTAAAAGCAATATGCATGCCAAAAAATCTTTTAGTGTAATATGAGGAGATTGAGGATGGTAGATGGACACAGAGGATCTAAGCGATTGGAAACAATAAAACAATGAAAAGCAAAAACAAGGGAACACAGAGAGCAGAGAATGAGCAACTGCATCAGGGATTGCCGGACGACAGGGAAAACTACAAAGGACTACAAACATGGCACTAGAAACAGGAAGTAAAACAAAAATACAAACATGGTGATGCAGGGAACATATAACAAAAGCTGCATGATCTCCATTGTCTGATCCAGATGAATATCTGCTATACTGTGATCATTCAAACATCTCTTATTGTGAGCAGAAACACTATGAAACCTCAAGCTCAAAGAAGAGAGCAAGTCAGAGCTGAACTTATGAGAGTGGAGCAACACATCTAAAATCTAAGGAGGAGAATGAGGTTCCTCTTATGGTTCTTTCATTTGATAAAGGTGCTAAAAACAGGTGCTATATAGCACTTAAAGTGGTTCCCCTATGATTGTGAGCCAATTAATAATTTTTAGTGCTATATAGCACCATTGTTTTTGGAGTGTATCCATTCATGCATATTTCATGCAAAAACTAACAACCCTGGTGTAAGTACTATTTTAGGATAACAACATGCAGAGCTGCAAGTTCTTAATTAAATGATGAATTAAATGCAAGTGTAGTAATACTGAAAGCATTTCATTTACACAATTTCATTAGCTCTGGCAATCTCCTCACAAATGTTAAGCACAGAAAGTGTCTCTATACTTCCCTCCATTTTTATGTGCACCATCATAGAAATTCGAATGGTTTCCACTACAAATACCATTACAAACATTATAAACCATCAAATGTTAATCATTAAAAACATTAAAAATGGTATCCTGTAGTTTGTTTTGTGACATTTTCAACTAGGATTTAGTGTTTTTAACAAGCCACCAGCAGAAGGCAACAAATTACCATTAGAGAGCCACAGGGACCATTACAGTTTCCACTGAAACCAATACAATTGCAAATAGTGATAGATGCTATTTACACTAAGTAAAAATAGTATATTGTCTTAACGATGGACACTAAGTGCAGATAGCAATGGATTCTATTTACACTATTTAAAAATAAGAGTATTTTCTTTGCAATAATAGTAGTCAGATGCTAGTGCATGTAGTGCCAGATATCTGCACCTCACTATTATTGTAGTACATTATAAAACAGCATGCAATAATAACGTATTGAGTGTAAATTATAATTTTTATTAAATAAATAATGACACCGTGTGATATGTCATGTGATGTTGTTCATATATACTGTATATATACACACACACACACACATACATACAGTATCACATATATAATTCATTGCATTCAGAAAGAGTTCAGACCCCTTCATTTTTTCAAATTTTATTACATAAATCTTTATGCATAAATGTCATAAATGGGAGGACAGCATTCAGGAACATTTAAAATGAAACCTTTTGCCATAATTCCTTGGAAGAAAACTCAGTTTTCACATTTTTGACTAGTTTGTGTTCCTTGTGTTCCTCACCCTCGTGTGGGATAATAGAGCAGGAGAACTGCCCTGAATCTGTGAAATTCAGATGTTGGAGTCTGATGGAGAAGTTTCCATTCTCATACTCTGAGGTAAAACTTTCTATTCGAACTTTGAACATTGCGTCCTGGCCTTTTGTTGAGGGAATGCCGTTTTCAATATCATAAACAACCATGCTTTCATTGTATCTCCAAAACACATTAATTTCCACTGGCTTTAACACTCTTTCCTTGTATGAACATGGCAATATAACAGAGCCTCCTACAACACCAGTGATATGAACTGGGTCCTGCAGAGACACTGGAGACAAGAGTAACAACCTTAGAAAGCAAACAACAGCAAAACATACAGAACAAAGTCATGTCAATAGTTACCAAATATGTTAACTGAGGACTGTGAATTCTAACCTTTGCCTGTCAGATCCAGAAATAAATAAATGAACCACCATCTACACAAACAAGAATGGCAAATTTATTAGGCAATGGCATTTTAGTCATATAGTACATTTATACACTGTAGTAATTGAAAGTGCTTTACACTGCATAATTTGAGAAAATAAGAAAGGTAAGAAATAAAGAAGACAAAAAATGTAGTTAAAAAATTGATAATATACATAATGTATAAAAAATGGTTATATATAAATGGGCTGTGAATACTATAAAATCTCAGAAAAAGGTACAAAGCTGTCACTGGGGCAGTATTCTACCTATAACTATAACAATGTTAACAATAATTGTAACTATAACAGTAACTATAATGTTAGTGATAATACCTATAACGGTAACTGTCATGTTAATGATAATATCTTAAGTTGTAGTGATAATGATAACTGTAATGTCAATGTTAATACTTAGGACTATAATGATGTTAACTATAACTGTTAACAATAACATCTATAATGATAACTATATTATTAACAAAGTTATAGTGATAATGAAAGCTATAATTATAAGTGTAACAAGAACTTTAATGATAACATTAATTATAGCATTAACTCTAATAACTATGTTAATGAAAGATCGTTATCATTAACATTATAGTTATCGTTATAGGCGTTGTTAGAGTTACCATTATCATAATTGTTAACAGTAATGAGAACTATAGTGATAACTTTACTGCTAACAGAAACTATATTATTCAGTATTCTAGCTAAAAGGTGCACCTTATTATTTATATACCTTATTATACATTATTTACCCCTAAATGGTACATATTAGTACTTTAAAGGTACATATTAGGACTTCAAAAGTACATATTAGCACCTAATTAAGCTAATATGTTAATTAGTAATAATTAGCACTAGTATTGTTCACCATGGTCAAAACAAACAAAAAAAAAGTTGATTAAATCACAGTGTCACTGTGCTGTTGGTTTCTGCCATGTGTTTAGGATTTCTATTCATACACCCTCTTTGTATGTGCTTACTTACATTCGTTTCTGTTGGTTCCAGTGTAGTATTCCCCTCAGTGTAGAACTCCGCATATTTGTTTGCAAAGCCTGCTTTATATTGTAAACGGTTCACAAAACAGTTCTCACAAAAATGTGCCACACTTTTGAGAACAGACGGAAATAATTAAGGATAAAAAGACAAACATTTCAGATTCTTAAGAAGAATATGCAGAGCGACCGGTGCTAAACACAGCCAGGAACAAAGATCTTTCCACATTACCTCTGTACAGATTTAGTAAGAGAGGTACACACCTTTTTTTGTGTGCACCTTACCCTACACTCTCAGAAAAAAGCTGTCACTGGGACAGTATTTTTTAGGTAAAGGCTATTAATATGAACTCTTTAGGTACCAATAAGTACCCTTTAGGCACAAATGGCCACCTTGGAATTATAAGGTTCTATCTGCATTCTCAGAGGTTTTGAGATATCGAGCTTCAGAGTTTTTGCGTTCCACATACTTTGTAGATAGAACCTTTTTTAAATAATAAAGTCTCAAAATGTACACAACTTAAAAAATCACATAATGTAAAAAGAATATGTGAATAACTCAATTTTGACAAAAATGTCAGACAGAACAATAATTTTATTAAAAAGGGGTGTTTATGGTACTAAATTATATTTATGGAGTAGACCTGAACATTTAATTTCAACTTAAACTGCCATAATATGTTTCTATGAAATATATATTTTACAAAACATGATTTACACTAGAACTGTGAGAAAATCAAAGCCATAAATCTTTGTTCCAAAATTTAGCAAATAAATGCAAGTGTTTAATTACACAGAGCTAGTCCAGTTTTCAGCAATAAAAACATTAATGAAAGTCAAAACTAATCAAAGTTACTCTAAAATTATGACCAGCAAAGAAAATGCACCCTAACTATCAGGCAAAACATATATTTTAAAATATTATTTCATTCATGGTTGATGCTTTTTTAATCTAACTATCTATCAGTCCTTGATTGCAATTATCCATTCTATTTACACATTTGTACTGCAATTCATATCTCTACCACATGATGTCACTGTGAACTTTGGTAGAAACTTAAATCAAGAACTGAGATCAGGATGTTTCAGGACAACGTTTTGTGAAAGATCAATCAGTCTAGTATTAGGATTTATTTGTTTGTTGATGTGGCAGGTTTTATTTATTTTTTTAAACATTTATGTATTTGTATTTTCTTATCTGTCATGTATTATTGAAAATAAATGCATACATTCTTTTTTTTAATCCAAGGTTTATTTATTTTTACTTATTGGTTTGGGTGAAACTATATGTTAGAACAACTCAATTCGTGTATGTATAAATGGAAGGATGGTGAATATTTAACTGTATTCTTGTTCAATTTTGTCTGAAAGACTGCGTTGTTGGATTACATGCCGCCTAGAATCCATGCAAAAATCTCTTTGATTAACATCCTTCAAATCAAATCTGAATCTCATTCTCAAAACAAACCTAATCTAATCTTTGAAGATTTACCAGAAAACAAAACAAACAAACCCTCTACAAGGGCCCGTATGCAGCCACAGACACGACTCCTCGTGACACAGCGAAGAGAAGGATGCATTTGATAGTTTTAACTCACAGACTGAGCAAACTGCTTTCATCTGGAGAATTCTCCGTTGAATAGCGATGACTCAGTGTTGTTTGTGTTTCACTGCCTCTCTTAAGTCTTTTGAATCACAGCCAGCCAGAGTAACATAGAAATTCCCTTCACTCCATATGCTGTTCTATATATCGCACTGGAGGCTGAAAATGCAACTATTAAAACAGAATCTTTTGGTAGACTTTGCCCTTATAGCATCAATATATATAGATCTATTTTGCTGATCCATGTTGCTGCGCATAAAATGCCTGCAAAAGCTGTTTTATGCATTTGAATTACAAACTAAGTGAATATAATCATTGGTTTCTATAACTGCAATAATATATGCATCTGCAATAAACATGGACTTGGAATGAATAGATGAGATTCTGAATGTAAGGCAATGCATGGACGACTTGCTCAGCAGCTCAGGAGAATCCGCAACACCCTCAATGACCATTAAGCTGCCTGTGAAAATGCGGCAGGTTGCTATTTGCGTCACCATGGTTACCTCATGTCCGGAATGTTTATTCAGTTCCCGCAGGATCAAGGTGTTTGCAGACAATCACCTTTACATCTAAAAATAAACAGTGAAATTGAGTTTATGCATCAGCAGCTCGGGGGGAAAAAAACAACAACCAACGATTTAAAGTGGCTTGTGGAACATCTGGGTAATCTGAGCTGTGCTTTTTGAGTCTTAGTTAGACATTTATCATTTATAACTAATATTTATAATATTAATTCAAATTTTAATGTAATATTTATCACAATAATTGTAAACTGTAATTTGCACAAAATATATATATAATAAATAATATAATAAATAAATGACTTGTGGAACATTGCGGTAATCTGGGCTGTGCTTTTTTAATCTTAGTTGGGTATTTATAATTAATATTTATAATATTAATTATAATTATATCATATTTAATATTTATCATAATAATTGTAAACTGTAAACTACAAACTGTAAATAATATCATAAATGACCTGAAGAACATTGTGGCAATCTGAGCTGTGCTTTTTTTTAATCTTGGTTGATACTTTATAATTAATATTTATAATATTTACTGTAATTACATGTAATATTTAACATATTCATTATAATTTCAAATGTTTAATATATTAAATAAGTTATATGAGTGGCTTGTGGAACATCAGGATATGTTTAATCAGAACTGTACTTTATATATACTTGTTTTATAATGAATGAATATTTAATGTTTATGTGTATTATACAATACATAGGTATATCATATGTTAAACATATGACATGACATATACGTTTATATGTAATATTTAATGTTTATTTCATGTTTATGTCATTTATAGTTGTTATTAAAAAAAACTCAAATAAAATACCACTGCCACAAATGTGTATTATTATTTTTTTTATAAAATGTTAGATTTCAAAGCTGCTATGTTTTATGCTGATGCTAAAATGCACATTTATGTGAGACTATAATACACACTGCTAAGGACTCTGTCGTTTCTAAATGAATACTTGAGTAGCCTAAATGAGATGGGAAGGGCAGCGAGAGCGCTTGATTCCCCCTGATGATCTCCTCTCCTTCACCTGATGATATTCCTCTGCAGTATCATCATGTTTTCTTTCTGCAGGACAGTATGAGTTTGAAACTCCTGGAAGTCTGTAAGAATAAGGAAGAAAAACGACACACACACACACAAATAAGCAAAGCAAGAGGTTTGTTTTATAATATTACCTGTGGCGGCTTAAAAAACAGTGTATAAGTGCTGTCTTGAGCAGTTTTTATACATTTTATACATCAACAGGTACTGGACTCGAGTGGCTTGAAATCTCCCCTGGCACACTTACCGCTGCGAAAGACAATATGGCCTGGCAACGTAATTATGCCCAGATAATTATACTCAGATTAGGAATTATAACCCTTTTGGCAGATGGCTGGTTAACCCACATTCAGACAGTCTTATCGGTCTAACCCACCATAAATGACACATCATACAAAACATGACCATTAAACTAACCTATAATTTATGTTAAAATCCCATATTGGCTGCGTTCACACTGTTTGGTACTGATATTTTAAATAGCCCACCTTCTTTGTAAACCACCTTCACTAGTCTACCCCGCAAAGACGATATAAAATATAGACTTTGTAATGCATCTTTAGGGACTTATTTTTTATACCAAACTAATTTGGGTCACTCCCGCTGCTTTAATCCTCTCAGATATGAGGTCAAAACTCTGTTTGTTTGTCCAGTTTAGTTTTTCCCCCTTTATCTCTCGCTGACCGCACAACATCCTAAACGTTGTGCCATTTTTAATGACAAGAGAGCGTTTGACAGCTTTGCTTTTACCATTTCTGTGGTACTCACGTTTAGTTGATACATAGATATCACAACTTCGGTTCATACCTCGCGCGCAAAATTCGGTTGTGACTTCGGTTATAAAAACGCGCGCCTGTCAATCTTCAAAACTGGCGCGCGTTTTTAGCACACCAACATATTCTGCTGCTGTCCCAGGTGAAAAAAAGTACACTTCCATACTTAAAGTGCTCTATTTTCGCGCACTAATTTTGTACTTAATATAGCTACTTAAAATTATTACTTAGTATTTCTTAAGATTACTTAAGTAATCTTTGTACTCAACTGTGCTATTTTGGGACACCATGAATATGAACTAAAACGCGCTTTTAACATACTATCTCTGTATTTAAAAAAATGTATTAAAATGTATTATTTAGTCACCACTTGTAGTTACAACTTTCTGTATGAAAGATGGGTTCAAGTGGACTACAAGTGGTAACTAAATACAGTTTTTTTAAATAGGCTAGGCTACAGCCCTGTTGAAAAAAACAGCATATGCTGGTTAGGTATATGTTTTGAAGCTGGGATGCTGGTTTGAGCTGGTTTAAGCTGGTCCTTTGCTGGTTTATGCTGGTCCTTTGCTGGTTTAAACTGGTCCTTTGCTGGTTTATGCTGGTCCTTTGCTGGTTTAAACTGGTCCTTTGCTGGTTTATGCTGGTCCTTTGCTGGTTTAAACTGGTCCTTTGCTGGTTTATGCTGGTCATGTGCTGGTCCTAAACTGGTCACGTGCTGGTCTTAAACTGGTCCGACCATCTTAAGACCAGCACATGACCAGCATAAACCAGCACATGACCAGCATAAACCAGCAAAGGACCAGCTTAAACCAGCAAAGGACCAGCATAAACCAGCATCCCAGCTTCAAAACATACCTATGCTGGTTTATGCTGGTCATGTGCTGGTCTTAAGATGGTCGGACCAGTTTAAGACCAGCACGTGACCAGTTTAGGACCAGCACATGACCAGCATAAACCAGCAAAGGACCAGCTTAAACCAGCAAAGGACCAGCATAAACCAGCATCCCAGCTTCAAAACATACCTAACCAGCATATGCTGTTTTTTTCAACAGGGAGAGACTGTATATTAAAAGCACATTTTAGTTCATATTCATGGTGTCTCAAAAATAGCACAGTTTAGTACACTTAGATGATCTTAAGTTCATTTTAAGAAGTACTAAATAATCATTTTTAGTATATCGCGTACAAAATTAGTTTGCGAAAATAGAGCACTTGGTCAGAAATGCACTTTTTGAGTCATCCTTACAATAAAACTGAGGTAAAAACAAACAAAAAATCGATGAATGAATGAATGAACGAATGAATGACAGATTGGAGAAGCCACACTGTCAGAAAATCGCGTATTAATTAATTATAATTTTACAGAAGACTATAGGAAGACTGTCTAGCCAAGAACATTTCTTTTGTAGGCCATACCATGTTCGTTTGTATTAATGCCTAACTATGTATTTACACTGCAGACTGTAAACAAATGTGAAGTACCTGTCAGCTGTTTTAAAATATAGACCATCCTAATAACTCCAACACGAGTCAAAAACCCAGCGCGGTTACCGCTACGGCAAAGCGCGTGTCCCGGTAAAGAGCGACAATCTGCGTCATGTGACGGCGGACGGACGGAGAGATGAAGATGGCGCAGCACCGGCGCTGAAGAGTCTCCCCGTTCACCGCGTAAAATCACGGAAAACTGCATCGATCAAGAAGCTCAAGGTTAGCTCGTCCTCGCGCTGTTTCGTCGGATTCCAGCGGTAAATCACGACTGACCGAGTCAATGAAATAAATAAATGATCGTCTCCATCCTCAGATGTTGCTGCCGCCGCATCCATACCGGGAGATCCAGACGCACGGATGGGAAACCTTAGCTGACGCGTGAAACATGTCGATTGTGTTATCAAGCATACGGCTGTGAGATAAACACGTCTGACGGTCTGCTTCAACTTTAATGTGTCATCGTACATGACATTTAACCGAAACTCTTCTAATATCTTGGTTATTTTACCGGGATCATGTGGACACCGACCGAGGACGAGAAAATCGGAGTGGGTGAGTTGAAAATCTGTTTATTTGGCATCCTTGATATAAATAGGCTATACAAATTAAGCTAAATTAAACTAATTCCAGGTATGTTTTATGTGGCCTATAAATCATTTGAAAGCGACAAAGAACATATCAAACTAGATGCCGTATTAATACGCAGTGTTGAATGTTTTATGTTAATGCTGAGGAGAAATTCATAACCCGTTTTATGAATTTAACACTATTACCAGGCTGTTACTATAAAACGTATTCAATTCATCATGCAAATCGTTCTGCACGACTGTTGAATACTAACGTGATGTTACAGTAGTACACACTGCTGATGTTGAGGATGCTATATTCGACCGACAGAGGGCGATGCGAGCGGTGCGTTACCAACAGGTGCATAGTGGAAAACATCTAATATTGAGCTCTAACACTCCTCATCCACACCAAAATCATCTTCTGAGAGAACACAAGCTTCTAAAACAAATGCACTGCGTCTTCACTGAACGAATGCACTGTCAGCATGTTGCAGTGGTCACCGCTTACCCAAAAGTGTCACGGTAGTGTGTTAAATGCCAGTGCAGTTCGCAGCGCCCCTACTGAGCCTGATAGATCCAGATAAGCTTCATGTACACACAGAATCAAATTCAAACACAGAGGATATTAATATACCTTCAAAAGAAGGAAAAAGGCTTGTATGAATTATAAGAGAAGGATTACATTGCTGCAGAAAATTGGGAATTTGAATTATTGGTCTCATAAGGCCCTGATGAGTCACCATGTTCAGCATTGGGGCGGGTGTTTGACTGGTCATGTACAATCTAGCTGTCACATCGGTCAGATATATGCAGATTAGTAAGATGCATTGTTGTGTAACTAGACTCAGTCCTGGTGGTTGACTTCCGGTGCTCGTGTGAGTCACGATACAAAATGGCAGCCTTCACTAGTGTGTTTTTGCTAGATGTTATTTGCTTGCTTTATTGTTCTGGCGTTAGTGGTTTGAAGCCTTTTTAGTTGCCTCAAACTTTAATTACTCATATGAGATTCTTTAATTAGTGCAACTTTTCTGTCTCCAAGAATGATTTTAAAGAAATAATTGTTGGAGGAAGAAATAGCCTCAATTATAGCCTTATAGTATTTAATTGACTGTCTTTAATGAGCTGTCCCTAAGTTTTAGAAGAGTGTAAACACTAATTTGGCAAAAAAAATATTTTTTTTTACAATTTGTATAGCAATTAAAATAAGCATTTTAGAGAACAATTACATATTTCTTATATTTGGTTATTATGAAAGTGTAATTTAAAAGATGATGTTTCATATAAGAAATATATAAGCTGACACTGATTTGCATGACCTTTTTTTTTATAATTTTACATTTATTAAACAATATGTAATTATGAAACTAGTTAGTGTTAACAGTTTTTGTTTAAATATTTGATAATTGTAATGTCAGAAAAAAAATATATATTTTGAAATTTTGCATTCAAAGTTAAGTTAATTGACCACTAACTCGCATTTTATGACCAAGTCATGATCATAAATCTTTTTTTTCTCAAAAAGTTAAACATTTCATTTAATTTCATTCATACATGACACACAATATCAAAAAATCCTTACTGCACAACGCTATTGTTAACTAAAGCAGGCTATACAAATTAAGCTAAATTAAACTAATTCCAGGTATGTTTTATGTGGCCTATAAATCATTTGAAAGCGACAAAGAACATATCAAACTAGATGCCGTATTAATACGCAGTGTTGAATGTTTTATGTTAATGCTGAGGAGAAATTCATAACCCGTTTTATGAATTTAACACTATTACCAGGCTGTTACTATAAAACGTATTCAATTCATCATGCAAATCGTTCTGCACGACTGTTGAATACTAACGTGATGTTACAGTAGTACACACTGCTGATGTTGAGGATGCTATATTCGACCGACAGAGGGCGATGCGAGCGGTGCGTTACCAACAGGTGCATAGTGGAAAACATCTAATATTGAGCTCTAACACTCCTCATCCACACCAAAATCATCTTCTGAGAGAACACAAGCTTCTAAAACAAATGCACTGCGTCTTCACTGAACGAATGCACTGTCAGCATGTTGCAGTGGTCACCGCTTACCCAAAAGTGTCACGGTAGTGTGTTAAATGCCAGTGCAGTTCGCAGCGCCCCTACTGAGCCTGATAGATCCAGATAAGCTTCATGTACACACAGAATCAAATTCAAACACAGAGGATATTAATATACCTTCAAAAGAAGGAAAAAGGCTTGTATGAATTATAAGAGAAGGATTACATTGCTGCAGAAAATTGGGAATTTGAATTATTGGTCTCATAAGGCCCTGATGAGTCACCATGTTCAGCATTGGGGCGGGTGTTTGACTGGTCATGTACAATCTAGCTGTCACATCGGTCAGATATATGCAGATTAGTAAGATGCATTGTTGTGTAACTAGACTCAGTCCTGGTGGTTGACTTCCGGTGCTCGTGTGAGTCACGATACAAAATGGCAGCCTTCACTAGTGTGTTTTTGCTAGATGTTATTTGCTTGCTTTATTGTTCTGGCGTTAGTGGTTTGAAGCCTTTTTAGTTGCCTCAAACTTTAATTACTCATATGAGATTCTTTAATTAGTGCAACTTTTCTGTCTCCAAGAATGATTTTAAAGAAATAATTGTTGGAGGAAGAAATAGCCTCAATTATAGCCTTATAGTATTTAATTGACTGTCTTTAATGAGCTGTCCCTAAGTTTTAGAAGAGTGTAAACACTAATTTGGCAAAAAAAATATTTTTTTTTACAATTTGTATAGCAATTAAAATAAGCATTTTAGAGAACAATTACATATTTCTTATATTTGGTTATTATGAAAGTGTAATTTAAAAGATGATGTTTCATATAAGAAATATATAAGCTGACACTGATTTGCATGACCTTTTTTTTTATAATTTTACATTTATTAAACAATATGTAATTATGAAACTAGTTAGTGTTAACAGTTTTTGTTTAAATATTTGATAATTGTAATGTCAGAAAAAAAATATATATTTTGAAATTTTGCATTCAAAGTTAAGTTAATTGACCACTAACTCGCATTTTATGACCAAGTCATGATCATAAATCTTTTTTTTCTCAAAAAGTTAAACATTTCATTTAATTTCATTCATACATGACACACAATATCAAAAAATCCTTACTGCACAACGCTATTGTTAACTAAAGCTATATATATATATATATATATATATATATAAAAAAAAAATTCTAAAATCTATTAAAAATGTAAATTAAAAATATGGGCTTTAGTTGAATAAAATCGACTAAAATTGCTAAATCTAAAACTGAAATAAAAATAAATGAAATGTAAATGAACAATTATTAAGAAAACAAAAATTTCTGAAATGTAAACTTAAAGGCACAATATGTACGATTTTTTTATTAAAATATCCAAAAACCACTAGAACGGTGTTATATATTTTGCTGACTTGTGTACTTACAATATCCCAAATGTTTCAAAGAATGTTTAAATCCAGAGAAATAAGCAATTTTAACTAGTGAGACGGACCGTGTCTATAGTGTCATTGTGACATTATGCCAATGACATCATAACCCCTCGATTTCCGGTTTTGTTTTGTAGAAAACATGGAAACACCAAAGACGCTTT
>NW_015542360.1:1056904-1068759 GCF_001515605.1 Sinocyclocheilus anshuiensis | reverse complement strand
AGCATTATAACAGAACTTTCAAATGTATCTAGTATGATAAAACAGCGCTGCTTTACCCCACATACGCACGACCGGAAGCAGCGGAAGCGGTCGACTGTGGCATAATAAAAGCTCCGCTGCTTTCGAGCCGTGTGTCGCGCTCGTTCAGCGCCTCGTTTCGCTTCGACGGCTTTCAGCCTCACCCTGCTTCATTCTACTACGTTAATAAATCATTAGCTCATCCATGAACATGATTTCTGCCCGAGTCCCGTCGGATTGCATCGGCTGTGGGGAAGAAGACCACAACTCCCATGATTCCACACTCAGTCACGGCGTCATCAAACTACGCCTTTGTCTATTTGTTTATTTTGAATACGCGCCCTCTAGCGGCGGAAATTACATATTGTGCCTTTAAAGTTAAAATCAAACTGGAAAATAGAAATAATACTAAATAACATTGTTATGATCACATATACCAAAATTCATATACCAAAATACACTTCAAATTTATCATGTTTAAAGTTTTACTTTTCAAGGTTTAAGTTGTCCAAAGTGTTCTTGACTGAAAAATCACACATATATGAATGATGAAGAGATGAAAATGAAAATGCAGTGCCATTTCTTCTTTGGTGCTGCATTTTGTTTGCAAGGAATAGCAAAGCAGTCAAAGTTTGAAAACTTTACATTTCTCCCCAGGGAGGCCATAGAACCTCAGATACGGCCCATTTGTCAGAACTGTCATCCGACATCTGCTTTAGTTTTAACGATTATATTTTAAGAGCTACATAATTATAAACTTATAGGAACAGACCAACTATTTGTCATCTAGGAAAGCAGATCTGTCAAAAGGATGGGAGTTTTACATTCCGAGGCAGCAGAAGGTGGAAACTCATGGATGTTCTCCAAAAGGCCGACCTCCCCGAGGTTCTGGCACGCCATTGAAAAACAGCTATTCACGCTGGCTCTGTGAATGGGTCTTTGTGATGCAATGGGCATGTTGAATGTGATGCTAACCCCACAGCCTGCTAATGCACCACACAGTTCACATCAATGAAGGCTATTTTTCTTCTCATCTCTAATTTTACTGTATAGAAATCATAGCGGTTCAATATTAATTCTGCTTATTTTTGATGATATTTTATATTAAAGGATAGTTCAGTCAAAAATGAAAATTAGCAAAAATGTACTCATCTCAGGCCATCCAAGATGTAGACGAGTTTGTTTCTTCATTAGATTGGGAGAAATGTAGCATTACATCACTTGCTTGATCCTCTGCAGTGAATGGGTGCCGTCAGAATGAGAGTCCAAACAGCTGATAAAAACATCACAATAATCCACAAGTAATCCACATGATTCAGTCCATCAATTAACATCTAGTGAAGTGAAAAGCTGTGTGTTTGTAAGAAACAAATTTATCATGAAGATGTTTTTAACTTTAAATTGTTGCTTCTGGCTAAACTACGAGTCCATAATATTGCTTTCTCCAGTGAAAAAAAGTCTTGTCTGAATCAGGAGAGAAATATGTACAGATCAAGCCTTAATGATGACTTTGTTTCTTACAAACACACAGCTTTTCAATTCACAAGACATTAATTGTCATGTGGATTACTGTGATGTTTTTATCAGCTGTTTGGACACTCATTCTGACGGCACCCATTCCCTGTAGAGGATCCACTGGGGAGCTGCTACAGACATTTGATGGCAAATGTGGCTTTTTTGGGGACCAGAACAGGTGATATTAGTATAGAAACAGAACATTTTGAGGTTGGAGAGGAAATTATTATATTTGAGATGGTGATTACCACCACATATAACAAATTCCACCCCTTATTTTGATTATGAGAACAGGGCTACCGAAGTATGTCTTCATTTTAGTAACTACACTATTCACCACTGCTTCCTCTACATAAGTCATAGGTGACATTGTTGATATAATGGAGATAATAAGATGGAAATATTCTGTAAGAGGGCCAGACTGCCCAATTTTATGGTTAAAGAGCCAAATGTCCTCGTAATGCCTAGAGGTGATGTATAATTTACTAATGTGTGCAATTACATCCCATTTT
The DNA here is from genome assembly GCF_001515605.1 of Sinocyclocheilus anshuiensis. Lineage (NCBI taxonomy): Eukaryota > Metazoa > Chordata > Actinopteri > Cypriniformes > Cyprinidae > Sinocyclocheilus > Sinocyclocheilus anshuiensis. The sequence goes on along the minus strand of NW_015542360.1, from coordinate 1,066,714 downwards.
GATATGGCATTGCGTAATGTTATATCCTTGGGGCATCTGTGAATGGCAGCACTCATGCTGCGTTGGATGTGGGACGTTTTTATGTTGATTTATCTGAATACCAACCATATAGCGCTTTGTTATTCGATGTTTGGGAAAAAAAAAAGAATGTGTGAAGAAACAAAATGGCAGCGCTAGCATTTGTTTTGAACGAATATCAACAAAGATGCTAATTTAAAGTGTTTTATATTGGTTAAGCATATGTTGAATGTATACTAAACAGGTTTCATCATGTGAAGCTGAACTTGACGTTTTTATTTGCAGTTACATTGCGCTGACCATGCCAGTTGTCGTCTTGAACTCATACTGACACCTAGTGGTGTGGATGAAGAATCACGTTAAAGTTTTCAATTACTGATGCCATTGCATAAATGCGCCATTTGCAATGAGACATAAATAAGTTATTCTGTGAGCAAAAGTGATCAATTTTATGGCTTTACCAAGATGCAAGTAACTTCAGTTGGTCATGTGATTTCAAAATGGCTGCCTTCATGACGGGACCCACTCCTTGTTAAACAAAAACGATTTTTTGGCCTGCTGATATAACTGCTGTCTTAATTAGTGTACATCATTTTAATTAAAAACAATTTTTCGAACACACTACTTAGTTGTTTGTTAAGTTTTCCATTAAAAGTAAATGTTTATCATTAGTGACTTATAATGATATATTATAGCAATATATCGACCAGATTTTTTAATCAGCTCATATTCTGCCATTTCAGGCTTCCTGCTTTCAAGATATTTAAAATCAGAGTTCAGACGTTCGGTAAAGTCGTAAGTCAAGAGTTTAAAACACTAGCAGTTAACATGTGCTGATAGACGCGATAGCGTCTGTAACTCTGCTTAAAGGAAGGAGTTAACAGGCAGATGGGGAAACTATTATGTCCCCTAATTTAATCTGTATTGGATGTACAGCTAAAGAGGTCCAGCCTCATGCTGGGCCCGGGGAGGCTTTGGATATTCGCCACTGAATATTCATCTTAGCTTAATGAAGAGGATGCGCTCAATTAGAATATTATAGAAGGGTTGCATTGTGGGCTGTCAAAGAGACGGGGTGAGAAGGAGGGTGTCCATTGTTGTTCAGTAGATCATTAAGTGCAATTATGAGCCATCACACTCGCCTGTGACAGGAAAAGAGTGCTTGGGATTTCAGAAATGTTGATGGAGGTGTTCTGGAGGCACTATGGGAACTTTTATTCAAAAAGTAGGTGGTGGAAAGTTTGTTTGTTTGCGAGACTGTCAGATTTCAGCCTGCAGTTAGTTATTAGTGATGCTTGCTAAGGCTGATGCCTCAAATCATGTGACTTGTTGTGGTGCGCTCAAGTGTTTGTAAGTGTTCAGACTTAAAATTTTCACCTGGCAGATAATAAAATCACAATATCGTCCTGAATATGGATACTTGGGGGTTAATACGCTAGCAAATGCATAGCAATATGCTAAAACATGTTAACTTATAAATTAGCCAAACAAAGCTCCTAATGACTTCTTGAGAGATCATTAGTAAAATTACCAGTTTAGGGTTTTGTTTAAGCTAATAGCGCAAATGACTAATATTTACGTAAATTGAAAGAATAAAGTCTTAGTGCCGTTATTGCAAGGATACAAACTAATTGTGGTATTCCTACTGTTATCTCGACAAACTTTTATTCAGAAAGTAGAAATTGGAAAGTTTGTTTATTTGGGAGGCTGTAGTTAGTTATTAGCAATTTGCTAAGACTGATGCCTCAAATCATGCGGCTTGTTAAGGTGTGTTACTATTTTAAGTGTCCAGACTTAATAAATTTCACCGGGCGGATGATAAAATTGGAGATAAAATCACACAGACTTCCATGTAACCGAGACCAGAATATTAATTCGTAGGGGTTAGCAGGTGTAAGGTGGCTAGCAAACGCATAGCAACATGCTAAAACACATTAAATTGTAAACTAGAAACAGAAAATTAGCTCTAAATAAACTTTTGTGGGAGATTTTTAGTGTAATTTGTAACAAATTACTAATAATTAATTTAGAAAAACAGTTTTAGTGCCGTTATTCTAGGATATAAACTATTTGCCGTTTCTACGTTTCCATCTTAAAAGTAGAAGGTGGAAAGTTTGTTTGTTTGTTTGGAAGACTCTCACATTTCAGACTGTAGGCCTAGTTGTTAGCGATGTTTGCTAAGGCTAATACCTCAAATGATGTGGCATGTTGAGGTGTGCTTTACTTTTCTAAGTGTTTAGATTTATAATTTTCATCTATCAGATTATAAAATGGTTGATGAAATCGCATAGACTTACATTAAATGCCACTGCATGGAGTTTAGCAGGTGTTTAACCACTTAGGCTAGCATAGCAACATGCTAAAACACGCTAACTTATATAATAGCAAAACAAAATCTCCAAATTCCAAACCGACTCGTGGGAGAGTTTATTAGTTTAATTTTCTTACCAATTTTGGATTTTGTTTAGGTTAGTAACACAAATTACTAATATTTATTTCAAAACTCAGTTTCAGTGCTGTTTTTGCAGGATATAAGCAATTTTTTCTGGCAAACTTTTATTCAAAAAGTAGGTGGTGGAAAATGTGTTTATTCGGGAGACTGTCACATTTCAGACTGTAGTTGTTAGCGATCTTTGCTAGGGCTAATACCCCAAATCATGTGGTCTGTTGAGGTACTACTTTTCTAAGTGTCCAGATTTACAATTTTATAAACCTAGCAGATTATAAAATGGTCGATAAAATCACACACTTACATTAAGAGTAACAGAGTCCAGAATATCAAGAATATCAGGTGTTAGGTGGCTAGCATAGCAACACGCTAACTTTTTAAAATAGCAAAAACTAGCTCCAAATCTGCTTAGCAAATTTGGGTTTTGTTCATCCTAGTTACGCAAATTACTAATAATTAATTTGAGAGAACACAGTTTCAGTGCTGTTACTGCAGGACATAGACTATTTTTGCTGTTGCTACCATTTTCTATGTTTATGTTGCTAAACTTCTAGTCAAAAAGTATAAGGTGGAATGTTGATTTGTTTGGAAGCCTGTCACATTTCAGACTGCAGTTTACAGATTAGCAATGTTTGCCAGCTGAAACCTAAAATCTGACTCCTGTGAGAGTTTATTAGTATAATTTGCCTACTACATTTGAGTTTTGTTCAAGATATTACACAAATTACTGATTTGATTTGGAAGAGCACATATCTCAGTGTAGTATATAAACTATTTTTGCTGTTCGTATTGTTATTTTGGCATATAACATGCATCTCTTGTGAAACTTCTGGAACCTTTTCACCCCTCACGCGTCTCCAAAATGTGTGATTGTGCTGAATATCAGCAAGAGCGGAACACAGGGAGAAAGAAGCAGACAGAGAAGGGAATAACAAGGCACAAAACACAGGAGATGTCAGCAGTCGATACCTCCACCAAACTGTTTACAGCCATCCTTAACCAGAGGGGGCTTGTTCACATGTTCAGTCACAAATGCCACTGTTGCAATGCAAGGAGATGTGAACATTTGGGAAGGGAAGCTTGCTGGGGGAGTAGAATTGGCACGCAAGACCTGTCATCCTGAGCCCCATACAAACTCGCACACGCTTTATATTGTGAGCTTCCTCTACAAGCACCCCTGCTGAATGTTTGCTAGAGGCAATGGATGTCAGTTATATAAAAAACTGTCAGCTCCTGATCGTTACTCTTATTTTGTCTTCGATCGGGCATTTAAAAACTTCATTCTTAATGAAGTCTTATGGTCAGCCTGTGGCCTTAGTGCAGCTTGCCTGGGTCTAATGGCTTTCTGTGGATATGATTAATGCTTTTGCTCTTTGTTAGTGTATTCTCATTATTTTGTGCTTTTATTTTTCATTATATAGTTAGAATAGCTGTTATACATAATCAGTGTTGGGGGTAGTGTTGTCACGGTACCAAAATTTCAGTATTCGGTACTGATACCAGTGAAAATCCACGGTTGTACGGACGCTTTTATATTTGCCAAAAATAGAACTTTTTTATTTTAAAAACAAACAAGCAAGCCCTGTCCAGATTTAAAAAGTAGCGCAAAAGTAACGTAACACATTACTTTCCATAAAAAAGTAACTAAGTAACGTAATTAGTTACTTTTTTATGGAGTAATGCAATATTGTAATGCATTACTTTTAAAAGTAACTTTCCCCAACACTGTACATAATTACATATTGTATATATATATACTCTACTGTTCAAAAGTTTGGGGTAAATAATTTTTTTAAGAACATAATACTTTTATTCAGCAAGGATGCTTTAAATTAATCAAAAGTGACAGTAAAGAGTTTTACATTGCTACAAATATATACATTAAATAACCGAAAAAAATGTATCACAGTGTCTACAAAAATATGAAGCAGTACAAATGTTTTCAACATTGATAATAATAATACATGTTTCCTAAGCAGCAAATCAGCATATTACAATGATTTCTGAATTATCATGTGACACTGAAGACTGGAGTAATTATGCTGAAATTTCAGCGTTTTATCACAGAAATAAATTATATTTTTAAAATATATAAAAATAGAAAACAGTTCTTTTAAATTGTAATATTTTACAATATTATTGTTTTTACTGTACTTTTGATTGAATAAAGAAAAAAAAAACTTACTGACCCTAAACATTTGAATGGTTATGTATATGAATAAATATATCATATGTACAGTATCAGTCATTTTTCCATCAGTAATGAAAATAATTTTTGAATTTAATATGCGAAAGACAGGAAAAGTAGGGCATGGCTTAATTTTTATTAATTCGGATTTTACTGGATCTTAAAATGTGGATGATATATACTGTACCAGAATGAAGGCAGCTGGTTGAAGGGGAGGGGCTAAAAATAAGCGGCATTGGTGATGTCACTGAAAAAGAAAAGTCGTTTCAGAAACAATAAATGACAATTTTTGATTCATATAGTCTGTAAGCTGCATTTCATTAAACATATAACTCATTCTGAGTATTGTTTGTAATGTAGAGTATGAGCTGGAACTAGGATTTCGATTTATAGTTAAACCCCGCTGTATCCTAGTTACAGATAACATCTCAGCTACATCCTCCTGCAGAGGATAGAACATGTTTTAATTGCATTTGTATCATTAGTCCTAAGTGCTCTGAATTAATTAAAAGATCTGATAAAGAAGCAACAGAGCAAGTGGTTTTACAGGAGGCGCTGTCCAAGGTGCTGAACACAGATCCATTGTTCAACACACACGGATTGATACCTGAGACGCTCTGGCAGCAAATAGGTTTACCACGCTTTTCTAACACCCAAGACGCATTCAGCAAATCCTCAGTTAGATACTCCTTCAGACACGTCCTCTCATTCGAAATCCCAGGTCTTATGTCAATAGCGACATAATTGCCGTGAAAGTGGCGCGACGGAATCCTCCTATTTACCTTTTCCTCCGGCCGAACCCAACGCTCCTGAATGAACCCGACTGAGCAGCCGGCAGGTCATTAGTAAAACATTCCGGCGCTCTCGCAATAAGAGTCCTGATTTTGCTAGCTGAACAAACTTGATTAGCTCTCTTTCAGTCGCTCGCTAGGTCTCAAATCAAACATTTACCTTGCATCAATATTTCTCTGATTTGAAGTAAATTCCAGGTGCCTTTTCTTCAGACTTCCCTCTAGTCAAACAGTCGCTCTCTTGCTGTTTATCAACCTCAACTATTGATTCTTCCTGTTGATGGGTAGCACTAGTGCTAATCAGCGAGATCTGCTACAAACAGCGAGAATTCGCCAACAAATTGGTGTGATGCTTATTTGGTGTGAGTTTATTTTTTGATGTGTTCACACTTGTCATGTTTGGTTCGATTAAAACGAACTCTGGTGCGATTGCTCTGTTAGTGCGGTTCATTTGAGTAAGTGTGAACGCTGCCATCCGAACCCTGGTGCGCACCAAACAAGCGGACCAAGACCGCTAAAAAGATGGATCTCGGTCCGTTTTGCAAACAAACTCTGGTGCGGTTCGAATGAAATATGAACGCAACATGGACCAAATACTTATAAACTAACCAAAAACAGGAAGTAATAACAAGATGCGACGCTATGCGACATGATTTGACGACACGGTGTAACCAAAACAAAATGAGCAGAGGGCAAACGTGGAGCAACGATGAGGTAAAGTGCCTTTTATGAGCTCCTTGTGGGTTTGCAGGTGGTGAAAATAAAATTATATGTACACGCAAGAATGAGCGCGCTTAGTCCAGCAGACGGCATTAGGTGTGTTCGACTTTAAGTCTAACGGACCTTTTGTTTGGGGTGTTTGGTAAGTTCTGTCTCGATATATACGTCATTCAAGCCGACCAATCAGGTTGTAAACGTATCACTATGCCTTTAGGTTCGGTGTCTTTAGGTTCGCTGTCAAAAATGCCAATGCAAACGCTAAGCGGACCAGGGTCAAATGTATCATTTCCCTTTTTGGTCCGGACCAAATGAACCAAACGAACCGAACTACAAGTGTGAACACACCTTTAGTCGCCCTTTGATCGTCACTTGGGAAGCGAAGGCCTAAAATTGGCTGTTATCTTCCCAGAAATTTTCACATAACTTGTTTTAGCGGCGTATGGAGTCCATTATGAATATTTTCAAGGCTTTAAATCTATATTTTTGGTTTCAATTCCTTGAAACGTTCTTATTTGCAGAACCAAGTACAACTTTTGTGTTTGTGATTCAAAGTATCTCTTTCCCATAAGGATGTGCCTTATCCCTATTGTATGTAGACAAGGCCGGCACAAGGGCCCTAAGCATTGTGGAATTCTGTCTGAGAGTTCCGTTGTTGTTATAGCAACTGCTGTGAAACAGAAGCCGGCCTGCGGAACTCTGGCACAGGGATTCCAGCATTACCATAACAACCCTGTTGTCACAGTCAGAAATTAGCATGGTTTAGTAAGCAAGTCACTGCCGAGGAGGTGAATCACATGTCCGCCGACCTTGTGTTGTAGAGCATATGTAGATTTGCATGAGGGATTGGGATATTTCACTACTATTTGTAATGTATCACACTTGCATGTGAACAGGGATTTGAATGTGGCTTGGATATCTATAATTTTTGGAGATGCCAATTTAATCTGATGTATTTCTAAATGAAACTAGCTATACAAAATGTAGACGTGGCTTAATTTTAATCACCAATTGATTGGATTGAAAAAAAGTGGGCAAATATCAGTCTAACGAGAACATCCTGAAAGTGCTGATGGCTAGTGCACAGATAAATTTTTTCTCTACTAAAAATCGCCAGGCTGCCCTTTTCCCCAAGCCCGAAATAGAAAGCTGAAGTCAGCTTTTAGAACGAAACACTTTTGTCTTCTGAAAGGCCTCACTGCCTATTGATTAGCCCTCAATGACTTTGTTAATGGTGACAGTGTATGGCATGTTCACTAGGGCTGACATGTGTATGTGTGTGTGTCTGCCTGGCCTCTCTCTCTCTCTCTCTCTCTGTGTGTGTGTGTGTGTGTTGTCTTCTGAAAGGCCTCACTGCCTATTGATTAGCCCTCAATGACTTTGTTAATGGTGACAGTATATGCCATGTTCACTAGGGCTGACGTCTGTCTGTCTGTCTGTCTGTCTGTCTGTCTACATGGCTGGAGGCTGGAGTCAAACAGCTCTTAGTGGTGACATAAAACTGCATTTCCATTCCCTCTTTGGGGCCAACTGGATTTTAGCGGTTTACTTTACAATAATCATTACCAAACACAAATAATGCCAAATGCAATTTAAAATTTAATTACATGGAGTGTTAGAATATATTCTAGAATTTGTCAAAGAATTTGTTAATTAATAGTTAAGTTAATAAATGAATTGAATAATAGATAGATAGATAGATAATGACAAAATGATAGATAGTTAGATGATATAACAACAAAATGATGGATAGTTGGATAGAAATAAGTAGAACGGTAAAATGATAGATAGTTAGATAGAACAACTAAACGAGAGATGGTTAGATGGATATAAATGACACCAAAACAATAGATAATGGGATTGATATATACTGTAGAACAGTGTTTCCCAACCGTGGTGCCGTCTGTCGAGAGCAGGGGTGCCGTGTAAAAAAAATCTTTTTTTAATATTTTTCAATTGCTCAAATGTTCAGAAAAGCATCTATTATATAATATCAATTTCTGATGTCGCCAATAATTAGAGATGCACCGAAATTTCGGCTGCCGAAAATTAGTTCACCGCTCAGGTTTCACTTTCACGTGGTGTGACGCTCTGCGTATTATCCCGCTCTATTCGTGTTCGCTCCGCTCAATCGCTCCACTCGTATACCGTTCATGCGAATCGGAACAGCACATTCCACTCAAAAATCGAGCCGACAGGAAACATCGATGTAGTACAGTATTATTTCTGTCTGCAATAGCCCTACTGTGTTGTAACATGGTTCGTGCTACTGCACCAAAATTACCCCACTGTGAAATAAAAAATCACTTGAGTGAGCAAAAATTTGTGAGATAGCTAGTTATAATGGTAATTAAATAATGTTTACATATGTATAAAAGCCTACATTAAAATCTGTCATATAAATTGGTCTCTTCATTAGAAATTATCCTACTGATTGGCACCATTGATGGACAAAATTTTTTAATAATATTAAAAATATCTGTATGACATTATATTCTGCAGTTCTTCCCTGTTGTACCGAATATCTACACTTTTCAAATTATCATATCGAAGTTAGAAATTCAAATATTGTGACAAAATTAATTTTGTAGGGTGCCACAAGTTTGTTAAAATTTCCAAAGGGTGCCGCGACTAAAAAAAGGTTGGGAAACACTGGTGTAGAACAACAAAACAGTGGGTAGTTAGATGGTTATATATAACCTCAAAACGATAGATAATGGGATGGATATATGCTGTAGACAGACAAAACAATAGATATCTGGGTGGATTGTAGAGAACAACAAAACAATGGATAGTTGGATGAATGTATAGAATGACAAAATAATAAATAGTTAGATGACATATTTAACGACAAAACAATGGATAGTTGGATAGATATATGCAGAATGCCAAATTGATGAATCGTTTGGAGGATATATAGAATGACTAAAGGACAAATAGTTAGATGGATATAACAGCAAAATTATAGATAATGGGATGGATATATACTGTAGAACGACAAAATGATAGACAGTTGGATGAGAACGTCAAAACGATATATTGGATATACAGTGGTGGCCAAAATTATTAGAACACTAGTATTTTCACCAGCTAAAAAAATGGTTTAAGTCCGTTATTTCTATCTTTTGCTGTAGTGTGTCGGTAGGAAATATCAGTTTACATTTCCAAACATTAATTTAGCCATTAATTGTAATAATCCAGTGAGATTTTTGTCTGACAACAGCCAGTGCTCCACACAGAGATCTGATCTGATCATCATCAGTCTGTCTGGAATGACATGAAGAAACAGAACAAACTGAGACAGACTCAATCCAGAAGAACTGTGGCAATGTCTCCAAGATGCTTCAAGAAAGCTACCTGCAAATCTACAGTACTGTTAAAAGGCACTTGTGTAAAAATGCTTTAAAATGCATATATAGATTTTCTTTATCAGCTAACGTCTATTAACTAAATTAAATCAACATTTGGTGTGACCATCCTTTGTGTTTATAGCAGCTTTTGCCCTCGGTGCACTTGAGCAGAGTTTCTCAGGTAGCTTTGCAGGTAGCTTTCTTGAAGCATCTTGGAAACGTTGGCACAGTTCTTCTGGATTGAGTCTGTCTCAGTTTGTTCTGTTTCTTCATGTCATTCCAGACAGACTGATGATG
>NW_015542360.1:1054692-1055049 GCF_001515605.1 Sinocyclocheilus anshuiensis | reverse complement strand
ACAAACTGAGACAGACTCAATCCAGAAGAACTGTGGCAATGTCTCCAAGATGCTTCAAGAAAGCTACCTGCAAATCTACAGTACTGTTAAAAGGCACTTGTGTAAAAATGCTTTAAAATGCATATATAGATTTTCTTTATCAGCTAACGTCTATTAACTAAATTAAATCAACATTTGGTGTGACCATCCTTTGTGTTTATAGCAGCTTTTGCCCTCGGTGCACTTGAGCAGAGTTTCTCAGGTAGCTTTGCAGGTAGCTTTCTTGAAGCATCTTGGAAACGTTGGCACAGTTCTTCTGGATTGAGTCTGTCTCAGTTTGTTCTGTTTCTTCATGTCATTCCAGACAGACTGATGATG
>NW_015542360.1:1054395-1054614 GCF_001515605.1 Sinocyclocheilus anshuiensis | reverse complement strand
AATCTCACTGGATTATTACAATTAATGGCAAAATTAATGTTTGGAAATGTAAACTGATATTTCCTACTGACACCACAACTGTATATATATATATATATATATATATTGGATGGATATATATTGTAGAATGATAAAACTATTTGTAGTTGGATGGATATCTAGAACGACTAAATGATGGATGGATGGATATATAGAATGACAAAACAATGGATAATTTGA
>NW_015542360.1:1041692-1054260 GCF_001515605.1 Sinocyclocheilus anshuiensis | reverse complement strand
CCCTTTTCCCCTTCTCATATTTCCACTGATGGGCAATTACTTTGACCCAATTCCCAGCTGTCCTCATGCTAATGGAGCTGCGCTATGACTGTTTTTAAGTCTCTTTTACCTTGCACGTGCTAATGTGCCGCTTAGGTTCGGCAATGGTGTAGTACACACATCATTTTCTTACCGTGCACCCACGTTGACTTCCCGCACACCATCTACATGAATTCCGGCAGCTAGCAGATATGCTTTTATAATTCTGCTTCCAGCACATTGCATCAAAGCACCATGGTTCATATGGAGTTCAGGCTTTTTTTTAGCATGTTTGACTGAGTTCAACACATATTTTGTGGTCAAAAGAGTCAGAGGCCACCAGCCCCTTTGGGATAGAATGTGCTAACACAAATTTTTATCAGGCATTTGCATTATCTAATCCAGTCATTTAAGCACATGGTGTAGAATAACTAGTTATCTAGTGCTAATGATACTGTTATAGCCAATCAGAACACATTTAGTGGCGAAATTGTAGCACTTTTGCTTGTGGTATTTTAGTAACTGCCTTCTGAATTATGAGGATGAGGCCTCGCCCACAAGTGTGATGTCACTTGGCTATTTGCCTACAGAAAATATTAAAAATTTTTATCGTAATCATAAACACATAGGTTTGTAGCGCAAATATTTTTATGTTTTAATGCACTTTTAGGTTTTTATCTACAGCAGCTAATGAATCGGAAGGTCCGCACATTCACAGGAAATACAATGGATAGACTGCGTTTAAACAATGCAGACGGCATATGGAAATAAATGGCGCTATCAGTCTTTGGCAGTTTCTCCCTCAGTGTTTAATCGCATTGGGCCAATGAGATTTCTCTGTAGGCGGAGCAATTCTGCATAACCCCGGAAACAAAGAAACTACAGTACCAATGTATTCTGATACCAAAGTATTCCGATGCTTGTCCTAGCTAGTTAGCAATTTTATTGTTAGCTTACATAGCTTGTTGTTAAATCCCAGCTAATAGGGAATGTTTTTAGAACTATGCCAGAATTTTAGCCGAAGTTCGTTTAAAGTTATCTGGTCTTTAATAATGTTCTAAAAACATTAAAAAAAGCACAAACATGATATTACATCATTCATGGAACGCTTTTCTGATGTTTTAGTTGGATGTTTGCCTAACATTTTTTAAATGATACTACAGAATGTTCAGAAAACATATAAAAGTAATGTTACTATAATGTTTGCAAAATGATAACATAACATAAAATGTTCCTTTATGTTCGTATGCAGCCAAAAACATTGACAAAACTGGACGTTTTGAACATTCAGAAAAACTCACTGGAAATGTTAGCAAATGTTCTTAGAACATATTTTTGTTAGCTGGGTTAGCATGCTTGTTACTTTTTTATGTTCTGCCTAGTGTAAGGAATGTCTTGGGGAGATTTTCAACATTTCTCTTGAATACTAGAGAATCCAGTCATACCTCTGAGGTATATATAGCTCAAATTATTAATTAATCACGATAAGCTGCGTGCCATGGCATTATGCTAAGTTAGATCTCTAGCCAGAAGCTAACATAGTGATTCCATCAGCAAAGTGGACACTCATGATCTACATTTTAAAGCTTTTTTACAGTAAGCTGCCCATGGCGTTGATTGAGAACCCAAAGTTTAACATCATATTTTGCATTCTGCATATCTATTGCATATCTCTGTTGTAAACATGCTGCTACCCTGTTGAAAAAACCAGCATGTGCTGGTTAGGTATGTTTTGAAGCTGGGATGCTGGTTTGAGCTGGTCCTTTGCTGGTTTATGCTGGTCCTTAGCTGGTCAAGTGCTGGTCCTTAGCTGGTCATGTGCTGGTCTTAAGCTGGTCGGACCAGCTTAGGACCAGGACATGATCAGCTAAGGACCAGCTTAAACCAGCAAAGGACCAGCATAAACTAGCAAAGGACCAGCTCAAACCAGCATCCCAGCTTCAAAACATACCTAAGCAGGATATGCTGTTTTTTTCAACAGGGTAGCTTATTATTCTCATTCTAACATGATCTTTCTTTTTTAATAGATAAACACAGTCTGTCGGTCTATACTAGAGTAATTGTTCATTTCAAATGAAGTCAAAATAAAATATAAACAACAACATTACTTTACAGTTAGGAATTTCCAGAAGTCATTAAACAGCATTTCCATTAGCACATTGAGTTTGTATTTTTTCGACTTAACTCTCATAAATTCTCATTATACAGAAATTTGAGGTTGTTCTTGCTGACTTATTTGATTACCCAAATTACTTTGGGATATTTAATTGATAATGTATTTCCAATATCTGTTGATCTTGTGATTTGGTCAGTGGATAGCCTAAATGTGAGAATCTCAATCTTAGCACATGCTAACCGCTAACAGCTAACCAGGCCCAAACAGAATCTGCACCAACAGAAAATACTTCACAGATTTTAGGCACCCATTAGTTTTACACATTCTCTGCATTTTGCATGTTTGTTTATTAATATTTTGGCTAATTTTTCAGGCTTACAGCTGACAGTAAGCAGCTTTGTGTTAACACATTTTACCATATTTAAACCAGGACTCTGTTTGAATTGACTGAGTGCTGTCTGTCACTGTCTTTAAATCGTCCTCTGAAAATCACTGATTTTCTCCTCACAATCAGCATGGAAAATGTCTGCAGTTTCAGCCTACTTTAAGTCTATAATATAGCCTACTAAACACCTATATGAATCGAAACAAATCAAAGTAGCTCTTCATGGGTCTGTTTGTATCAGAACTGACATTAAGTTCTCCCTCCACCTCCAAAATCTGACTTTTTTTTTTTTTTGTTATACAAAACATTCCTCATCGGTTAGGCTTCTTTGTTGTCCTCCAAATGTTAGTATGTTAATGACCCAGATAATGACTTGCCAGAATGTAAAATCAACCTATTCATGCAATTCACGGACACGCTGCTTTTGCAAAGCATTTCTGGCCGATTATTGGCACCGATATTAAGCATTTTTATGATTATCAGTCATTTTCAAAACCGATTCGCCGATAAAATAACTTAATTTTGAAACGCGCTATTTGGCTCTGATGCAGCCTGTCAGAACTCACCACTCTGTGGCCTAAAGCAGTCTCCAACCACCACCCATCTGATTTGTTGGGAGTCACGAGTCCGACCAATCAAAGCGAAATTCACTCTCACTCCGAAAGCGCTTGCTAACTGGAGCTGCTTCAGTGATCACGCATCAGTTGTCTCTCAAAGGTAAGGCAGCAGCAGACGTTGCTTAAGTTGCAATAAATCACAATCCACTAATGTTACACTGAAGTTGCAAAACACCTCAATATTATCTATGATTTCCGCGATGCGGAAAACGCGGACGGAATCGCGGAATCCAGTCATATAAATGGAATTTACTGTATGACGCAGAATGTCACGGAATTTGTCAAAGTTTGGATGAATTAATCAAAAGTAGGTCAGTACACTTAAATAGAGTCACAATATGGACTAGTATCTGTAAATATTAAGCCGCAAAAATACTATTTAAATGTGAATCCAGCATGTTCTGCGTGTCTCTCTGTATGTAAATGGCACAGACGCACGGTGTTGTTTTCTACACATACAAAGTGTGCGACGCTCGCGGTGATTGCGGCTATTAATAACAACTGTACTCATTCCAAAGACTATAGAATACCCTTAAAGGGACTTTGTCTTATTCCTGCAGATTTTGCGCTTATAATGAGATGACAGATGACGGAACTTATCATTTGCACATGCTTTTGAGTCTTGAGAACTCTCATTTTCTGTGCACCCACAGATCGCGATGAGTGACAGATTTTAATACTTGAACGAATCTAGTGAGTAAGTGATTCATGATTACCCATTCATAAAGACAGTCACTTGCTTCATTCCTGAATGTATCAGCCATTCAAACGAATCAATTGAATAAATGATTCAGTGATAAAATCAGGGATTTGCCACCACCTGCTGGCGGTTTCAGTTTAATTTTTAGGTATAATTGCAGTTATTTAAATCATTTAATATTTCTGTATTCAAAATTTTATTTAAAACATTAATCTCCACATGAATTTATGAATTTAATTGCACTCATGCCACCTCTGAGCCTCATTGAATGTCTGAAAATTTACCTACAAGCCACTTTTGTGTTCTTCTGTGCCACCTCTGTAGTACAAATTTATTTTTCATTAATACTAATTTCATGATTGGTAACTTATTTGTCTTATTCTACTTCTTATTATATTGTTTTAAATAGAAATTTTAAAAAGCTTATAAACATAAATTCTTGAATTTGATAGATGAAAATGATGCCATTGCAAAGGTAAAAAGAAAATGTCCCTGTAAATCACTTCACCTCATATTAGGAAGGCAAATTTTTGATCAGAATTTTTTATTATTGATCAGAAGGTGCTCCTTCATTTTTTTTAATTAGTAGGACAAGCGCTTTTGATTACAAGAAGAAAAACACTGCTCTTAAACTGGGGGTGTGACGGGTATGGCTGTGGAATGGGGTTTGGCCGAGGAAAAATTTTCAGTCAAAAGATTTTTTTTTTTTTTGCTTTAACCCCTGACTACTACAACAATTATTACAACTTTTGTTTAAAAGAATAATCACACAATACGCTATTTCTTCCATGTTTTAATTTTAATGGTAAACCCTTTGTTTGCCAAAAAATAAAGAGTTAAACTCTTTAAAATAAAGAGTTTACTGTGGGAGTACTACACTCAACCAACACCAGGGAAGGCAGTTTTTGTCAGAGCCCTTGTTATTCTTAATTTTGACATTAATTTTCATTTTTACACCAGACATATATATCGGGTCAAAATATCGGTTATCGGTCTACTTGATCTGTAATAATCGGTATCGGCATCGGTCTTGAAAAACACATATCGGTCGACCCCTAGCTTAAACACTCCACAGTGAACTCTTAACCTAAATTAAATGCGAACACTTGACCTAATGTGATGGGAGATATTGCTGCAATGCGTATGTGAAGGCTTTTATATCTGACTGAATACTTTACAGAGGTCAGGCTCATGTGGCCTAGCAGTTAGTTTAACAGTCTGCTCCCTTTTAGACTGTTATTTTGAAAAAAATTACTTTTTCAAGGATCTCGCACTCGCTTGCAATTCAAAGTTGGCTGTTTTCCACATTCAAGGAAACTTGTAAAAACTAATGGTAGTTTAAAGTTGTAATTTTAAAAGCAATTATCTGTAAAGTACTGATAATGCTAATATCTTCATGAGAGCTCTCACTTCCTGTTGTGAAGCACCAAATATTGTTGGTTTTCCAGCAACTCATCAAATGAAATCAAGAGGTTTGTCACGACAAACCACTCCATCCACTCATTCTTCAAAGGATCACCGCTAAAATTTTAGAGCTTCTGACTTTTCATCAGGTGATCTAAACTGTGTTAAACGAGAAGCTAAGAGACTAGCGTAGGTTCACAGAACCTGTGCTAATGATGCTAATGCTCTAAAGTAGCAAACATCAAACGGCATTAGCGCAAATCTCGCCAACATTCTTCCCTGTTTGATGATAAAGCTCATGCTGTTGACATCAAAGCCTGTCGTTATGGGACATGTTATGTCTTATTCACAACTGTTTCATCCATGTTGTTTATGAGGGAGGAGGAAGCCCCACAAGTGTAGCGTGTAGCTACTTGGAGCAAAAATAAAACCAAAATACTGTAAAGATATCCTTATTTTAGTTATATTTTACTGAAATTTGGGCCAGTGAGATTATTGTGGCTACCCAGATAGAAATAGACATCAATTTCTCTTCTCTAGCATTGACTGTCTCTGTCGCAGGTGGTTAAGACAAAAACTCAAGGAAGAGATTCTATGAATCCATGAGGTCATGTGTTAGAATTTACATGCTGATAAAATGTATATGTTGAGTGTGCTGTTAGTCACTTCAGATAAAGGTACCTGCCAAATGAGCAAGTGTAAATGTAGGATATAGGATTTATCGCATGTAGCTTTATCATGCCGTGCCTTGTTAGGAAATGTTGTAAGGCAGAGACAGGGAGAAATGTAGACAATGGAGCTGAATGGAAAAAAAATAGGACAGTTTAATCCTGTTGTCTCTGCTCGGTAGCTGTGACATGTTGTTTGATGTGTACCCTCTCTCTCTTTTTCATCTCCCTCTTTTTATTTCTGGGTTGGGCCTGCTGGTGATATCTGAGTTTGATGTGACAGCAATAGACAGGAGTAGCCCGGGGACTAGACCCTCAAGCCTTGGGGATATGAAGTTGTCCCATTTTTGATTCCCTTAATTACCTTTATTCTGAAAAAAGCTGTGATATTTTGTGCAATGTTAAAATACCTTCATATGTCCCAGATTAATTTGCAACTTAACTGACCTTTTGCTAAACTCTTTTTTAAACTTTTAACACCCTTTACTGACCAATCCAGCTGCTACACCATTTTCTCAGACAGTCTTTTATTCTTGTACTCTTTCAAGGCTAATTCACATTGCACCAGTGAGATACTTACTAATGGCAATAATCACCAAATTACAATATGTCCGTTTACAGGAATTTTATGATCCGATAAATAACATTTCATCATGTTCAGCCAGCTAAAACAACCGTAGACCAATGGCAACAGACGGTGGCAGGGGTAACACACTGATCTGACAAAACCCAACAAATGTCTGTTGGCATTTTTTTTTTGTGCAGTGTGAATTAGCCTTTACTCATTTGAGTTAGGGGGGGGGGGGGGTGTAGTTTAGCAAGCAGCATCAAAATCAGAGTTACTTTTGAATTGTTATTTACTCAAGACTGGACTCGAGTACAATCAAAGACAATATGTTCATGGTATTGGTCTTTTCATGGACTTGGGAGCAGTTGAACTTGTCTTGAGACCAATTCAGGGTGCTACAACCCTGTGGATATGTTTTGTGGTCCTGCGTATGAGCCGCTTGGTTCTATAGTGTATGTGCACAACACAGAGGTTCACGTGAAATCAAGCATCATTCACCCCAAAGGAATATTTACACTGCCTGAATCATTCAGACCCCCTTCAAGTCTTGACTGATTTGACTCTGACTCAACCCTCTTCTGATCTCGGTCTTGACTCTGACTCAACCTACTCAAACTTGGCCTAAACTCAATTGAGCTGCAAGGCCCCTAGGCATGCCTACAAAAGGCCCAACCCCTGCCAGACCCTACTTTTTTTTAATTCTTGGTGTTTTTTGCCTGTATTATGATAGGACAGTATAGAGTAGACAGGAAACAAAGTGGGAGAGAGAGGGGGCGGGATTGGGAAGTCCTCGAGCCGGGATTCGAACTACTTAAAGTAAGGACAATGGCCATTTGGTTAAAAAAATTGGGAATTTTCTTTTGTAGGCTAAGATTAGAAGTAGCTGTGGGCCCAAGTGATCAGCTTGTGCTGAGGACACTGGGGTTGTTTCTTTGGTTGTTTTGGAGGCCACTGTCAATCTGAGGACTTGTGGCACTGGCTAAGTTAAATTATTGTAATAAAAAATTCAAAGCAATCTTTTCCATGAACAATTCCAAGCAGGAAATGGCACACCTAGAATCGGCTACATGAGCATACACTTACATATGCATGCACAAACAGACTCATCCCAAGGTGACAGATGGCCCTGAGAGTGTTACAGGAGACACACGGATGGTCTGAGGAAAGCGGTACATTGACAGACAATTCATGTGTAAGATAGAGAGGTCAAGAAGAGCTTTTGCACCCTGCTGTGTCAGCATGATTCCATTCATACCCAATTTCCTATTGCCTGTAGTAATTGCAAGCGACTGCTAAGATGCACCACAGGATCTTTCATGTGTGAAGTCTTATTTGCTAATGCTATTTTGAACACTAATGCCATTTGGAGAACCTGACAGCTATTACTTGTTCCTTTAAAGGTAACTTTCTGTGTGTGTGTGTGTGTGTTTGTATGTGTTTCAGACTTTAGCTGGGCTGCTAATCTGTGAATGTGCGAGCACCATCTGGCCATGGGGATTTATCTCCCTTCGTCCAATGGCTGATGTCTGCTCTCTCCACCCTCTTTCCTATGTGCTTTTGCTTTTATGTTTACAGTATCTGTCTCTCCCTTTCCCGTCTCATCTCTACTGTCTTAGAGTCGCTCGTTTGTTCTCTCTAGCCTCTCAGTGTCTTTTTGTTTGTGGCTTTCTCTTTTGTGTTCCTTTTTTCTTCCTTTTTGCAGGCTGCAGTTATTTTGGTCATCTGCAGTTGTCAAGTGTCTCTAAACACAATAGGACAAAAGAAGAATACAGGAACATAACTTAGTCTTGATTTCTCGCTTGATTTCTTGAATGTTCTTGGCGTAACAAAAGGCCTGTGCTAATGTGATTTAGAGTGATTTCCATTCTCTTCCATGAAAACATTGTTTATAATCTGAACCTTCATTGTTTTGGTCTTAAAATCATCGGCTGCCATTTTGTCATGAAAGGCTTTGGTTGGAACAGATGCCTTGGTACCTAAGAAACCACCATATTTTCCTGTAGGTTTCAGCAATTTTTTTTATTTTGTGTAACATCTGTAATCTCCAGAAATGTTGTACTTGAGAAGAACTGCTTATTAGTAGGGGTATCCAATCCTGTTTCTGAAGGGCCTCATTCCTGCAGTTTACTTTCAATATGATTAGCTGGTTTAGGTGTATGTTAGTGCTAAGCACTGTAGGAAGGTGGCCCTCCAAATGAAAAACCAGACACCTTTGGTTCAGCTTCTTAATTCTTAAGATTTTGTATCTTTCAAAGCACAGTGTTTTACAATATTGTCACTTCATCTAAAACCAGAAAAGCTATGAAAGGCTTATCACAGCAGATGATTTTTTCTATACCTATAAGTAAACTTTTGTCATTGCCACTTATCCATTTGTAAAGGATGGATCCATTTACCATTGCCACTTATCCATTTGTTCACTCCTGAATTAAAATTTCCTGATAATTTACTCACCCCATGTCATTCAAGATGTTCATGTCTTTCTTTCTTAATTCGAAAAGAAATTAAGGTTGCGCGGCTTCACACATTACATAATCACGTTGGGAAAGTCACTATTGGTTAGTTCTTTGCCTGTGTACTTGGGCTCAAAAAGGTAGGGTAGGGCGAAAAAACTCAATCTCATTTTCTCCTCCAACTTCGAAGTCATCCGACATTGTTGTTTTAACTTTTTGATATAGGGCGTTTGACCTTCTTTGCACGTTCCGTACTTCTGCCTACGTCATGCGTGACCTTTCCAACGTGACTATGTAATGTGTGAAGTCGTGGATGCAGAGCTAGTGCAAGATGAGCATTTGTGGTTAACAAAGTATATACATTTTTATTTTTTTTTAGAAAATGGCCAATCATTTTGCTAGATAAGAGCCTTATTCCTCAGCTGGGATCATGTAGAGCTCTTTGAATCTGCACTGAAACTGCAATTTGACCCCCATTGAAGTCCACTATATGAAGAAAAATCGTGGAATGTTTTACTCAAAAACCTTAATTTCTTTTCGACTGAAAAAAGAAAGACATAAACATCTTGGATGACATAGGGGTGAGTAAATTATCAGGACATTTTAATTCTGGAGTGCACTAAACCTTTAAGTCCATTATTTGTAGTCCATTTTTCAATTTTCTTAAGTTTCTCAGGCAATCCCCAAGGATACTGGCAACAACAGACTGTTGGGATGTCCAGAGTTGGCACCTTGGGCTTTGCAGTTGGCTTTTGTTTTTCTGGGAGACGGGGATTGTGGAGGGCACTTGGGCCTTGCCAAGTGCCTGAACACCTCAGGACAGGATGGTTTCCCAGCGTGGATCTCAGCACACACCCGGACACACTTTAAGTAATCCATTTACTGGGCATGACAATATGAGACACCTTTGGCTCAAAGAGCTGCTTCCCTGCTCTCGTGGACTCTTGCGACAGGAAGTGGACATCATGACTTAGGTTATTTGAAAGGATTTTCAGATTTTCCTAGTTGACATTATGACTCTGAAGTGTTTCATGACTTGCTTTGATTTATTTCTGGGTGGTGTGGTGAAGGGGTTAAGAGCTGATAACCAGACGGTTGCTGGTTCAGTCCCCGCAGGAAGCAAGTCCCGAGTGATCATGCCCTTAAGCAAGGCACTTAACCCTGGGATTAAATTCATGGAGCCATTCTATAGAAATTGTATCAATCAATTCCATCAGCTTTGTTGTACAATAACAGTGCATCTCTAGGGATTTTAACCCATTTTGTTCTTTCCATCAAATTTCCTTTGTTGAGAATTATTACTCAATGCGCTCTCAATGTGATTTAAATAGTGACATCGATATGCTTAATGCAATGATCTACTGATCATTGGAGTTACATTATCCATAGTATTCATGGAAGTCAACGATTATAGTGACGTTAAGCCTGTGTGGCTTAGCCCACTGCCTTAGTTACTGTGTAGACTCACCATCTGGACCCTAATCCCATAGAAACGCCATCTTTGGATGTCTTTGCATGGCCAGAGAAAGCATGCAAGCAGTCCTGATCACACTCATACACTTTCCTAACTGATTGCACCTATCTTTACTCTTTTTAAAGCCTTATTAAAACTGTATTAGGAGTTGCATCTTGGTAAATGCATTTTGAATTATTGATGAAGTTCAGTGTAAAGTGAGGACAGCCTGGATGATACTAAAATTTGAGTATTTTAACTAATGTTCATTAGTTAAATCGTCTAAAAGGGAATCTTAGAGCTTGAGTCGATCTGAGTGCTCAAGTCCTGTCATATCTGTTTACCTTTATCCCAAGAATTATATAAACATGCCAACTTGTGAATGGTCTCGGGAAAATAAAAATGAAAAATAAAATGAAAGATTGGGTCTTGTTGTATGTTGGTTTATGACCAATACACTTCCATGGTCTTTACCGGATAAGGTTCCTAAAATTCCCAAATATTTCCATGAATATGGGAACCCTGTTTTTTGGAATTTCCCTCAGAAAGGACTAACCATACTTCAAAGCCTTTTTGCTTCTTATTTGGGAACCTTCATCTGGTGAGATAGCAGTTTTGACAGTGTTTCTTTTTCTTTCATGATTAGCATGTGTACATTCAAATTCAATTCAAACATGAATTGCCATAGTGTTATACCTGATATGGTACAATGGACACTGTGGAAAAAGCTACCTGTAAAGAAAGGGCATCACTGGGGATGAAGAGATGCCACCTGGGCATCCGACAGCAGGAGTGTGGCCGTCCTGGCTGCTGCAGATAAGTGCCACTGACCTCATTAACTGCATCCCTGGCAGCACGGGAGCTGCTGAGATCAGGCTGACAGATTGCGAGCAGTCTGTCCTCCGACCGTGCCACGGAGCGCAGCTCTTCATTCATGGCTGATTGGAAAAGGCAGCATAGAGCCAAAACTCTCTCAGAGTGAAAGAGAGAGAGAGAGAGAGAGAGAGAGAGAGAGATAAAGAAAAAGTGCAAGAGGCCGACTGACGTGTTGGGGAAGCGGCTTGCAAATACACTGGGACTTTGACTCTTTTGATTTTCTCTATGCCCACATGTCTTCTCTCAAGGACGCTGGTCTTTTTCTTTTATCTCTCCTTAGTGGGCACAATAAAACAACACCACCTTATTCTCAAGATTAATTTTTATACCTCAGAGTAAAAGCAGTAACTGTTGACCTCAATAAAAAGTTGTTTCTGTGAGGCTGCAGGTGCAGCTTCTCCCAAAAGACTTAGCAAAGCATCTTCTGAATGTTCCAATGAATTTAATACATCATTTGAGATTTTGACCTTCTGTGTGCTCTTCTTTATAGTACTGCAGGGGTGTCCAGTTCAGCTCCTTAAAAGTCAACGTCCTGCAGAGTTTAGCTCCAACCAGTTCCAACATCTGCGTGGAAGTTTCTAGTAAGTCTGAAGATCTTGATTAGTTGGTTCAAGTGAGTTTAATTAGGGTAGGAGCCAAACTCTGCAGGACAGTGTCCCTCCAGGGACAGGTTTGGACGCCCCTGTATGTGACCAATCCTGTTTCTGGAGATCTGACTTCCGGGAAATTCCAGCGCCAACCCTTGTCAAACACACCTGAACCAGCTAATTAAGATAATCAGAAACACTTGATGATTACAGACAGGTGTGCTGGAACAGGGTTGCAACTGAACTCCGGTAAAAGGTAGCTCTTAAGACACAGGATTGGGCTTCCCTGTTCTATGTCAATTATGATATAACTGTTTGTGGAGCAACAAAGTAACAGCCCATTAGAGATGCGGTTAAGTTTGCCTCATGTTTTCAATTCTTTTGTTTATGTTCTTTCTTCCATCCATCTATTTATTTGTCTGTTTATTCATTCATAAAAGGACAATGGGATTATCATTTTGGGTGACAAAAAGCACAATGTGATTATCAGTGTAAATTTCTTAAAAACATATACTGTATATGGCCTTGTGTCATATTAATTCAGCACATTTTCCATGGAAATTCTTATTAGCATATTGTATCTGCATATTTTACTTATGAGGTCTTTTGGGGACTTATGGGGGGGGAGTGTTGTTCTCATTAAACTTTATATTATATTATATTATTACATACATGCACAGACAGACACACACACACACACACACACACACACACACATATATA
>NW_015542360.1:1027242-1041216 GCF_001515605.1 Sinocyclocheilus anshuiensis | reverse complement strand
ACACACACACACACACATATATATATATATATATATATATATATATATATATATATATACTCAATTTACTCAAAAATATACTCAAAAAGTACAATGATTTGTATAATACAGTACTTTTTTACATATTACAGTAAAGAAAATATTTATTTGCATTACGATAATGAAAATGTGGAATTAAATCCACCTGTATTTTCTTTTTTTTAATACCATTATTATTTTTTTCATATTACACTAATGGTTAATGTTTCTTGATCTGAATGATCTGAAAATACAATTATAATGCAAAAAATCATAATGAATCATTATCAAACCTTATCAAACCATGGTATGCAGTACCATAACTGAAGCATGGTATTACTACAGTACTTTTAGTAAGAGGTTTATACTTATATAGTCTATAGTAGGATTTCTTCCTGAAAATAGTAATTGTAGTATTTAAGTCAATTTTTACATTACATATCACATGACGAGGTACAGTATGAGTATTATGCAGGGCTGTACCCTCTCAACAAAACATCTCACATCAGATTCATCCACGCAGAGACTGAAACATTAGTTTTGCATTAGTTATTCTCTGTGCACACAGACATTAACATACACTTTACATGCTCCTCCTGGCACACATCTGTAAAAAATGCACCGGCTTTATTGGAACAGGAGACGTCTTGTTTCAACAAGCACCAACACGACACAGTGCTAATGTGCTGAGTGGGTTTGCCACTCAGAGCATTTGCATTTTTGATTGGTGTTTCCTTTTATTGCATCTCACAGCGATTTAACTATTCGCGATATCTATGTAGATCATGCTTCTAGCTAGAGACCCAATGCTGTGCCATTATTTCAGCCATTTTGTTGGATCAAATGTCCAAAGGCAAGTGAAATCCCACTAATATGTTGGAATTGAAATGCGTCTGGCTATAAAAGCTAAAATTAGAAGTAAGCATAGTCGCGTGCACATGGCTGCAACATTTCGCCGGCTGTCCCAGTTGCGATTGCATGCATGAATGCTCTCACATCCAAACTCACATCAAACCAACTGGCTTTTTGACATGTTATTCTTGTAATTATTCTGTTTTATTCAGTCTTGATGAAAAGGGGAATACGTTTCAACCGAGAGACTAATTAACAGAGCTTCCCGGCAGCTGAGAACGATGTGATAAAACCCTCTAATTATTTGAAGAGAACATCTTTGGCTTTAATGGCGTTCGCTAGCACCACCTTAACAGATTTCCCTCTTAATTCTTACGGCATGTTGTGAGTTAAACCACAGTCATTAGATAGTAAATGTTTTAATTGGCATATGGTGTTATTGTGCGAATCTGAAGTCATATAAGTCAGCCATACTCGTAAATCAGAGTGCCAATGCTAAGCGCATCCTCAGATTTGTGTCAGCTGGTAGAAATTTTGTTGTTCTGTTGGCAAGTTTTTATTTTAATCATAGTATTTTGAGTTTACGGTTGCTGAGCAGCTTGCAGCAATAGTGTTGACACATTGATGTGAAGTTTAAATTTGAGCTATTTTACAAATCAGTCGTGGACCGTCCAATGAAAAATTTAAGTTGAACTAATCTGTTTCATAATGTTATTTTATTGTTTTTTTGTGTATATGCATATAATGTGCCATTTATCTGTTTAGAATAATATCTTATATTTTAAATTTTATTCTAGTATATAAAAAAAGTTAAAAAAAGATACAAATTTTGTTAAGTATTTAAAGCACTGGATTATTCAAAATAAATATTACAACATGGCCATGTAATATATCACCCATTGTGTTATTTTAGTAATATTTGGTACCTTTATAGTAATGAGTAAAATTTAGATTTTTTCAGTTTCAGTTTTCATTTAAAGGGATCATATGATGCGATTTCAATTTTTCCTTTCTCTTTGAAGCTGAGGTGCCATAAATGCATTCACACTGCAAAATTTCAAATGCATAAATAATTTTATAAGATGAACGTTTTACATATTTTTTTAAACATACAAATAAATGTTGAAAAAATGCAATAATACTTTTAAATGTGACTAAACCACCAGTAGGTGGCGGCAAATGTCTGTTTTAATGAGTGAGTCATTTATTAATTAATTCAACCGATTCATTCAGAAACGAGGCAAGTGACTGTCCTTATGTATGGGCCACTGAATCATTGACTCACTTTATTCGTTCAAAAACGTGGATTCATTCAGTAACGAAACACCGCTGTTTGTTGCTTGGAGACACACAACAGTTCTATATTTATTAAATATTAATATTTTGTCAATATTTTGTCTAAAATCTAAGTTACTTAATTTTAGATTCTTTTTTATTGAAATACTACTGTATAAAATCAGTGTCACATTACAATCATGTTGATATTGATATTCGGGGAAACATCATGGCCGTATAACGTTGCTTACCTAAATCATATTTTGTAAATATCACCGATCACCATGGTAAAAATCGGCCGATTCCGATCACTGGCCGGTCAATCGGTGCATCTCTAATATATATATCATATATATATATAGCTTTAATTTTATTTCCGCTCTGTAATTTTAGTACTTCAGCGTTGTTATATTTAGATTTACATTTTTTTTTTTTTTAAGTTTTAGTTTTTGGTAACAATAACACCACTTATTGGTGTTAAGTACACAAATGGACGAATCTCTTTAAAAACAAAACAAGCTTTTTTTGCAAGCTTTTGAATGGTAGTGTGTAGTGATATCAATGACTCATGCTATGATATAAGATTTTGGTCATACCGCCCACCCGTACTTGCTATTTGTCTTAATATTCAGAAGCGACTTCATTCACACAACACCTCACAGCGCATCATTGTCTAATGTGAATGTGAGAAATAAGCAGTGAAATGAATATGTGGGTACTTTGGTCCCTTGTGATTGCGCCTGGTGATATCATGACACTGTGGGATGAGTGAGTTCGCACTAGAGGCAAGAAAGAAGATATCAGTGTAATCACACACTAGCTTCTTTTACATACTGGCCCATCCTCCACACGCGCCGCACGACTCTACCGCGCCTCGTGACGCTACAAGAGCAGGCTTTGTCCTCAGCAAGGCCTCTGCTGCCTACTGCTTCAACACAAGACCCAGCGACAGAGATCAAGTGATTGGAAAGACTGTTTTTAAGGGAATTTAATGGCATTGATTCCATACTATTAGACAGCACTCTGGAATACTCAATTCTGATTGGTCAGTTGTGGCATTTAACAGTCAAATATTGTTCTATATTGACCATTAAACTGTATAATTGGCACTGTCTCTGGCAAACAAAGGTTATGCTTTTTTTTTTTTTTTGCAGAAGTTACGTTCTTATTTTTCTGTTCCGCCAACCTCCATACTCAAGGGGGCGATAGAGTTCCCTTCAAATGTCAGTGGCATTCAACCAAATCTATTATCATTTAGTTATCTAGCAAAATTTTCTTCAAACTGCTGCTCTTGCCCTGAAAGAGAAATCTGACAGTAATTGTTATGCTAATAATGCTAATAATGAACTACAAACGGTACATGAAAAGAGTAGTATGTCCGAGTTTACTTTATTCATGAAACTGTAGGCTAAATGTCAATAGCGTAGCGATGTATAAAGCACCGGAAAACAGAATTCACTTCCAAAGCAAGCAGATTTCTGTTGCAAGCCAACTTGAACATTGAAAATCTACATTAGGAACTAAACTCCCAAAATGCGTCTCAAAAAGAGTCCTATTAAAGTGACTGGATTTTCATACTATATTTTTTTTGAAGTAATGACGTTTACTCGTCAAATGTAGTACCTACTCAGTATGCAATTTCAGGTGCAGGTAATGGCTTTAAAATGTAGTGTGTTATCGTGACGCCTTGTTCTAGCTAATCAAAACAGCTTTTCCGTAGCAATTAGCATAAGGCTAAGCTAAGCTAATTTTTATGCTGCACAAAAAATTGCCCTCCGGGCTTATAATAAACTTTGAACCTTGAACCTTGAACCTTGAAGCAGTTCGTAAACGGTAAACATGTAAACGATATTCTTTGTTCTATTTTCCTGTCAAAATAACAGCGTTCCTTTGGAATTCTTCAGCTTTTAAGAACTGCCGGGTTTTCCGGTAGTGGGTGGAACTAATGCGCAAACGGCAATCTCATTGGTTGGCGCTCACCTATTATCGTCCCTGTTTTGATTTCAGCAAATCAGTTAGAGCGAACGCACACAACCTGATTAATATTCATGAATCCAGAAGCTCATTAATCCTTAGTGCGTTTTATATTGTTCTTATAGAGTGGTGGAACTATGATGTCACTTTGTAGGCAAAAACCCGGAAGCGAGTTAGCATTTTAGCACTTCCGGTTCCATCGTCCCAGAGTCAATGGGTTTTTTTAATGGGATTTTGGTTAAATCCCTAAAATAAGGTCCGTGGTTCACACAGGCTCAAGATACTTTCACGTTTTATTCTACGACATAAAACACACCAGTTACACCCCACTCCTAATTTTTTTAAACGGTTACGTTTCTTAAAAAAGACGGTTGCTAACAAGTTGCTAAATGGTACAGGCGCTGTCGGAGACATTAAACGTCATCACGCTGAGCAGTTTATCAATTTACAGTATTTTCCAGTAGTATAATTTGTAATACAATTAATAGTTTCCCGCATTTTATATTGTTGGTCAACGATGTTTTTTTGTTTTGCCCTGAAATGCAACACAAGTCTTCAGATGGAAGATGCTCGTTTTATCGCTTTCCTACTGATGCGGAGACTCTGGGTTCGTAAGGTAAACGCCTATTACGATTATTCCATGTAAACACCACATTTAATGGCTTAGTCATGGTGAAAGTGAAACTTTAACGATGCATAGTGCTTAAAGCCACATTAAATTTAAATGTTTACGCCACATGAAGCTGTTACGGAGCATATAGATTGAGGATTTTCTAGAAGCAAGAAAAACATAACATTTTGTGTACCCAACCTAACAAAAAAATGTGGTACTTTATTCACTAAAATAAGTTTAATCTTACCATATCCAAAAACTCGCTCACTCTGCTGTTATTTAATAGATTAAATGCACTAGAATTTTATTGAATAGTTCGTGGAGACACGTTTTTAATTAAAATATTCATATTAATCAAGGATTTATTGACTTTTAATGCAACTTATTTCGAAATGTACAGAAATACGTGCTTTCATATGTCCTTTAGTTATGATTATTTCATTTATTCACTATACTATTTATTATTAATGTCTCATTTCAGTTTTAGTTTGGATCTAGTTTTGTATTTATTCCGGTTTATATGAAAAGGTTCATGTAGCGTGGATTAAAATTCATATAAAGAGTAAATCCTTTTCACTGAACACGTTAAAAATAAGTTTGAAAAAGATGTGGGAAGCGTGGTGGTGGTGACGTTGAAGGCGATAAAAGTTTTTGGATAAAAGCTTCTAATAAATGACTAAATAATAATAATAATAAAAAAAACAGTCAGTCCACAGTAAAATGCACACAGCCTGCTTACAGTAGCTGTGATTTTTCACGAACCATTGTGACCTCCGTAAAAAGTTGACGTCAGAACTACACAGTCACCGCCTTCAGTCACCACCCCGAGCACCGCCCACCGTCCCACTCTCCTTTTGCCAAACCGAGCACCCCCCCCCGTCCCACTCTCCTTTTGCCAAACCCCCAGACAACATCGCGTCCATGCCGTTGCTGAGCAACGACAACACGGAAACATGTCGAAAAAGTTAACTTTAACCATGAAACCAGATCGGCCGACCTGTAATGTTACACTCTCACTCAAAGGATGGATGATCTGACAGGACTGTTACTATGAGGTGGATCACATCTAAAGTGTATAGTAAAGACAAACTCACCGTGTCTATCTAGTCATGATGAAGATGTATATACATTTCAATTTCAGCAGGCAACTATTTTTACAGCTACATTATTGTTCCAGCCACAATTAATCACAACAATGTATATACAATTACAAATGATTATATATAAATCATCAGTTTGTTGTTTTACACACATGCACAGACATTATTTCATACACGACATAGTCGTGAGATGCAAGAAACATAGACATATGGCAAGAAATCTGTAGATGCGCCCATAACAACAAAAGACAATACTTTATTGAACCTTTTCTGATAAGAAGTGTGCGCTGCAAACGTGAGCATTTTTGACGATCGTTTCTGTCCAGTCTGCTCGTTTTATCGTGTTCAACCACAGCTGTCGTAGGTTTTTTGTCTGGCAGTGGTAGCAGATATGCGATCAAATTTCTAATTTGAGGCTGTATTACGTCGATTCTGGCACCCAACATCACAACAAGATGATATGTTAAGCTCGTTATGTAGCCGAATCTGCGCTGGTTTGAATGGGCCGCCTCCAGTTTCCCCTTTGTTTTGCTGCCTCCAGCTAGCGCTGTGACGTCGGCTGACCCTAGTTACCTGTGGTTGGCCTGGCCATGCATCACTCAGAACACAACAGGCCAATCAGAAGAGAGGCTCATGAATATTAATTAGACAGGCCAACATCGACCTGTTCTCAGCAGAGCTCCTGAGAGAGGAGCTGTAAAAATATATTGAGATGGTTTTTGGTACTTATACCGCAAATATATATTCTTAAGGACATCAAAACCTAAAATAAATCTCCAGAAAGGTGTACAATATGTGACCTTTAATGGTGGTGATGTTAAAGTCATGTGACCATGGTGTAGTTCATTTAAAGCCTACGTTTAGCTTTTTACCTCTCGTGATTGTATTTAGGCCTCAAAATGTATAAAAGTTGTTAATTTGTAAAAATTATCATGACAAACAAGACGTTGGTCACAGAGCTTATTTTCTGCAATAATCCAGAAGCCAATGAAAAAATCTGTTGGGTTTTTTTTGTCGAAGGACCAGAGGACCAGATTGAGGAACTTCCGATTTTTCCTACAAAAATACGTCATCACTGCAGTGCTCTATAAACCAAGCTCATGACGTTTCCTCCTCTTTCTGTTCATTTCCAGTCTCTGCTGTCTTCTAAAATAATATGGCAAAAACTCAAACATCATATGTTTTTTCTGCACAAGTTGCCTGAAATAACCAACCCTATTTTAATACCAAATCCCTGTCACAAATGGCGAACATCTGATACGCCTACATCCGAAATACAAACCTGCTCGGACAGGTCGAGCTCTGGAGAGATGCAGCTCATGGGGGATCAATAGCTCTGAGGACGGCAGTGTGGGATCGGTGTGTCCACATCCCCTCCCCCACAACCCCACAACAAAAGCGAAATTCAACAGCACTCAGTCCAGAAAGCTTGCATGGCACATTCCACCTCACGGCTGACTCTGATTCCTGTAATGTCACTGCGTCAGGTGGGGTGTATCGACCACAAATTTAGCCATAAGTGTTCACGCCGTGTTCTCCTGCAACTCCCACTTTCAATTTCATCCTGGACGCTAAAGGCTTTTTTTTTATTTCCATACAGAGAAATGTTACGCAAAATCAATCCGCCCAAGGTCCACTCAGATCTTCCAGTTGCATAATGCATGTTGGGAGTAAGTTACAGCACAGATTCGTCAGAACGTCACATGCACACACATTCACTCGGCCTCTTGCAGTCGCTGCCGAGTGTCCGTGAGCGGATGCGTGTTTTCTCTCACTCAGGCGAAGCATATCCAGGTCAGTAAATTGATCAGATTAACTGTTTCTAACAGGACCCTGAGGGAAGGTGCTTCCTCCTGGTAAACTGTGCTAATTTGCAGTGTTTTCCTGACTTCACTCGTTGTAGTAGTA
Organism: Sinocyclocheilus anshuiensis; assembly: GCF_001515605.1. NCBI lineage: Eukaryota > Metazoa > Chordata > Actinopteri > Cypriniformes > Cyprinidae > Sinocyclocheilus > Sinocyclocheilus anshuiensis. The sequence continues at coordinate 1,033,476 of NW_015542360.1, read as the reverse complement.
GTAGTAGTAGTTGGTATAGTAGAGCAGCTTTAGGGCCCACCTGTCAAGCGAATTACATTTTATTCTACATATGAGCGTTGTCAGTAATTAAGACAACATCCTTCCTTATGACGTGGCGAATGCAAGATAAAGCATGCTATATGAAACTGCTGTATTTATTCAGATTAGGCAACTTTTTTATACTTATAATTTATTTTTTAACACTTTAGATTAGGGAACACTATATATTTGTTCTTTGGTATTTATATAAAATGTAGCTTAATATATTTAACATTTTATTTATATTTATACAATATGTCTGTTGTTTTGTTGATTATAGAGAGAAAGAGAGAGATAATTTTATTTTTTTGGTATTTATATCAAAAAATAAAATTGTATATAGTACAACAAAAAAGAAAAAGAAAAAATATACCAGAAAATACTAAAGCTACAGATAAAACCATTGTCTGTTGTCAATAAATAAATAAAAAGGCATCTTGGCACGGTTGTATGTTGACTTGTTTGGTTGAAGAGCTCCTGTAGTACACTAGTGCCTTTCACAGGCAGTCACGACTGGACATTCAAATGTGCTCTGTTTATATAACACACACTCTCTATCTCTCTCCTTCACTTTAACTCTAAACACACTCTACTGTTTACCTGTGAATCCCACAGCCTGTTATATTTGTGTTATGTTTCATGTTCTGTCCATCAGAATTCCCCCTCACTAATCCAAGCATAATCCTTCATAATGCAGCTTTTGTTCTGATCCGTACTGCCATAAGACATCGCCGTTCGCTCAAATGAAATGGGAAGGGAAATCAATTAAACCAATCAGTCTTACCAGAGCACTGACTTCCATTGGTTAACTTATCGACCCCTTCATGTTTGAGATTTTGACGTTTTAGTCATTAAAAGAACCAAAAACCAACATAAATATAAATAAATGAAGAAATAGTAAATGTAAATGCTTTGGGGCTGTTTTTAATTTCCATATTAAGAACAGCACTTGCCATTAATTTCGCAGATAGATATGCAAAGAACATCGAGTGGGTTGACGCAACTGTTTCTGAGCGCGGCCCATATGTGTTGTAGCAAAAAAGCATTTAATTTGTGTAATCATGCATCATTTCAAATACTCAATTAGCAAAGCTTTTGATCCCTTGAAGGGAAATTTGAATAGATGGAAGAAAATAAGAAGTGAAAAAACAAAACAGCACCCTGCCATCAAATGCTTCAACATCTGCTTTACAACACCATTGCCATCTATCTAGCAATTATATTTGCGGTCGTTAAAAAGTGATTTTTTTTAATAAATGCACTGTGCCTTTTTGAATTCCTCTTTAACGTTCTTATGTTGTGCATCTTCAATTTGAAATCTCATTTAATTAGTGTCAGAGTTGAACTCAACTGCGTGCTGACTAGAATTATCACAGTTTGATTGAATCGGTTTGACGGTCACGTGGTTCGACCATATGGAGATCTGATCCCTTTCACCACACAGCCAACGATCAAGAGTTGCCACAGGATGAGCCCTGAAGCCTCGTCTCAGGCTAAGAGTTGTTTTGTTAATGCTTGAATAGATTTGGTTTTGTCTAAAGAGCATTGGTACAAGTGTATCCCTTGCAGGCTTGGATTGATGATACTGTTTATGCTGTTTAGCTTGTATTTCCACTCACTTGTATTCAAGATGTATTTCCTTACACCTTTATTGGCATTGATGGTTCCATGAAGAACATTTAGCATCCATAGAACTTGCCATTCCACAAAAGTTTTTTTTTTTTGCAGTAGAAAATGGTTCTTTAGATTATTAAAATGTTCTTCTTTTAAGAACTGTTCACTGTTCTTTGGAGATCCAAATTTGGTTCTTCTATGGCATCACTGCGAAAACAGTCTTTTGGAACCCTTATTTTTAAGAGTCTAGTGGAAAAGGGTTCTTTATCTTATTAAAATGTTCTTCATACTAAGAGAAAAAATGGTTCTTTGAAGAACTATTCACTGAAAGGTTATTTGGGGAACCTATAATGGTTCTTCTATGCTCTTAAGAATAAAGGTTCTTTATTGGCATTGATGGTTCCATGAAGAACCTTTAACATCCATGGAACTTTCCATTCCACAAAACGTTCTTTATAGTGGAAAAAGATCATTCGATTATTAAAATGTGCTTCATACTAAGAGAATGGTTCTTTTAGGAACTGATCACTGAAATGTTCTATGACATCACTGTGAAAACCCATATAAAATATCCATTTATATCCATATAAAAATATGAATTATTAGTTCATAAATATCTTTACGTTTTTTTGGGGAGTTGCAACACATGAAACATTTAACAGCTCGAACTGACTTGACATTCAGTCATGAGGGTCTGCAGAGGTCCTCCTCATTATATAATTTCCTGTTTTCATTTTATCTTAATATTGTTTATGAGTGGTTTTGAATGTTGGTTACTAGGGTTGGGCCGATAGACGATGCCATCGTCCATCGCTGATGGCTGACAGACATCACGATGTTAAGCTGACATCTTGATTCATCCCCCCACCACCCCCTCTCCCGCAATCCGCCACATCCCAGTTCCGTGTTCGGAAAGGAAATGAAGTGTACTACGGAAACCCTAAAGGGAATAAATAGCCTACGAGATGGGAGGATAAAAAAAATATTTCAATACTTTTTCTCGCAATTATAACGTTAGGTAAGTGTAGGCGACTGTATATAAATTGCAGGCATCAGGGAGCCGCTATTGAAACCGCTTTCGATTGCGCGTTCTCATTTTACTTTCACTTTCACTTTTGAGATTCGCGATCACAAGGACTCTATACTATGGAGCGGCAGTACTTACCACACATTTGACAAGATTAGATGTTTGTCATTGATCTGCAAATCATTTGCCATCGTCCTATCAGACATTTCTCCTTACTCTGTGTATGTGGTAAGTGAACTTTCATGTACTGTAATGCAACAGGCTACCGCTAGCAAGCGGCTAACCTTTTAGTGGCTCCTTATAACGCATTATTTGTTTCACGCTTCGGGCAAACCCCTAACCCCGCCCCCGATGTCATCATCCATCACGATGTTTCACTGTAGACATCGGCCGATGCCAATTTGGTAGACATCGCCCAACCCTATTGGTTACACCACATGACGTTTGTTGGTTGCACCACATGACTTAGATTTGGCAGACAGAGGTTTTCAAATGTTAATAAGCTGTGAAGCGGTTTAAAAAATCTTATAAATCAGTATAAAGCAGGTTTTCTGTCAATTTTCTTGACATTATGATATCAGTTGTACTGTACAAACTGATGATGTAATGCCACCCCGAAATGTTTTATTGTTAAAACTAATTTTAATGTAAAAATTAAAAGTGTTCATTACAGAAGTGGTGTTCACGGCAAGTCATTTTATGTATGATTTGCATGTATTTTGAATAGATAAAAAAGCATAATGTCATTGACCCAATTCATTAATTAAAATAATAATAATAACAATGGCTTGGTCACATTTACCAACGTTCTGCAAATTTTCACTGGCTAAATCAAGTAATTTCAGTAGGAACCCACACAATCAGGAATTTGTTTGAGGACGAAAGATTTCCTCATGCACATTTTGCCACGGTTTCAAAAGTTAGTCACACAAATTAGCCACATTGAGCAACAGAAAGCTGCTTGGTTTAAAAGTGACTTCTGTGTGAGCTGTGCTTCATGCATCGCTACACTAATTTCGATTGGCATTTTTTGCCTGTAAAATTTCACCATATTTAGCTGTACAAAAGGGATATTACATGCCATGGCATTCACATTTAAAATGGAAGACAAAACCAGCTTGCATTGGATGCCTGAACATAACCAATGCAGACATTATCTGGACAAGGTTTCTCATCCAGCTAATTAAAAAGCTAAAAATATTGACACAGTCAGACTATGCTGTACTACAGACACTGGAACAATATCCTATTGTGGACAAACATGTTTCGTATTACATACTGATATCAAAGGAAGACTGAGTACTATAATTTTGCACTTCTATGTCTCCCAAAGTTTTTGAATGGATGAATGTTCTTGGTGGTTTCTATGATGTTGCTAGATGGCTGCTTGGAAGACCAAACTTTGGGCCATTGCAAGCTAAAATCAGTGCTAAAATTAAAGGGATAATTCACCCAAAAATGAATAAAAAACAATTCTTCTCCCCCGAGTTATGTCTTCCGCCATTTTAGAGAGTATCACAATGCATACGCACGCTTTCCCCTAAGCCTAAACAACGCTGATTACGCAGATTACATTCATTCGCGTGCTTTCTCCTCTGAACGTAAACAACGCTGGTTACATCGATTACGCTCTTGGGTACTCTCCAAAATGGGGGAAGACGTAACTCGGGGGAGAAGAATTGTTAAATAAATTGTTATTTTTGTTTTCTTTGCACTCAAAAAGTATTCTCGTACTTACAGGTTTGGAACGACATGAGGGTGAGTAATTAATGACAGAATGTTCATTTTGGGGTGAACTAACCCTTTAAAGATATAGTGATTTCTCAACCTGTAACAAGAATGATTCTGTAAGACCAGGAAATCCCAACCGAACGATAGAGGCGTTACCCATAAGGCCGAGCTGAATAATAGTATCCACTCTTTATCTCAGACCCACTAAATCCCTTTCTCTCTCTCACTGACCTCCACCATCCCTCCCTCCAAATGTAATTGAAATAATGTCTTGATTAAATCTGGGACGACCTCCATGCAGAAATCAAATTTAATAAAGCGCAAATGCACTAGAGTTGTTTATGAAAACAATACAAAAATTGAGTTGGAGGATGTTTTTCCAAGCAAAACAGAAATAAAGTTGGTATTAAATTTTATGTTCAGTCAACAGGATCACTGCTACCTGCATCCAATACTACTACGAAATAGACAATACGGCATGAATGAAGACGAGTCGTCCAGTCCACTGCAGACAGTGATTAACGCCTTCACGGATTTCAGTTTTCTTCCGAAATCCCTTGCTCTTGGGCTGAATGACAAAACGCTCTCCGCCCTAATCCTACTGTCTCCTCTTCACAGCGGCTCTAACCCGGACAGGGGAAAGCATGACGTGTTTTTTTTACAATTTGGCCCACCTCTGAGGTTGAGAGAGCCAGACTGACTGGTGCGCTGCTCAAAGTACATTAGAGTTTGATGGAGGGGAGGTCTGAGAGGTACCTCTTCTGGTTAGGGATGGATTTGAAAACAGCTCTAAATGAGGAACGCTGGCTTTTGTTTGCAGCAGAATGGATTAAGGCTGCATTCGTCTGGCATTGTGTGTTATTCTCCCTGACAGTGCTCTGGTGGGGAACTACTCTTCTGTTTGTGTGAACTTGATGAACTCTATTATATGCTTTATAAAAAAGAATAAAAACATTTTAACTAGTGTTTAAAAGTTTGGGGTCAGTAACATTTTAATGTTTTTGAAAAATAGATGTCCTATCTCCTATGTTCACCAAGGCTGCATTTATTTGTTAAAAATACAGTAAAAACAGTAATATTGTGAAATATCATTACAATTTAAAATAACTATTTTCTATGCTAATATGTTTTAAAATGTAGTTTATTCCTGTGATGTAAAGCTGCATTTTCATCATCATTACTCCAGTTTTCAGTGTCACATGATCCATCAGAAATCCTTATAATATGCTGATTTGCTGCTCAAAAAACATTTGATTATTATCAATGTTGAAAACAGTTGTGTTACTTCATATTTTTGTGGAAACCATGATATGTTTTTGCAGAATTCTTTGTTGAATAGAAAGTTCAAAAGAGCAGCATTTATTTTAAATATTTTGTAGCAATGTATAAGTCTTTACTGTCACTTTTGACCAACTTAATGCATACTTGCTGAATAAAAGTACTAATTGCCTTGAATTTAATGCAACAGCTCATGAAAAAATGGTTTAAAAACTATGTACATAGAAATTCCTTCTGTTCAATGTTTGCTAGAAATGTGCACAATTGAACATGTTGACGTAAGCTTAATTATTTGTATTTTTCAGGCATAATTAGCTAAGTCTGGTTTGCTAGCAGCGTTAGTTTCTAGCTGCTTGTAAACTGTAGCTTCTAAAGCTACAAACTAGTCATAAACAGCCCTCTACGAACACCATGGCAATTGAATCGCCATTGGCTAGTAAATTTTTTAGTGTACTCGCCAGACTGATAAACTATTTTACACACACACACACACACACACACACACACACGTTTACTTAGCTATCTAAATGGGGACATTACATAGA